>NW_005842015.1:238781-242468 GCF_000455745.1 Alligator sinensis
GCTTCTACCCTAGTCTTATATCCCAAGTTAAATACACAAAGTCTGAAATTCAGTAAAAGTTGTCTGCTCTTCCTATGCAGAGGTATGGTCAGATGCAGAAGTTCATATCACTTGCATTCCAGTGAGCAGGGCTCCCTATACTCCAGTGCTCAAGTAAAAGGAGGGAAGCCTTACCTGCATTTATTTATTTGGTATATAAGACAGATCTCTCTATTTGTCTGTCTCAAAAAAACCCCTCATGTGTTGATCTGCTGCAGTTGTCTACTGGGTTGCTTCAGAGGGATTCCTGTCCCACCACACTTGCCTGCATAGAGTGAATGTATCCAGTCACTCTCTTGAGGAAGTTTTTTCCTCATTGCAACTGTTTGCCTGTGGTGTTTTTTGTGTTAAATTGAATGCTAGACCTTTAAATATATGTCCTTCCCAACAGGACAGATTTCTTTCCTCAAATGCATATTATTCCTTCCTTTCCTTCCTTCCTTCCTATGAAAACGGAGTGCCAGTGAGGGTAAAGGTAGCATGCCCAACAGTCTCACACTCCCAGCATGTTTCAATGGAAGTAACTGATACATGTGGTGTTTGACACATTTTGATTTGGCAAAAAGAATCACTTTGCTACCTAGTGATGTTGCTACAGTCCCATTTAATGTTGAGTCCATTTTCTTTCCCTTGGTGCAGAGATGGAAGAATCTATCCCCCTTCATTCCCTGTCAAACAAAACTATTTCAGGAATGTACCTTTTGGAGCTAAACCCATGAGTCCAATACTTAAATGCAGATTATAAAAAATAATTTAGAATAAAATACCTGTTGAATTAGTTTAATCTTCAGTCTAAGTATCTTTTAGTATCCTACCACATGACTTAACATTAAGGGAAGCAAATACGTTTTTCTTTTTTTCTTTTTTCTTTTTTTTTTTTTTTTTTTTAAGAGAAGCGCACAATGATCATTATAGTGAGACCAGCAGCACAGATGGAAACTCCAGAGACTCGGATTTCTTTCAGCCACCAATGAAAAAGGTATGGATAAAATTTAAAATTTGCCAGTGAATTTTCAACTGAAGAGAAACAAGTTTCATTCTGAAAGGGTATTATAGTTTGACAAGCGTTTCCTCTGTTAAGCTTTTCAAATACCATTTTGAAGTTGCTTTTAATGATCTGAAGTGGCTTTGGATTTTTTTGAAGATATAAGAAGTTACACTGAAATTATTTCCATTCTTTTAATAAATGTTTTGGGGTTTTTTAAATGTAAACACTTAGCCCAGTACTGAAGTCCTCATAAGAATAACTAATTTCCAGTGTAACTGTGTCTTAATCATTACTGAATTTTGAGAAGATAAAGTCCCTTGAATTTAGGATGTCCAGTTTCAGACTGCGTAATCTGGTCTGACCTCTAAGTGTTGGGTACTTGTGCTCTGAAGATGTAATCCCTCTAAGGCACTGGTGTTCAACCTTTTGGGCCCATAGGCCAAATGCATAGCATGAGGCCAAATTAGGCCCCAGGGGTGCGACAGCACCACCCCTTCCTGCCCTCTGCCCATTGGCATTGGGACCCTGGGGCCTGGCGCCACCCTTACTTGGCCCTGAGTACCAGGATCCAGTATCATGTCCAGCATACACAGCCTGGGGCTCCCTGTGGGTCTGGAAACTTACCAAATTTCTACTGCCAAATTTCCAGACCTGTGGGGAGCCCTGTGTTCTGGATGATGTGGTGCCACAGGCTAGGGGTTGAGCACCCTTGCTCTAAGCAATTAAGTTGGACAAGCTTAGAATTTCAGGACAAGCTCTGAAAGTTAGGTTAATATGTCTGCGTAAGGTCATTAGGATTTGGTGGGAGATACTGGCTAAAGTCAGAGTTCTGTAAGGCTACTGTGTGTCACCCTGCTGAGGGAGTCATAAGCATGTAGCCAGCACAGTCTGCTATGGGCAGACCTAAGGAGGGTCAGAAGGTAGCCTGAAGGAAAATCACAGCTTCTAGGATATTCCCCATCTCCTCCCCTTTGCATTGTTAGTAATTAGTGTGAACGCTAAGGTCATCTATGCCTAGGAGTAGTTTAGGGCTTTTGCAACCTTTGGCAGCCTTCCATGACACTGGCTGAATAAGTTTCAGGTAGCAAAAAGCCACGTCTATCTTCCTAATTTTAAATAGTCCCGAATGGCACTATGTCAGAGCTGAGTATCAGAGCCAGTCTGGTTTTTATTTTTTGTTTACTTTGGGAGTTTTTTTTAACCTTCAGTCAGGAAGCTTCACAGTCTGGAAAAGTATGCATTGTCAGAATATGTGCAGTGTGGTCTTACATGGTTGTATTTAGTGTTTTGATGCGTCTCATTTCAGGTGAAGTTACAGGAATCTATTGAATATGAAGATTTAAGAAAGAATAATAGCATTAAAACTATTGCACTAAACCTAAAGAAATCTGATCGGTAAGTGCAGTTAATAAAAGAAAGATGCTGTTCTTTGGGTATTTCAACAGATTAAAGCTTTATGGTCCTTGTTCCCATGCAGCTTTAGGACTTGCATGGCATTTCTGCCTCAAATCTGATTTGAATCTGAACTTTAACAAATTTTCAAGCAGTTATAATTTAAAACTGCATCTCTGTTTCATAGTGACTTTGGGGTGATTTTTTTCAGGCCTTTATTGCAGGAAAGAATATAGAATTTTTGTTGGTGGTACATTTGTCTTACAAGTACAACTTTCCACCTTGACAGAGCCAATTTAAGTTGATCCATGTCTTTTCTAGTAGTTTACTCTTATTTCAGAGTGCAGAATTATAAGCAGCAAGTTTAAAAAATGATCTCTCTCCTCCTGTAGTTACGGAGTCTCTTCCAAATATAGATAGAATGGTGATTTGAGACTTAACCATTTGAAAAGTGGGAATTACCCCATTTACCTGAAATCTGACAAGGGCAGAGCAAAGCATAGAGTAGAGGATTAAATTGTGCAGATCAGTCTCAGATTTGAACAGAACATGATTTCTCATTTAGCTTCCATACCTAGAAAGAACTTAAGTTGTAGGGTTTTTGTTTGCTTTAGCCTCTCCCCTGCCCCCCTAAGATTATTAAGACTCCCACTATTTCCAAAAAAGCTGCAAAGTACCTAAAATCTTAAAGGTAGAGGTGCACCGATACAAGGGAGATTGACAGTACAGTTGACCCCTGATTTACACGAGTATTGTGTTCCAGGGGAATTTTGTGTAAGTCAGATTTGCGTAAGTCGGGATGACTTTTCCCCGTAGGAAATAATAGAATAGTGAGGGGTTACATACCCCAGACATACCTTAGTCATAGCTTCCCCCCCACCCCCCCTTTTTGGGTGGAATCGCCTTTAGGAAGCACATCTAGCGTCTCACCTATGTATCTTGAGGTGCTGCTACCACATGGCACAGCTCCACTTGATTCCGCCTGCAAATCTTGTGAGACGTTCATGTATATATGCAAATCGCTTGAACATTTGTGTATATACACGAATGACACGCATCTTGAGGGCATTTTTCAGTCCAGACCCTAATAAAAAATTGCATAAATGCGAGACACGCATAAGTCAGAATTGCATAAATTGGGGGTATACTGTATTGGAAATCTGCTTTTTTTTGCCTGGTATGGCTGATAATATGGCTGATAAATGCCCCTTGCATGCACATAGCCGCAGCATGCACAGGGCCAGGAGCACAGCCCGGAGGCTTGGAGA
>NW_005842015.1:242478-254336 GCF_000455745.1 Alligator sinensis
CAAGGCGGGGCACAGGACAAGCATGAGTGGCTTTCTTGGGGGGTCGTTTCTGCTGCTACATGCACCCTGGGAGGGCATGGGGGGCATGTGCCCCTGGATCTGCGCACAGGGTAAGGGTGGGCTGCCACTGCAGGCTAGGGCGGGGGCTCTTCCTGGCAGGGGGGCTGGTCCAGGCTGCACTTGGGGTGGGCGGCAGCGGCACTGGGAGGAGGGCTACGGGGGTGGGGCCTATGGTGAATTTTGGGGTGGCTGCAGCCCCTGCCGTCCCTGTCCCCCTCACCCCCCAGTAGCTCCCTCCCAGCACTGCTGCTGCCCACCCCAAGCGCAGCCCAGCCTCCTGCTGGGAAGAGCTTAGCGCAGCCCTGGCCCCAGCCTGCAGTGTCAACCTGCCCTCGCCCTATGGGCAGATCCAGGGGCACATACCCCACATGCCCTCCTGGGGTGTGTGCAAGGCAGGAGCTCCCCCTGCACCTCCTGGATGAGCCAGCTCAGTGCCATGCTCTGCCATGGCTGAGCAGTGCCTGCCCCAGCTCCACTCCCTCACTACAGTGGGCCTTGATCTGCCCCCCCGCCCCTGCACCAGGGCACTTTCCCTCCTCCCGCCCCTTTCTCCACATCAGACTTACCAGCCTGATGCTGGTCTCCAAACTGCATGGCTGCATATTGGAATCAGATCAATATTGGCCGATACCGCTTCTTAAAAATTCGGCCAAAGGTACTGGCCCCCAAAATCTCTATTGGTGCACCCCTACTTACAGGTATAGAATTTCTGAAAAACATGCAGTTGCTAAGTCTGAGTTCAGAGAATTAGGACTTTGTTGCCAACATTATGTATGTATCCATCTGTCTGTCTATATACATTTTTTTTTTTTTCCCTTTGTAGGTATTATCATGGTCCAACTCCAATTCAGTCACAGCAGTATGCAACCAGTCAGGATATTATTAATTCTTTTCATAGTATTAGACAAGAAATGGAAGCCTATGTACCCAGACTAACTCAGGTAGGAAAATAAATAAGTCCCCTTGATGTGGAGAGAGTTTCTAACTTTGAGATAATTTTTGATTTAGTGGAATAATAATTGTACCTTTGATCCCTCAAAGTAAATGGATGTGTTTTCCCTAGTTCTTTGTATTATATACTATGGGGAATTTGTTTTAGAATTTTGGGTCTCCTTCAAATGAAAAACTTACCTCAGTGTGAACAGTTACAATGTGGTATTTTAGTTCCAGCCATTTCCAGCTATTTTAAAACTTTTTACCCTGCAGAAAGTAAGCTACTAAACAGCAAACTGACAGATACCATGGGGCAAGTCACACAGCCCTCTTGCACCTGTGAGGGAGCTCCAGCTAGAGTGGAATTGGCTTTGTTCTTCTGGGTGTTTGGGGCAAAATGCGAAAAGGCCAGACTGCCCCTGTGCAAACAGTAGTCAGTGACTGCTGGCCTTAGCCTTAGCCTCTGACGTATCACCAAACCACCTCTATATAAGACCACAGCACAAGGTATACAGCTAAATCAGTCTGGTAGTCTAAAATGGTCTAACACAGCGGTCTCCAAACTTTTTATGGTGAAGATCACTTTTCGTAAGTAAAGGGCAGCCCAGGATCTACCACCCGCTACCCAGGCTCTGACCCCACTCACCCAGCCTGGCCCAAGCAGCAGGGGGCATGGCTCATCCCAGCCATGTGCATCCTGCCACTCCCAATCGTGGAGCCTCTGACAGACTGAGATTGACTGCCAGAGGCTTCACGATCAACCAGTTGATAGAGATCGATTGGTTGGTGACCACTGGTCTAACATAACAGCACAGGGGCTGCTCCATCCCTAAAATGATAGACTGGCTGCATGTGGCTTTGCCTGAACCAGGTTGTCAGCAGTGAAAGCTCTTTCTCCTCCTGTTTCTTTACTAATCTGAATTACTGAATCTAAATTAAAGCTTAATTAGTTGTTTATTCCACAGCCTTAAGTTTCTGCCATGATTGACATGTTAATTGTGTTATAAATAACAACACTGTTCATCTAATTTATGATGCCACAAAAGGGCAAACGAGCCATAAAGATGCTCCTCAAAAAGTATGTAACATCTTTTGTGGGAGCTTTGTATGGCATCATAAATTGAATGTGTGGCATGCCCCATCAGTTGATTGTCAGCATTGGGATCTAGGCAGCCCCAAGTCTGGAACCTGGCTAGGGGCTGTCCTGGTCCCAGTACTGTCAGCAGGATGCGGGTTTGCCAGGACTTGGCACCTTTAAAGGGTCTAACGTACAGCCCCCACTTTTTCAGGTGCTGAGTCCCAGCAAGCCTTGGGGCATGAGACAGATTCAACCCCTACGTATGTACATACGTGTGTGTGTCCCGATCCTCAGGATTGTATGGGACAGCCTGGGGTCCAGACTAGGAGTGGAGCTACCCAGTGCCAAATCCTGACACTTGGATGAGCCTCCGGATCTGGCACAGGGCAGCCCTGGAGGCCAGGACAAAACTACCCCTGCCCAGTTGGCAGGATCAGGCTCTAGGCAGTTCTGGGTCCCAAACCCAGTTGCCCCTGCTCTATCCCCCAAAGAAGCCAGATGTTTCTTTAAGAGCAGATAGGGATGAGGGAGCCACTTGTATGAGGCAGCTCCTTAACCTAGTGCATGCAGTGGGGTAAGAGGGAGCTCCCCCATTCCCAGTGTCAGGCTTATAGCACCCAGGGATGTAAAAGGAAAGCAGATACTCAGCTGGGGCTCCTAGCTATGCACCAGCTTTTTAAATGTTTGGAGCACCATGAGCCTGACATCACAGAAAGGCTCCCCAGTGTTGTGCTCACTGCCCCCCAGATCTTCAAAAAGCAGGAGTGCAGCTGGGAGCCCTAGCTCAGAGCCTCTCTTTGTTACAGGGCACCTGGGAGTAAGGAACTCTTGGCTCCCCAGCTGCTGCTTCTGTGTGCACAGGGGTGCAGCTAGAGAGCAGAGAGCTTCTCACTCCCCAGCTGTAGGTGGCCTCTGTCCTTCCCCTGCTGGCAGCTGTTCCCTTAGGGTCTGAACCATTTTATACCCCATTCCCACAATTGCATGTCTGCCATGGCAGGTCACGTGTTTTGGGGAATGGGGCATAATTCCTCAGACCCCAATCATGCAACTGTCTTAATGTTCACCACTAGCCTTAATCAAGTTGCAAGGAACAGTGAAAGTCTCTATTTATTTATATTGCCTTGTAAAAAGAAAAGCTGAATATATCCCATGCATGCACCGTATAGACAAGATCCTAAGTTTTAAGAACTAATACTGTAAGCATGTTTGAGATCAGTACTTATAGACAGATGAATATCTATTCTTCTTGTTGTGGGGGAGGGGGATACACTCCTATTGGTAATGATGGTTAATGCCTGAGCTGTGTCTAATTCTTCAGCACGTCAGTGTGAAGAATATTGTTTTATAGTCCTAAATTAGAACGTCAACCTCTCATCAGTGGCAGTGGCTAAATTGAGCCCTTGCAGTTTAAATTTTGAAATTTGATTAGCCCCAATTTTTTTTTTTTTTTTTTTTAAACCACAATAAGTGACTAGGGAAAAATAAGGATTTTGAGTTTTTTTTCAAGGTTCTTTCAAGTGGTGATGCTGCTAGCACCATCACAGCCCTATCACCTGGGGGAGCACTTATGCAGGGTGGAACACAGCAAGCCATAAACCGTAAGTACTCCATATTGCTTGTATGGCTAATTATCCAAATGTGTAGAGAGAACTAACTTATTTTTCCACTTCTCAGTCCAAAGCCTGGTGGCAAAGCAAATGCAGGAATAGACATTTGTCTAACATCTCAAGTGTAAAAAATAAATAAATAAATGGTTCGAAGGTGCAGTTATCGTTTTAAATAAGAGTGAGAGGTCTCTGCCCAGGGAAGAAGATACTGGCTGAGCAAACTGGAATTACCATATTTACTTGGATAAAAGATTATCCTGATTATAAGACTCTCCTACAATAATTTGGTTCTGTACATGAAAAATTTAAAGTTTTGTTATAATTTTCAGGTATAGAATCTAATTATTGGCAGTTTGCCTTGAATTTGTTCTGCTCCCTTTGCTACAACAGGGAAAACAATTTTTGGTGACAGGTAGACCCCTTGCACTCTTTCTCCCCTCCTTTCTCACCATCAGACCCTGATTTCCCTGAGTACATGGAAGTGAGGGGCAAATTTGAAAGCACTGACCTTGAGATGAACATAATTTACCATATAGGCAAATTACTATCAGCATCTAGAATTTGTGCATTTTACCTTTTTAAACTGCTACAAGTTTTAGCACAGGTATTCTGTAAACACATTAAGCAGTACTTAAAAAGAGTACAAACTATGCATGATATTAGTCTAAAGCCAAAAGTCTCATGATTTACCATGTAGTACATTGGATTGGTCCTCAACAGAGATGCCAGTATTTCAAGGCACAATGACCCCACAGCTCAATATTGCTCAGTATGTGTGTACTCCAAATGCATCCAAAAAAGGATCCATGTGCTAGTTGGTTCCCCTCCCCCTCCACTTCCACCATGATTGAAACTGGGTGTTTTGCCACGAGCCCTGGGATCCTCCAAAATGTATATGCAGATGAGGCACAGAGCAACCTGGTCCTGATCCACCTCATGGAGGGTGGGGCTACACTAATCGCATGCAACAGGCTGAGAGGGGGTGACAGAGGCATTCCAGGTGAACTGTTTGGGGCCCCATTTGGTGATGTTTGCTAGATGCTTAGGGCTGGTGAAGCAACAGGAATCATTGGACATGGGGCAAGAAAGGGAAGCTCAGTTGTGGGAGTGAAGAGGAAATTGACATGTGTTCAGTGTAGTGGCTCACCATGACTTGAAAGAGTTGGCACTGAAGGGGACTGCATACTGTGGGCATTATCTTATTTGGATGGGCTGTACTAACTTAGCTTTGTGAGAGGTTTCCGTTATTAGGGAACTCTGGAATTCATGCTGAAAGTGTGCAGCAGCTTCTTTAATCTTGGAGTTTCCCCCACAGGCCCCTGCAGCTGCTAATTGGCAGAGGGGTCCCATCACTCGCCACCCACACCTGAAACCGCAGCTGCAGTTTTCACCTCACAGCCATCAAGTGCAGGTAGTGAGCAGCAAGCAATAGGGCCCTCTGCCAATCAGCAGCAGAGGGCGTGCAGGGGAAACTCTAAGACTTAAGGAGCTGCCATGCTGCACATGTTTGGCATGAATTTCGGAGACCCCTCCCCATTAGTATATTTGCTCAATGTGGGCCATGTGTTTTACAGTCAAGTTCAGTGTTGGTTGTATTTAATCAGCTTCATAGCTAGTTTCCATTACTGAGCACATGCTGCAATGATAGATGTGGTTTCCTTGTATGCGACTATAAGGCCAAGGGGCTTTTTTCTTCACACTGATTGGCGGGCTCATCTTGTATTTGAGTAAATACAGTAAGATGCCAAAGTACAAGTGACACTGGACACCATTTTAAAGCCACTTAAATGTAAGACCATTTATTATGCTTCCACCGAAGGGCCTGGTTGTTTCCAACCCATCATCCCCACATTGGGGAAATCAGATGAAGCCAGGAGGCCTGCTGCCTGCTTCCTGAGCATAATGTACATTTACATGTTGTGGGTTCCCTGCAGGAGGAACTGCAGAAAGAAACAAAATGAGAGAGAGCAGTATTTTCTCTAGGCTGAGAAAGTGCTGATCTGACTCTCTCACCAGCAGCTTTGGGTCAAGGTTCCACAGCACTGTGTCTAATGACTGCACTGAGTCTTAGCACCTAAGAAGTTACACCTATTTGTATAGAGTTAACTTTAAATCAAGAAAGATCTCTGGCAGAGTACAGCAAATACTCTTAAATGAGCTTCAGTTTAAAGGAACTGCTTAATAAACTAATGGAAAATAATATGATTAACATTTTAACAAATAGGGACAGTCTAGGGCAGGGGTGGGCAGCCAATCTGTGGCATGCAAAGGCATTTTGCTTGGCATGCACACCTCAAGGCAGATGGCAGGGAACAGGCTGGGGCTGCACAAAGATCAGGCCCCTCGCAACTCCCCCACCATCCGCCCCTGGCACACCAACATCTTACAAGTTGAAGTTGCAGCTATTTTGGTACTGCCCAAAAACATTGCAGACCCCTGGTCTAGGGCTCAAAATGCTGTATTAAGTAGAAGGTCAGCTTTATTTATTGCCAAATTTCAGTTTGGCTCTGTTAGCCAGACCTTATTTTACACTTCTGGATTTAGTAATAAGCATTTTTTTTCTGGTTGCAGAGATGGTGCCAAATGATGTTCAGTCTGAACTGAAACACTTGTATGTGGCTGCAGGGGAGCTACTGCGACACTTCTGGTCCTGCTTTCCTGTTAATACACCATTCCTAGAAGAAAAGGTAAAAGAACTGGAATAGGAGCTTGCTAGTTTAAGACCACTGGTTAGCAAAGTAGCTGGTGACATGGTAAAATTAGTACTTTCTTTCTCAGCATCTCTGACACGAATGTGCTTTTTAGTGCTCCATTTCTATTTAGACAAGTATGGAAAATGTTGACTATCCTAACCCTAGAATGTGTTTCTTATGAGGCCAACCCTCAAGAAAATAGCTTGAATTTTTTTCCAGATCCAAAGCTGATTGTGGCAGATATAGCCAGGAAAAAAGCCTTCCTAAGCTAAGCATACTTTACAAAACTTTGGACACAGTCCTAAAACAATCATAATGGCTTAGCCACCTCTCAGAACAGTTGCCTTTCAGAAAAGACATTATTGTGTGCTATTAGAGTATGGGACCAGGAACCAAATTCCTATGGTTTGGTTCCAGCTCAGCCATTGTCTTGATGTTTGACTGTGTTCAGATCACTTTAAGTATTCTCCTTCATTGGATCAGGCAAAAAAAAAAAAAAAAGAGTAGTTACAAGGCCTTTAGAATAACCTGACAAGACCTTTGGATAAATTCATGCATTCAGACATTTTGGGCTTTCTGCTGCAAGAAATTAACTCCAGAAAAAATCCACAGTACGCTGTTGGCTTGATAAAGGGATGCATAACAATGTTGCATGCATTCTGCCAGCAACATTTTACTGAATGAAAATTTGCAGTGCTTTGGAAGGACATTATGTTAAGAGCTGAAAAGTTGACTTAAGAAGAATGCCTGTGGTACAGATACTCCTCACTTAACGTCGTCCCAGCTAACATTGTTTTGTTATTACATCACTGATCTATTAGAGAATATACTCATTTAAAGTCGTGCCATGTTCGGTTATAACGTTTGGCCACCACCTACTAGTAGGCAACTACTGTGACGTAATTGGATTCGCTTAACGTTATTTTGCTTAGTTGCATTTTTCAAGAACACAACTACGACATTAAGCGAGGAGTAGCTGTACCAGAGTTTCATATTTTAATTATTGTGATTACTTAGCAATTGCACTCGGAACCTTGCAGATGTGCATCTACCTAAAGAAAAACTTTGCTTCGCATTTTCTTTTCAGTTTATAGGAGTACTTTGCTAAAGGCAAAAATAATCTTTATAGTTCATGTGCCATTCCCTTTTTCTCTACCTTTTCCAGGTTATGAAAATGAGGAGTAATTTGGAAAGATTTCAAGTTACAAAGCTCTGCCCATTCCAAGAAAAAATCCGGAGACAATATTTAAGCACAAACGTAAGGGCTGGGGGGGTGGAAATCTTAAATTCTTTAGGTACATAGTAACTAGCTCATTTTTTCAGAGGGTGACAGGTTTCCTTTTAACTAGTAAGTGAGAAAAATGAGCATTAGTTGACTGACAGATATCAGTCTGAGTGATGCATGATCCCAAGAATTGTACCTCCTGCTGTGCCACACCTGCATGGCAGAAAGTGCGATTATGGGATCAAGCATCAGATCTTCATCATGCCATATTGCCAGGGCAGGAGGAGCCCTGGATCACCATCCCAGGCTCCCCCTACACCAGCAGTCTTCTCTCCTGTAGCTGGGAGTTCCATCAACTGACAGAACTCCCAGCTGTGGGAGCATATGGTGCTTTCCTGTAGCTGGGAGCTCTGAACACTGCACCTTGAGCCCCTGCTGTGCTTTGAGCTCCCAGTGTGGGGAGGGAGAAATGCTGTGCTTCCATGCCTGGTAGCTCCATCAGCAGATCAGGACTCCTTTTGGGGGTGGAGGGGTGTTCTCTGCTTCCCCAGCTAGTATCCCCAATCAGCTGACACCTAACACAAGTATTTGCTCCAAAGGCTGGGAGCACTGGCCACACATTCAAGTCAAGGCATGATAAGAACCAGCAACAAAGTTTTTGCACATTTTTTTGTGGAATATCTTGGTGCCTTTTTCCTGGTTTTATCATGTGATTAATTGACTGAATGTGTGGCCGGATCACTGCTTAGGACATGATTAGCTGAAGAATCATGTCTTAAGTGTAATGTATTAGAGCCTTAAATTTAAAATTGCAGGTTGGTCAGTGTGTTTCATCATCTTGTCCTGGAAAACACCAGGCTCATGAGCCTGGTGTAAAAAACAATATAGGGTATAACTACTGTTCTGGGATAGACTGTTAATCTCACTTGTGATCATAATGACAAATGACCTCTTTGGCTAACGCACATAATTTCCACCAACTCTGGAGTCCTAATTACAGCATTCAGATGGAGACAACTTAAGTGCAGCTGTGCATCCATTGTCTTCACCCACAATCTGCAGACAAGTGAAACAAACCTCTTTAAATATTTCATAACTGAAAAATGGAGCCTGATTCTTATCTCTCACCCTCATGCATCTCCTCTGACTTAGTGGAATGACTTCGATTTTTACAAGTTGTGAGGGGGGCAAACTCCATCCTAGGGGTCGTCTTTTAAGGGGGGTGGGGAATAGGGCATGCTTCTTCTGTTATTGAGACTATTCCTTTTTGTCTCTACCTTTTTCAGTTGGTAAGTCATATAGAAGAGATGTTGCAGACAGCCTACAATAAGTTCCACATGTGGCAAACCCGGCGTATGTTAAAGAAAACGTGAAGATTCCTACTGAAAAGGTTTGAGAGAGAAATCTGCAATAGCTATAGGAATACAACCTAGCATATTTGCAGATCTTATAGACATTGCAGGAACACCTGCAGTGCGTGGACTTCTGGAAATGATGCTAACTGAACTTGCACGTTTTTGGAAAGAAACTGATTTTAAACTTGAAAACTAGGGAGAAAATATGGAAGAACCAAAACAGAAAAGCTGAGGGGCAAAAATATTTAAGAGACACTGTTTACTGCAGTTACTCAGGAACTGCTTTTGATTTGCGTAAAGAGCTGCTTTCAGAAATAAAAACTTTTAAAAAGGGTGTATTAATGGAAAAAATCCATTTTTGTCTAATTTTTTAAGTGTATGGCACAGGGTAGAATTCAAATGTTTTTCTTCACTGGATTCTGGCATTTTATTGAATTCTGTTTGTACTTACTGAAACCAAGGTTTAACAAACTCTTTTAAAAATAGCTGAGACTGTTTTTGCTTCAAACAGCTGGAGAGATTAGCTGTCACAAGACAAGCTTCTGCCATATGTTTCCCCATAAATTGGAAGCAAGAGACATTGCACTGAAAGCTGTTTGTGGTGTGGAGTCCCTGAAGGTGTATGGGGGCACACACCTTTGCCTAACATCTGGGGTTTTTATGCAGAATTTCTTTTTTCCAGCCATCAAGTTTGCATGTTTTCCTTTGAGTGCAAGCGTGTGCTGTTGCAGTCTTTTTCTTTTTTTTTGTAGGTGGCATTAGTTTGGAAGAGAGAATGCATTTTTCAAAGTAAAAGTTCAAAATAAAGTTTCTTACAAAAAACAAAGTCACTTATTTTCACCTCTCAGAAGAAATAAAGTTATTTCTCCTAAATCTGCTTTTCTCTGCTCTTCCCTGTTGAGTATTTTTTTGGCGAATTGATAATCGTTGAGAAGTGTGTGAATGCACAGCATCCATAGGTACCTGGAATATGTGCCATACTTTGTTCCAAATAGAATTAACTCACTGTTTATCTAAGACCTACCTGTCTTGTGTGAAATATTTCACTTAGAAAAAAGTAAATCTGTTTTATATAATAGATGCAGTTTAATGACATATTGTATTATGTTGTCTTACCTTGACAGTTAGAGCCCATACAGTTGGGCTACTAATTTTTTTTTAACTTGGCTTAAATGAGACTGTTACAGAATTAAGATGCAACACCATTATGTATTTAAAACCAAGCATAGCCATGTAGTGGAGCATTTGACCTCTACCCCACAGTGGCTTGAGCACTGTAATGAGGAACCCCTGTTCAATGTTAATTAGTAGGGAATCTTCTAAAAGTAAATATTTATACAGCAGCAGAATCTGTCTGTGGCTTTCCTTTTCTACTAATTATGCTACTCCATTTATGCAGGAGGGGCTCTCTGACTGGCATATCTTTATAGGTGACAATTTTTGCTAATATTTTGGTAAAAATCAGAATTTCCATTTGTGTCGCTGTGTCTGCATTGTTAATCTAGTTTCCACTGTCTGCTTTTCAGACAGCTGCATGGCATCTGCTCTGTGGTAATGTAATGTGGTTTTGCTACATCACAGATGACAGGGTTCAGTGAGAGAGACAGTGTTAAGCCAGGATGGTAGCACTTCACCATGAATGAGCTGAAGTATGGGTATAATAGTATCTGTGGGGGAGGTAAGGACTCTCACTAAAAAGGAGGTATTCACTTGCAATTCTAGTGAGTCTGTGGTTATAATTTCTATAAACAAAGTAACCTGGTTTTCTAATAAATAAAATTTTGTCCTGGCCCTAATCCCATGGATTTCAACAGATTTACAGTGGGCGAAAGATATTCAGTAGTTGGCTAATAAAATATTACCACTGTTGTAAATCTTCATTTTCTTTTTAAATAGCCACCAAAAAAGCAGTGTTCCCAAATATCTGTCCCCCCCACTCCCCAACAGAGTACACATCTGAATTGATGCATGCTTTCCATCAGACTACAGGGTTGGGCTGAGGAAAACTAGCCTAGTTCTATTCTAATAGTGCCTGCAGCTATGGTGACAAATTCACGTAAGAGATTGCACTGAAACTTTAGCAATAATCTCACTCGGCTTTAAAATCATGCAAGGGGAGGGTTTGTGAACATAGAACAAGTCAGCAGTATCTACTCCTTCCGAAAGCATTTGGCAAACTGCTCAGTAAGTTTCAGTGTATAGGTGTGCTGTTTATGAACCCAAAGGGATCTTGGCCATTCTTCGGGTTTTCACTGCCTGAACATACTCTGGATTAAACGCGAGGACAAATGCTGAAAAACAGCAGGTTGGTCCAGAAAGAGAGCAAGTGAGGATGCTGTGCACTTCACTTTGCATTTCCAAGCATTGTGGCAATAAAGTACAAATCCCTCTTCAAGTTAGGGGAGCTGTCACCCCCTCCTTCACAAGTTACATATTTCTTCCTCTAGGTACCTTCCCTTAATTGTGTCTCCTGATAGTTTTGTTTCAGTACTTTTGTAACATGGTCCAACAAACTGACTTTGACTATTTCCTTAGCAGTTTTGAAACTGTGAATCACCTTGCATTATATACTAATTGGAATCTTTATACTGACTTGTATTTTTAATGACAGTTCATACTTGTATTGCTGGCATTGATCAAAGTATTTGTAGAATAAACCCTACTGAATTCTGCAGTCAAGTTTTCTCTGATGCTTCATGCTGTGTATTTTGTGATCAACCAAATCAAAAATGCAAACCAAGCACCTTAAGGCTTTACAAAGAGACAAAGCTGTCTCTCAGAATTGGAGTGCTTTTCAAAAGCTCTTACTTTAGACAAGGGAACAGGTAGCATTAAAAGGAATCCTCTCCACTCTGTCACAGAAATCTCTTAATTTCTGATTAGCTTTTAAATCTAGTAATTCTTTCC
>NW_005842015.1:254367-264715 GCF_000455745.1 Alligator sinensis
TTCCTGCTGCTTTCTTTTTTTCCAGCTGATTTTTCCCTACTAGTTAATCATAAAAAAACCCCAAAAAGCTGCTCTAAAGATTTGTAGAGAAACTTGTTTATAAACTAACTTAACTGTCATGTCTCAAATGCTATAAAATCTGTAGGTATTGTAACAGTTGTTTCCTGTACCCCTCAAATGCTGGCTTTCCTAAGATTAGTCTCTCTCAAGGGGATTAGAAAAAAGCTCCCAGAATGGTAAGTGATTAGCAGTAATAAGTTACACTAAAAGCTGCTAAAAGTCAAAATAAAGACCGGTCCTTGTATTTTGAAAAGGAAGTTTTAAGTCACTGAATCCTTGCTAAATGCCTGTTAGTGCTTCTGGCAGTAGTAGCAACAGTAGAAACCTAATGTTGGGCTTCTAGTTTGATTCTGAATTAGTCGAAACCACACTTCCCTTTTTCCTGATCGATGCTACTGAAACTATATTGGTCTCCGGTCCAGAATCTGACACTTCACGTATGGAATTTGGGATAACAGGGCAGGGACATAGGGCTGTCCTAGTAAGTCCATATTGCTTGCCTCCCTTGATAGATTACTGGCTACCTTTAATTAATGCATTAAACAAACTGATAGAATGGGGGGTTTTTAAGCTACTGAAGAATGACTGATGCAGAGTCCAAGGTCAGAAGAGACGGTTAGACCACATAACCAGATGTTCCTGCTACAGGCCATAGAACTTCTCCAATTACCCCTAATGGGAGACCAGCAACTTGTGTTTACCTTCCAGAGGCACCAAGTTTTTTTTCTTAATGCTTTAATAAACAGAAGTCTGTTATTTCACTTGATGGCCTGTTTTAAAGTAGTGGTCCTCAAAACCCTTGACTTAACAGGAAACATTGCTCACAACCATGGAAAGATTTGGTTTCTACAAATATTTCTTTAGGTTGAGAGGGGGGAAAAATGTAGTATAGCCCCCAAGAAGTTGGTTGCTTCCTGTTCTTGTCCATAGGCCAGTAAAAGGAGGGACCACAGCCATAGGAGCTAGTTGGTGTTAAAATGCATCTGATTTGATTTATCTGGATTCAGCTGCCAGGCACTAGTCCTTGTTAAGTTTTAAAGGGCTATATGAGCCCTTTGCTGCCAGGTATTCTCTTCTATAAAGGTTCTTACTGTTCTCAAACTGCATCTCAATCTTGATAAGAAAACCACAGCTCAAAAGACCTTCCAAGCTATCATGGAGGAGCTCAGCACAGGCCTCTTATTCATTCTAGTAGCAGAAGAGTAGGTATGGGAAAGTCTGTCTACCCAGTCCCAGCAGTTGGTTTAACATGCCTTTTTTTACTAGTATTGCCCTGTTTATACAGTGTAGTACCCCATTTATATGCATAGCACTCTTACTGGAAAAAAAAAAAAAAAACCTCATGAGCTTACTGGAAATCCACATTACTAAAGCTTCAACTAGAACTGTATGCGCTAAGCTTTTCCCCACTTCCTTAAGGCTCTTTAACTTCTGTTTGTACTGTCTTAAGCCTAATAGCAGTCTTAAAAAGGAGACTCCTAGGTTCAGTAATTACACAGCTAAAGGGACAAGTAAGTTAGAGTTTACAGTGGGGCTGAAGAGTTTACACAAATAAGCAGCAAGCAAAAAACTGACTTTTGTTATGCTGTTAATCAAATCCTGCTCTTATTGGATATGCATCTAAGTGATGTACTTTACTTAATGACACACAAGACAGATCAAGTTCCTTTAGCTGTTGTGCTATTAGTTTGGGCATCTTAGTCACCACTGGCCACTAGAGGTTACCAATAAGTAACAGCACGTAGGCAGAAGCTGCTATTGCAGTAGAATTGACAGCGGGAGGGAGAGGAAACAGGAGGAACCACAGGAAACAGCTAAACAGATGCACCCACAGCTCAAAAGTCAGTACTTGAGTTTTCAAACACCACACATCCAACTTGAACAGAATGGCCAGTGCTTCTTCATTCTAAATGAGTAGCCCACACACTTGCTCTTTCAGGGATGGCTTGTGTCTGATTACTTAAAAAGTGGCCATCAGAACAAGTCATAATCCTGATGGACATCTGCCAAAGGCACAGCCAGAGATTTTCAACTTTGTATGCACTGCTACCAGGCAGCTGCTTCTGTCTCCTACTATGTGGTTACTAGAGTTGTGCAGTCCCTGCCTCTTGCAGCAACAGAGGAGTCCACACAGAAAAGCAGCAATCTAACTGGGAAGCTTTTAAGATGCTGTTCTCCACAAGAAAATCTGTATGCAGTTTTGTGCTGCATATGTCCATATTTGGCAAGCACTTTCTCTGTAAAACACCACCCAGCTCCTCCTGTCTGAAACATAAAAGGGTTTCAGTGTGAACTACTGGACCGGAAGGAACCATGTAAATCACGAGGGCAGCCATCTGCAACCAGACTACCATGTAATGGGCGTTTGTTTCTTTTGTCCAAAAGGGTCCATACATCCACTCTGGCCTCCTCTGCTCACCACTGCCATAAGACACCCCCTAACACTTAAGATTTTGCATTCAGAAACAAAAGCTTCTAACTATGAAAGCACAGAGGAAGAGTGCACAGCACTGTTAGTGCCTTGAGCCCCTGCAACACCAGGGAATTGGATAGGTAAAATACACCCAGATGATCCTAGGACATGGGCTGTGTCCCACAGTACAGAGGAAGATAGACAATCCCAGTGGTCTTTGTCAGACCTGGCATGAGGAAATTTTCCTCCAGGTAAGATTGGCAATCAGTTTAACCTACCAGTCAGGCACTTGGGAGGTTTCTTAGGACTACCAAGAGCCCCAGTGCATCTCAAACTATTGTCCATCTTTAGCCATGGGCAATACCCAACTACTACAGAATAAAGAAAAAAGCTGAAGCTGTTCTTCCTTCTGGTTTTCCTGCCTCCTGCCCACTCCCCTCTATGATTTTTCAAGGAACAGCTCCTAGCAGGTGCTGCACCATTTTCTTGTGTACAAAATTCCCTGGCTCCTTCCAAAACACCCCACAGAGGTACCACACTGCTCCCATGCCCAGAGTGCCAGGTGGCCTGTTGATTTTTTCATCCCCTTTGAACCAACTCCTCTCCCAGCAGCGCCCATTCCCTTCTTCTGGTTGTACTTCCAAGAAAAGTGATGCAGACCACATCTTTCCTGCTACTTCCAAGGGGCTGCTAGTCATAAAAGATTCTCCAAGAATCTCTTCACCAGTATCCAAAACAGAGACCTACAGAGCCAGGGATCACAGAACCTGGAGCTCTCAGAAGGGCAGCTTCTTCCCAGGCATCAGAGCCTTAATGGGTGTACTTGGTAGCCGTGTTGGTCTGAGACAGAGACACAAAAAACTAGAACTCTTGGTTCCAAAATGATACCTTTGGTCTCAGACCAACATAGCTACCAAGTACACCCCTGAAACATGGAAGATGCTGAATTTTAGCTGATCGTTGGATTTTAAACTTCATTGCAGAACAACAAGGAAGTTTTTTAACCTCCCTGCCTGCCATCTGACACCTCCAGGAAAGGAATTCTACCTGATCAACACATCAAAGAGCTACTCAGCACAGCTCAAAGACATTCTTATGGACCCAGAGGGACAATCTTTAGCTCCCTCTGTGCAAAAATGAAGTTTATTTCCTACCTATGGGGACTTTTTACCATCTTGTACCATCTACTCTTTTCCCAGAGCCTGACGAAGGGACTTTGATCCCGAAAGCTTGCAGAAAAGGACAGTTTTCTTGCCATTTTCCAGTTGGTCTAATAAAAAGATATAATTTTGGAATCAAGAGTTCTAGTTTTTTGTATGTCAGAGCTTTAATGGCATTTTGCTGGCCAAAATTTCAGCCTTCATAAACTCAATGCTCTGTTCTCCTTGGGTTCAAGTCAGTTCAAACAAAATACTGCATCACAACCAAACTCCTAGAGACAGGGACTGTCTCTTGCTGTGCATATACATAGCACCCAGTCCCAACAGGTTCCGACCTCAAATCAGAGCCCGTGGCATTGCTGTAGTACAAGTAACCAGATTCTTCTTTCCTGCCAGGTCTAGTCTGCAATTTCACACAGTAACTCTGCAGGGCAGGTCCAGATAATTGACTCTAGGTAATAGACTCTAAGAAATTAAGTTATCTTGGGATTAGAAGTGAAGGCTCCAACGTAAGGGCCTGGCAATACCCAGTTCCTGATGACAATTCTCCCCATAGGTGTAGCTCTAAGCCCAACCTGGTTCCACAGCCAAGAAAAGTGATTAGAGAAATACTAGCAGGCTGTAAAACCATATTCCTTATCTGACCAACCCTGAACACAGGCATGACAAGGCATTTGCACTTCCTTGTTTGTACAGGATGTAGATAACATACACACAGGCAGCAATGTACGTTCCACTCTTACCTATGCACTGTTCATCAAATGAAAGCGTGGGGTGGGGAGGAAGAGAACCCAAGGAACAGGACTCCTTCTTTTCTACTAGCTTCCAGCCTCCAGGAACAAAGTCCGCCTGGGTAAAACCAGACAGCAGTTACCACAACCAGCAAATAGAATTCCTTATCATCTTCATTTACATGAACAGCATAGCCCCAAGCCAATGAGATGAGCAACCGTACTGCATACATTGCCATGTGTGGTAGCAAAGGGAATCCTGCATCATAGCTGCTCCATTTATATTTGCTTTACTCAGATTAGTGGATTCAGACCTATAAAAACTAATGAAATCAGGAAATTAGATCCTCAAAGGACTTCCTGATTTCTTGCAAAGCATCCTCTCAGATCAGGGGAAAGCTGCTATTGCTGGTCAACCAGTCCTAATTCAGCAGCAGCAATCTCTTGTAATTGAGGATGATTGCCTTCCATGATTGTCTTATCTGTGAATCCAGAGATGGCGGACGAGGCCAGGATCAACAGGTTCTATTGCAATTTGGGCATGTGTTTGTTTCCGTATGGGGTGGGTGGTTCTACTCTCTTGATTCAGTATGTAACATGTTGTTTCTGCTGCTCCCACTTTTCCATCTCCTTCTGTCATCGTGAGGTTTCAAAGATCCTTGCAGATAACTCTTCCTCCTTTTGGGTTGGTCCTGGGGGATAGTCCCTCATGAGCAGATGTTGCCTTCTTCAAGCTGGCCTTGAGGACAAACTTAAAGTGCTTTCTCTGCCCTTATCTTGAGCGTATGCCTTGACTGAGCTGGGAAAATAAAACTTGCTTCAGGATTCCGTAGTTGCACATCCGGATGATGCAACTGGCCCAGCGAAGTTGATGTTGGATGATCATCGCCTCAATGCTCATGATGTTTGCATATAGGAGGATGCTAATATTAGTTCATCTGTCTTCCCACTGGATCTGAAGGATCTTCCACAGGCAGTGTTGATGGTACTTCTCCAAGCAACTTGGGGTGTCTCCTGTATGTTGTCCACGTCTCAGCTCTGTACAGTAAGGCGGGGGTCATGATGCTTGATAAGTCATGAGCTTGGTTTTGAATCTGATGTCATGATCTTCAGAAGCCTAAGGAAGCAGGTGTTTAAAGGCTGCACTTGCATATTTGAGGCAATATTGGATTTCTTTATTGATGTCAGCCTTCTGCGAGAAATGGCTTCTGAGGTACAGGAAATACTCAATGTTCTCCAGAGTTGCTGTGAATCTGAATTACCAGGAGCTGGGACTGCTCATTAGGAGCTTGTTGATGGAGAATCTTAGTCAGCTGAAATTAAACAGTTTACCAGGGGCCTGCCATCAAGAGATTGCAACATCAAGAAAGGCAAAGTCATACATATCTGGGAGCAGTTGCTAGAGAAGAGAGGTGGAAACCTTGTCAATTCCTCTCCTACAGACTCTGTCCTGTGACTGAAAGGTAGCGTCAGGAATGCATTGTAAAGGCTATTCATCCCTGCTGCAGTACCATGCATGTACAAAAGGTGCTCAGAATATGTTTTCAGTTTAGGGAGTGGGATGATTGCCTCATAATTATACCATCCTTAGCCAATGTCCACACAGTTGGATCTCATGGAGTAGTGGTAGAAGTAGAATATCCAATTCCAGGCTTTATACATACATGGTGAGCTGATTTCCCAATTCTCTGGACCTTAGACTTGTACAGTTGCCCATTAAAGAACTAGATAGGATTCCATATAACATTTTAATGAAGGCCCTGCCACAAACAGGATTAACCGTGGTCAAAACTTTCACCGTAACTGAAATATCAAGATGCAGATTCCCTCCCCCCACAGGGCAGGGGACACAAACAAAAAGACATGGAGTTTCCCTCCACATTGTTCCATAAATTATGGTTTTTCTCCTCTGAGTTCCCTGGAACATCAATTTTGCTGAGCCAGAAGTTTCATCTACAGAAATTGTAGGCCAGGGTGATGGGGGGCAAGGGAAAAAATCTGAGGAGCTGGGCATCATCCACATACAAGTCACATGGCCAGAGCTGTGACTATCACAGGCCATCACACAACATCAGACTTTGCTTCAACTCCCACACACTTAGCACTATCAGGATGGTATCACTGCTTCTACAACCTCTCATGAAGAGGGGTCCTAGGGCTTTTGACTCCATTTGCTTCACCAGGATTTCTCTGGTGCTTGGGTTGGGGGGAGAATTAGATGCTTCATTGCCAATCCTCTTCTCCATGCACACTGCCAATCCTCTGGATTCACTCTCCTCTTAGAATCATAGAAGTTAGGGTTGGAAGGGACCTCAGGAGGTCATCTAGTCCAACCCCCTGCTCAAAGCAGTACTATCCCTAACTAGATCATCCCACCCAAAGTTTTGTCTAGCTGGGTTTTGAAAACATCCAAGGATGGAGCTTCCACCACCTCTCTAGGTAACTTGTTCCTGTGTTTTACTACCTTCCTAGTGAGAAAATGTTTCCTAGTATCTAACCTAAACTTCCCTTGCTGCAACTTGAGACCATTGCTCGTTGTTCTGTCATTTACTGCCACTGAGAACAGTCCAGCTCCATCCTCTTTTGAACCCCACTGCAGGTAGTTGAAGGCTGCTATTAAATCCCCTCTCAGTCTCCTCTTCTCTAGACTAAATAAGACCAGTTCCCTCAGGCTTTCCTCCTAAGTCATGTCCCCCAGCCCAACCTACTGGCAACACACCTACCAACGCAGCCCAGTAAGCCATTAGCCTTCTTGGCAACATAGGCACGCTGCTGGCTCGTATTCAGCTTATCATCCACTATAACCCCCAGGTCCTTTTCTGCAGAGCTGCTGCCCAACCAGTCAGCCCCCAGCCTGTACTTGTGCATGGAATTGTTCCATCCTAAGTGCAGGACTTTGCGCTTGTCCTTGTTGAACCTCATGAGATTTCTTTTGGCCCCATCCTCCAATTTGTCTAGGTCACTCTGAATCTTGGCCTTACCCTCCAGCATATCTACTACTCCCCCCAGCTTCATGTCATCTGCAAACTTGCTGAGGGTGCACATTATGTCAATTTTCAGGTTGCTGATGAAGACGTTGAACAAAACCAGCCTCAGGACTGACCCCGGGGTACTCCCCTTGATGCCAACTAGACATTGAACCATTGATTACTACTCTGAGCCCAATGCTCCAGCCAGTTTTCTATCCACTGTACAGTCCATTCATCCAGCCTGTACTTCCTCAGCTTGCCTGGGAGAATCTTGTGGGAGACCATAACAAAAGCCTTGCTAAAAATCAAGGTGCACCACATCCACTGGTCTCCCCACATCCAGAGCCAGTCACCTCATCACAGAAGGCAATCAGGTTAGTCAGGCATGACTTGCCTTTGGTGAATCCATGCTGACTGTTCCTAATCACCTTTTTCTCCTTCAAGTGCTTACAAATGGATTCTTTGAGGATCTGCTCCATGATTTTTCCAGAAACTGACTGGTCCATTGTTTCCTGGATCCTCCTTTTTCCCTTTCTTAAATATAGGTACTACATTTGCCCTTTTCCAGACATCCAGGACTTCTCCTGATTACCATGAGTTTTCAAAGATGATGGCCAGTGGCTCTACAATCATATCAGCCAACTCCCTCAGCACCCTTGGGTGCATCTCATCCAGCCCTATCCAGATTTTCTAAGCAGTCCCTAACCTGTTATTTCACCACTGAGGGCTGCTCCCCTCCTCCCCAAACTGCTGACTGGTGCAGTAGTCTGGGACCTGACCTTGCCTGTGAAGACTGAGGTGAAATAGGCATTAAGTACTTTAGCCTTTTCTGCATCTTCTGTCACAAGGTTGCCTCCCCCATTCAGTAAGGGACCCACACTTCCCTTGATTCTCCTCTTGCTACCAACATACTTGTAGAAACCAAAGTACAACTCCAATTGCACTTTGGCCTTCCTGACTTCATGCTTGAGCAATGCTCTTATACTCCTCCCTAGGTATTTATCCATGTTTCCACTTCTTTTAAGCTTCCTTTTTGTGATTTAGTTTACTGAGGAGTTCCCTGCTAAGCCAAGCTGGTCTTCTGCCATACTTGCTAGTCTTCTTTTATGTATTTGCAAAAATAATAAATAAATAGACACTGTATCTATAACTCCATCTCCACCACTCTGCCAAATGGCCCTTGTGGTTCACTTGGCAGCTCAAAGCACACTAAAAACCCATTACACAGTTCATACTGCACAACCGCACACTTATCCTGCACATTGGGATGGTTTGTTCCTGTACTTTCAGTAAGGCTTCTTTAAAAGTACACCTAGCTCTCCTGGACTCTGCTCCCCTTCAGACTGGCATCCCAAAGGATCCTGCCCAGGAGTTCACTGAATGAGCTGAAGTCTGCTTTTCTGAAGTCCAGAGTCCTTAATCTGCTGCTCTCTGTCCTTCCTTTCCCCAGGATTCCTCTATATGCAGAGTCCTGGGAGGAAGAACTGGCATTCCCCACCGGTGTGTGGGAGAAGAGAGAGCTGCCAGCAGATTCACCACTGCATTTTTATCAGGAACTGGACTTGACAGTATTTGAGACCACACAAAACCTAGTGCTGCTGCAGATTAGCTCCAGGCTCCACATCAACCCACATAAGGAAGAACTTCTTTACTGTCCGAGCCCCCAAGGCCTGGAACAGACTGCTGCCAGAGGTGGTGCAAGCACCTACTCTGGACTCCTTTAAGAGTCAATTGGACATTTATCTTGCTGGGATCCTGTGACCCCAGCTGACTTCCTGCCCCTGGGGCAGGGGGCTGGATGTGATGATCTTCTGAGGTCCCGCCCAGCCCTAATGTCTATGAAATCTATGAAACCCTCTTGTGAACTAGAATACTGAACAACAATGATCCACTTACCTCACCATTTATACCAGCTTAGAGCCTCCCACTTGGGGCAACTTAAGTTTATGGAAACCTTATTAATTTATGTGCAGATCATTTTACTGTGACTTTATACCAGCAGAGGCATAATCAAAATATGGGCATGCTATGCTGTGGCTATTTCTGTATCCAAGCCAGAGATGCTGCAAAGCTTATACACGACTGGCCTATATTTCTGAAATGGTTTATTCATAAGGGAGACAGACACGCAAACAGGAAAAGATGGATGATGCTGACTTGGCCTGTATTCCACTTTCTGCATCACCGTGTCTGTGCTGTGCTTTGGGGAATAGCAGCAGACATCCTGGAAGAGGGGTGCACACGCACACACACACACACACACACACACACACACACACACACACACACACACACACACACTTTCTCTCACTTCTCCTGCCCTCTCAGATTCTAGTTCAGCTTTTAAACTCACAGGAGCAGGAGGCACTACAGCTGCCATTAGCAACAGTGATGAGAATATTTCATAGATTTCATAGACATCAGGGCTGGAAGGGACCTCGGAAGATCATCGAGTCCAGCCCCCCGCCCAAAGGGCAGGAAGTCAGCTGGGGTCATAGGATCCCAGCAAGATAAGCATCCAGTTTCATCTTGAAGGTGTTCAATGAAGGCGCTTGAACAACCTCCGGTGGCAGGCTGTTCCAGACCTTGGGGGCTCAGACAGTAAAGAAATTCTTCCTTATGTCCAGCCTGAAACGATCTTGAAGTAGTTTGTGACCATTCGACCTCGTCATCCCTTGGGGCGCTCTGGTGAACAAACGTTCCCCCAGATGCTGGTGGTCACCCCTGATAAACTTGTAGGTGGCCATCAGATCACCCCTGAGCCTGCGCTTTTTCAGGCTAAAGAGCCCCAGGGCTCTCAGCCTGTCATCGTAGGGTCTGCTTCCCTGACCTCTGATCATGCGCGTGGCTCTTCTCTGGACTCTCTCAAGCTTCTCCACATCCTTTTTGAATTGTGGAGCCCAAAACTGGACACAGTACTCCAGCTGCGGCCTCACTAAGGCCGAGTACAGGGGGAGAATGACGTCCCGGGATTGCCTTGAGAAGCATCTATGGATGCAAGCCAGCATTTTGGTC
>NW_005842015.1:266223-266709 GCF_000455745.1 Alligator sinensis
TGTCACCCAGCTTCCCATCGATCACTAGGTCGCCGACTAGGTCATCCCCAGTAGCCAGTACCAGGTCGAGCAGCGCTTTGCCTCTCGTTGGCCCATAGACTTCTTGAGTCAGGTAGAGGTCATCCACGCACGAGAGGAAGCTCTGCGACCGCTCTGATTTTGCTGAGCGATCCTCCCATGAGATGTCTGGGTAATTGAAGTCACCCATGACAGCCATGGTCCTGGAGCAAGCTGCCTCAGCCAGTTCCTGGGCAAACTCCTGGTCAAGCTCAGGACTTTGGGTGGGAGGTCTGTAATAGACTCCCACCATTGTGTCCCCTGTGCCGTGTTCCCCACGGATTTTAACCCAGAGGGTCTCCAGCCGTCCACCCTGGTCTCCAATATCGGCTTGCAGGGACGTGTAGCTTTCCTTAACATAGAGAGCTACCCCCCCCACCCCTTTTCTCTACACGATCCCTCCTGTACAGGGTATAGCCATCTATCCCC
>NW_005842015.1:267010-271923 GCF_000455745.1 Alligator sinensis
GTAGTCCCCCCGTCCCCCAACGGGCTTAGTTTAAAGCCCGGTGGAGCAGGTCAGCCAGTCTGGCTGAGAAGAGCCTCCTCCCTAGGGGAGAGAGGTGGAGGCCATCCCTTCCCAGCAGCTCGCTGCCTCTCTCGCCAAAGAGCGGGCTGTGGTCATGAAAGCCAAAGCCTTCCTGACGACACCAGTGCTGCAGTCTTTGGTTGACCACATAGATCCTCCTGTCCCTTCTCAGCCCATAGCCTGAGACTGGGAGGATCAACGAGAACACTACCTGTCCCCCTGCCAGCTACCTGGGGGCATCTGGGTTACCTTTGCACCAGGCAGCCTTTAGCTAATTGCAGACAGCTTAGATTTCAGTTCAGCTTCAGAGTGGATTGGATTCTAACTTAACCCACTGTCTTGTCAAGGGCATGTTGAGGTCTCTTTCCCTAGATTAGTCATAGGCACAGCAATTCCAGTGGCACATCAAACCTAGCCAGATTTACGCATCAGTTCCTGAAACCAAATTCTCTTACCTAACATCAATATCCAAATAGGGATGCTACTCAGTCCAAAGTGTCTGTTGTCATGTTTTATTGTCCACTAGCTGATTTCCAAATTGGCTGTTTAACTACCTTGGGTAAGGTCAGGGTCCAGTTCATTCTCTGCAGTAAAATGTAGCTGAGGCGTTCTAATCTTGGCTGTATATTGTTCCCCACTGCTCCCAAAACCATGAAAACACAGAATATACCAAAGTCAGTAATGTTGGGTTCTTCATCTTCTACCTGGATTCCCATCTGGTACTAACATGGTCAAAAACACAGTGCTGAGATGCACAAAATTAAAACATTAGCTTCTTGCCCTCTGCTGCTGAACAAACATCTCTTCCCTCCAGCATGACTCAGCCACAAACTCCAAAAGCTGTCTTCTCCTGTCACAGATAATCACTTCACTTTCTCCAAAAACAGACAATGCTTCCCAAAGCAACTACTTGATGTGGGAAATCAACTGTGCAAATGCAAGGGGAACCCAGCTCAGAATAGATGTTTCTTCAGACAAATGCTGCTTCTTCAGACATTGGTCACACTGCTATTTAACCAGTCATTAAATTATTTAATTGATGCTTTCTCAAAAAACCATTTATATTTGAAAGGATGGATACTTGCCTATCAGGCATCTGTGTATTGCTGAGAGTATGATATGGACCACAGGACTGCTGTTTTTTGTTTTGTTTTTTTAATGTCACTGCCTCAGAAGAGTTTGACAGGAAACTGCAGAGGAATAAATCATCCACAAACTACAGCATTTTAAATATAGTTTAAGCAGGCACTATGGAGTCTTATTCCATTTCCAGAATAAGAATCTCTTATGCTTCTCCCTTCCACTTTTCCCACCTTTTGTATTCAAATCACACTCTACTTCACACACTGTTCTGTGCAGCCCTTTCATAGCATCTGATGAAATTAGCTCAAGTTTACAAAAGGTTGTGTTATATATTTACCTTATTTAGTTATGCACCCTATAAACTATTTACTCTCCCTTCTGCCTGACTTCAGGCTAACACAGCTAACTACCTCTTTCTGCAGTATGATACTGTATTAGGTACATCTAAGGCACTCATCATTGTGGTATCTAACAAGGACCCTCTGGGCATGTCTACATGAGATGCTTTACTATTCATTAGACTAATCTAATGTGCACTAAAGTGTCACCGTCTACATGTACACAGCAATTACTGTGCAGTACATTAGTCTAATGTGCAGTTTTCTAGTGCCTGTAAATACAGGTACTAGAAATCAGCCCATTAAATTAAATGTGCTGAAATGCATGTGTAGACACTGACCAGGAACAAATTGCTCCTGGTCAACCTAGGCAGCAGGGAACCACAGAGGCTGGGGAGATCTTCACAGGGCAGGGGAAAGCTTTCCCAGCTCAGTATGATGTTGCCTCCCAGCCACGTGGAGATCAGGACTCATCCCAATTGGGACAGGTCCCAACATCCATGTGGCTGGGAGGCAGCTGCCTGGCAGCAGGGACAGCTCTCCCCCACACCCCACAGAGATCAGAACCAGCCTCCATGCTTCCTGCCAGCCTGAAACTGGCACCCAGGGGAGCCTGGAGCTCCCTCTAACTGCTGCCAGGCGGGGGGGCAGGGCAGGGCAGGAACAGCCCTAGACTGCACCGCTCCCATCAGAGCAAATTTGCTCCCAACGGGCACATGTTCAGATGTGTGAAGGGGTGCAGTTTAATGTGCCTGATTTTTCTGCACAGAAAATCAAGGCACATTAATTGCACATATGGACACACCGACTGACTAGAGCTACAGTACAACTATGAGCATTAGATTGAGAGAACAAGTCATTAATACTAAAGAGTTTTTCATTAGACACAACTAGGACCTCTAAGCTTTACTAATTGGACCTATTTCTGCTTTTGATTCATCAGTGGCTATTCTTGAGTAAGTTACTTCCTGAATTTGTTACTAAAGCAGCTCCAGGAGCAGAAGGAACAGCCCCAGATAAGGGGTAATTTCACACAAATAGCCTGGACAAATATTTCACATTGCTCTCCCTTTAAGTTTTTCCAGCTCATTAGTGTAATGACAGCTCTTTTAGAGAGCACTTCAGCAAACAGCACTGAAAAGGCATTCCCTTTGCACCTGACCAGGCAGAGGGGCGGACACACCCCTGTGTATGCTCAAAACTCTGTGCCCAGAGTATTGCACCTCATTTGTGAGCATTTATCCATGCTGTAGGCATAGCACAGCATTTGTATGCACTACCACTAGATTTTTTAAAACAGACATTTCAGTATCCAAAGCCCACTGATTTCAATACAAGTGCTTTAAAAAAAATCTGACCATAAGCAACTTAATTCTACAATCGACCCCAGAAGGTACAAGACCAAGCCTCAGTTTGCCACCCTGGTGTCTAGCTGCAAAAATTGTGCAAATGGAGTACTCACTTGGGGGCTCTATGTGCATAGAAAGAAAAAAAAAGCATGCAGTGCAACTGTGTGAAAAAGAACATCAAAATTTCAGATAAACAATTCCTGAAAGCTCTGTGAATGTGGCATTAAAAATATTAACTGCACTTAAAGAAATACTTACATGGAATTTAAATAGATGTTCTTCATGTATTCACTATTTTCTAACCCCTGTGGTATCATTTATTCCTTTTTTAAACCACAAGATTATGACTTTTCTTAGGGGAGTCCCAGAAGTGAAGACTCCAAAGGGAATGTTCACTCATCAGCAGGCATGATATGGCTTGTAAAATTACAGGCCACATCACAAGGGCTTATGCTCTACAAGAACATTTGAAATGAACAATTCTGACTCAAAGGGAGTGCCCTTTATGAGGAAATCTTGCTGCCTTTGCATCTCGTCTCCATTCAAAATATGGAATTCTACCAACATTCAAAGGAGATAAATTTAGCACTGACACGAGCAACTGAAATTTCACTTGACATCAAAGGAGCCATAATTATTTACTCTTGAATCCATCTCTGGGAATTTTATAATACATACATACTTGCAAGTAATAAAAGAGCACCTCCACTTTCCTTGCTCAGGATTTAGCTTTCTCAAAACAAAGATTAGCCAATTCATTCTCAGAAACAGAATGCAGTCCAGACCATCAAAACCTCAGCATTACCTGCAAGAAGGGATCTAGGCCTGTAGCTGATGTTTGTTTTCAGTAAAACATGCCATATACACAAGCTGTGAGATTTTTAAAAAGTGAGTAGTAATAACACCGAGTGCCTCGTTTTGAGACTTCAAGAAATGTTGGTTTTTGTAAAACAGCCAAGCACCAACTCTTTGAAAGTGAACTCTTATTAAAAGGTGTCTCAGTCTGGAAACCTGAGGGGTGGGGGAAGGGTGCACAGGGAAACCACTATTTTTCAAATCCCTGTGATGATGGGATCAGGCCTTATTATCAGCAATCCCTCGATAAAAGGATGATCGGTACCACAGTTTACTGATGGTTCTTGAAGTGACTTGAGAGCCCAATCCGTGAGCCATAGATATGTTTATGGAAATTGTAGGTCTTTCTGCAGAGGCCACAGGCTGGGATTTCCACCCTCTTCCTCTGCTCTCTCTCTTCAGCTTCAAAGGAAAGACTTTACCTGCTTGGCTGAGGTTGTAGTGCCATTGGAGTCGATTAGCATCACGTTCTCAAGCACAACTAGGAAGGCTGCACATGTTGGCAAGTCACCTTAACTTTTTAAAAGAAAAGTACTTAATTTTCAGAAAGTACCAAATATCTGTTCCCTGAAAATCCCACCCTTCTGAGGCACCTCAGAGGTTGGACACCCAGAGGCATTGAAATCATAGATGACTTTTGACAATCTTGGCCTGTAGCTTACTCCCATGTCCCTACATAGGACTCAGTGACGTGCCATGCCATCACGTGCCATGATGTTAAACAGGCTCACTATAACAGTGAAGCATGATAGAGCAAGCAAATGATAACTTTTAAACCCGAGTTTGCTTGTCTTAAAGACAACAAACTTCAGTCCGTCACAACCCAGTGATTTTTTTGTGCCTCGGCACTATGGAACTTCCTGGCCACATGAGAGCTCCTTTGCACGGCAGAGTGTTCTGCTGCAATTAAGAGCCTGCGTGCAGGAGAGTTCCCGCCAATTTGCAGTTTCCTTTGCAGGATGCATTTCTTCTTTGCAGCACAGAAATGCACGGTGCAAAGAGTTCCCGCTATTTGGATGCAAATTTGTGCCCCGCTATTGGCCAGTGCTAAATTATTCACATGTGGCGGCTAGTAATTGGCTCGCTGGCCGTTTAAAATTCCACGCGACTTCCGCCCAAGTCGAAGAGCTTTCAGCACACTGCAGAGTGCCTCTGAAGTTATCTGACTTGCGGCTGCCGATCGATAGACTGATCACCGATCGATCTTTCTTTCCGTCACCGAGCGCAA
>NW_005842015.1:277640-300664 GCF_000455745.1 Alligator sinensis
CTTGGGCCCCGCCAGCTGGAACAACTCGTGTGGTTGTTCAGACGACCGGACCACCTGCGTCGTGATTGCAAGCGGCGTGAGTAAAGTTTTTTGCAACCAATAAGTTGTGTCTGCCTCTCCATTCATCAGCCCGCCCTGACATATGAGCGTAACTCGAGTCGGCCCTGGCCATCCGAGACACAGTCCTGCAGATCTCACTCAGGCAAGAACGCTTTAATTGGACCAAATTTATCCCCTATATAAACTGGCTTCAGTATTAAAATTTGCCTTGAAGTGAAAACCCATTAGCGGCCTCAATAGAAATTTTGCATGAGCAAATTCTGCATCATCATACCTTTAATACTGTTATAAAGCATTTCTTTTCAAACTGAATTAGAAATGAAACCTAAGAGGTCTCTGTACAACACTGGGTACAACCAAGGGAGTCTGTTGAAATTGCCCATTAACAGCAATTCACTTGGTTCCAAGAAGGCTGGAGCAAAACCATAGAAACAAGGCACAGCTTATTTCAGAGGGCCATCAATGGAATTGCAATCCACACTAACTTACAAGAGTTTTATGGCCTCATTGCAGAATAAAAAATACTGAATGTTATTAATCTTCAAAATTTCCCTGGAGTTCCACTTTTTTCCTGTGACCAAATGTGAAGGTCCCTTCCTTAAACCAGTTTTAAAATCAGTAAAAGACCTAAACTGTTGAGATTTTTCAATTTCAATTAAAAAAGAAAATAGATAAAATGCTCCTTGAATAGAGACAGCGGTGTTCTCCTGTAAATGAACCTTCAGTGCACCCTGCAATGCAGTGCACAGGAAGTCTAGCTACATGAGCAAAATTTCTTCTCTTCTTGATAGAGAAGAGAAGTCTGGAAGCATGAACTATGCATTCTTGTAAAAGCTCAGGAAACATCAACACAAATAAAGTGAACCCAGCATTTATTTTTTTAAATTTCAAGGTTCTTAAACCAGAACTATGATCTAAGCCAGGGGTTGGCAACATACAGCCCATGGGTTTGATCCAGCTAAAGGAGCCAGAAGGCTTTGCTGGTAGCCTGAATAGTGAGGAGCTAGCCCAGGGCTGCTGGACTCCCCCTGCACTTGCTGCTGTTGCTTCTCCCCACCCCCATCCTCCCTAGGCTGCAGCGTGGGTGCAGGTTTCAGCCAGTGGGGAACTATGCTGGGGCGGACGCAGGGAAAGCCCTCCACTGCTGATACACCACTGAAGCCACCTGTCCCACGCTGGACCAGAGGTGGGTTATTCCAGCCCTTGGCTTGTAAAAGTTGCCAGCCACAGATCTAGAGGAGCCCAACTCCTGATTTTTGTTTAGAGCTTTTGGTGGGCAATAAGACTTTTTTAAACCACAACATTGAGGAGACATAAATGATGTCTCCTGTTCTCCTCCATGTGCAAGTTATCAGTTCTGCTCTTTACAACAAACCAAGGGACAATCCACCATTAGGCCACTGGGCAGCTACTAGAGGGGCAGTATGGAGGCACAAAGGCCAGCAAAAATGCTGACAAATATTTGTCTGGGGACAGGTGGTTGCCTTGTCAAATCATCTAAATACCGTCATGCAGGAGGAAGGTTAATGTGAAAATGATAGCCTTCCCAGTGGAGAAGCTAATAGCAGTGCAATGCAGGCGCTCATCTCATGGCAGCCTTGTGCTCCCAAAATGCAACTGTGTTCCACTCCCACACACACACACACACACACACACACACACGTGAATGTAGAGTTTCTACACCCTGAGGCCCAGTCTAGTTGCACTCAAGTCCTTCCTAAAACTGCACCCATCCAGGGCACACATCACCATCTCTCCACTTATTCAGACACATGCTGTTCTTTCCTAATTTTTCAGCCAGGCAACAGCACTTCCATATTGCTTCAGTTAGTTTCTAGTCCTGCAGATATGAATGGCCCTTCTATGCCAAATGGCTACTGCAGAGATGTATTAGACAGAGGAACCATCCAAAAAAAAAGGAATGGAAACCTCCGATCAATGACATGATATTGCCAAGTAGTACAAATTTAGTGCCTTATAGCCCTGTGCCAGTAACTTGTTACGAACAGACAACTAGGCTCTGAAGTGCTATAATTAAGTTGTTAGTGCTGAATTTTGGCTTCATATCATCATCAGAAGACTTGCAAATGAACAATGCTATTTTGTAGGCATGTATAAGCCTTTGGTTCTGCATTACTACAGTGCTTGAGCTGTATGCATTAACTCTCTAACAATATCTCTGGGGCTTGCACCCCTTGTATTTTCTGTAGAACTATCCTCCATGTGGTACCTGCTTTTTTTCATTCATTTCCAGCCTTTCCTCATTCTCAGACAGAGGAACTTGTGGTTTTCCAAGTAGTGCTACTATGTGCTGGCAAGTGTGGAAAACCATGCTTTTAAATCCCTGAGCTCTGCTATTTAAAAATTACTGCTCATTTGGGGAAGAATGATTCTTATTTGTCCACATGATTCACTTGGCTTCAGGCTGCAGAAATGCTCATGCACCAGAGTTAGTAAATACACATACTGAAAATTGCTCCTAAATAATGCATGTGTCGCATTGCAACCATGCCTGATTAGATCTGGGCAAAACAACTATGACAGCACAAAAATCAGGCAAAGCTCAAGTGTTCTGGAGCATCACTACAAAGCTGAAGCAAGAGCCCCAGCTGAAATTCAAGGGATCCAGAGCTCAGGAAAGAGTTTCACGTGAAAATTCTAAAAACTTCAGGGAGTGGCCTTGCAAGACAATGAAGGTTTTGCTTTTTTAGTTCTCTGCTACTTTCACTGTGCATGTCACATTTGAACTCTGTGGTGCAAGCCCTGCTGAACTGGGAACTGTAGAAGAGTCCAAGAAACAAAATACAAGAGAGCAAATCCCCTGTAAACCCAAACTGCTGAGCCTTAGAGTGCTCTATGGTGACATATCATTGTTCCAAATAAGACCTTGGTGTAAAACGATCGTCATATTTCAAATCAAACTTTATTTTGAAAGTCGCTGACTGGGGGCGGGGGGCATGTGCCCCCTCTCCCGGCTAAGGTGGCAGCAGTTGCTCATGAATCAAAGGAAGGTTTGAACTACAAGGCCACTGACACATTCATTCAATGGCACAACGAAATCCAATCCCCACAATTGTGCTTCCTGCTGTGCGGGCCGGGAGCGACCCGGGCCCTTTTCCGTGCTTCATGCAGGCTACAGCCGGCAGCCCAGGCACGCTGGATCGGAGAGGGAGGGCAATGAGCTGGAATTAGGCACAGACGCTTAACGGTAGATTTTAAAGATTGTTTACTTACACCGAGATGGCAGTGGTGTAGGCTGGAAAACTTGCTTGAGCTGCGGTTACAGACACAGACAACACGAATGGTCACGTGGAGTTTGCTAGGCTCCACGGAAACAGAGCTCCGGATGCTCTGGGTGAACGTACCACCAAAATCGGAATCGGAGATACGTCTTATAAAATTTGCGCTCGAAGACGGGAAGAGGTGGGCGGTGGATCAGGTCACCAAGCTCCTCTGAATCTCACACAGGGTCTCTGTTACTCTGCCGTGTATCCAGAGTCCCCACGAGATGGATGTGGAGTCCTCTTCGGCTTGGGCGGAAACTGCTCCAGCCTCTTATACGGCTAACAGGCCAATCGTTAGCCGCCACGTGGGAATAATTTAGAATGGTTTACCCCCCACGTGGGAATAATTTAAAATTAGCCAATAGCAGGGAACAAATTTGCATACTGGTGGTGGGAACTCTTTTGCACCGTGCATTTCTCTTGCAACTTGAGCAATGCACCCTGCAAAAGAAGCTGCAGAAAGGCGGGAAACTTGTCCCTGCACCGGGGCTTTCCTCTGCAACAGGAAACTTTCCTGTGCAATGAAGCTGCAACTTGGCGGGGAAAATTCTGGTGCCGAAGCACACACAAAACCATGCCTTTGGATCATGACACCTGCCATGCTATGTGTGCATAGTAGGACATGATGTTGGGATTGGGGATAATGATCCCAGGCTCCGCCTGCACTGGCAAGTTGAAAGCTGCATGCTCAAAAAAACATAACCCCCTCCCCACCCCCCCAAAAAAAACAACAAACAACCCTCCCTGCCCCGGCTGATTATTAGCAGCAAAAGTTCAACGCTGGACAACCCCAGTGCAGTCCCTGCCAGCCAATGATCAGCTGATTGCTGGCAGAATCAGGACTACACCAGGGCTCAAACCAGCCCAATCAGCTGATTGTCAGCCAGTAGGGACTACACCAAGACTGATTCAAGCCCTGGTACAGTCCCAGAACCAGCTGATGATCATCTGATTGTCTGACAGTGGCCATCTACAAATTCATCAAGGGGGGGCAGCAAGGAATAGGAGATGCTCTGTTTACCAGGGCACCCCTTGGAGTAACTAGGAACAACTGCCACAAACTGACGGAGAGCAGATTTAGGTTAGACATCAGGAAGAACATCTTTATGGTAAGGGTTGCCAGAACCTGGAATGGGCTTCCAAGGGAGGCAGTGCTTTCCCCTACCTTGGGGGTCTTTAAGAGGAGGCTGGACATGCACCTGGCTAGGGTCTTCTAACCTCAGTGCTCTTTCCTGCCCAGGGCAGGGGGTCAGACTTGATAATCTGCTGAAGTCCCTTCTGACCCAAACAACATCTATGAAACATCTATGACCCACCAGGGCCAGTTGGTGCAATCTGCCTTGCTACGCATTTCATTTAAGGCTCAATGAATACCAGCCACAAAATTATTGCACATTTTGTGTAATAATTTTGTGGCCTGTTTCCTGTTTTATGGTGCCATATTGCCTGAACCTGTGGCTGGATTATGCTTTAAAATTAGATTAGATTACCTCATTAATCATGTCTTAAGTGTAATGTCTGCCAGAGGCCCCTTCTGTGGGCGGTCGCCGCTCACCACCTGCCTCCACCTTGCCGCCGACACAGCCAGCGGCGTCTGTGAGCAGTCACTGCTTACCACCCCACCGCACCAGAGGCTGTGGGTGCCCCCCCAGTCTCAGGAGGCACCAGTCATTTATAGTCCAGCTCCATCCTCTTTGGAGCCACCCTTCAGGTAGTTAAAGGCTGCTATCAAATCCCCACTCAGTCTTCTCTTCTGCAGACTTCTCTTGATTTGTCTAGGTTTGGGCTCAGGAGTCAAGAGGGGTTTAAGCACTTGCAAGAGCACAAAAACAACATCCCTGCACAAGATGCATGCAAAAATACACTGCTTAGCAATTATTATTTTTTTGGTTACTTGTTTTAGTCCTGAGGCAGTCACCATGCACCAGGGATCCAGGCACATAGGCTAGGGACAAACATTCAAAAAGCTGGAGCCTAAACTGATTCAGCCTTTGCAGGTTAGTCTAACCTGCCTAGGCTGAACCAGTTTGTAAAAGGACAAACATACTCTCTGGACTGAGGCAATGCGGGCACATGCCTGCAGTTGCCCAGGCCAGGTGCAGGGGGCACTAGAGCTGGCCTTTGCATGCAGGGAAGCTGTGCTGTGGGGCATGATCAACCCAGGCTGAACTGGCCAGAGAGGGGTTTAATTCCCCCTCCCTGTACCACCGGCAGGGACCTGAGCTGGGTCTGTCCGCACTCCCCCCTCGCTGCTGCAGCAGGGAGGCACCATGGCCCCCCAAGACATAGGCAGGTCAGGGCAGGGAACAGAGTTTGTTTCCCCTCCACCCCACTGGCAACTGGGTGGCTCCTTGCCTGGAGTAGGCCCCCAGCTGTCCCCTCCACCAAAGGCAGGAGGAATAACCCTGTCTCTGCCCCCACAGGGGCCCTGCCTGGCCGTGCCCTCTCCCCACCACTGCAGCGGGAGAGGCAGAGACCTTACTGGGGGCAGCAGCCCCTGTCACACTAGAGGAGAGCAAGCCCCTTCCAGAATTGGGCTCCACGCGGCAGCGCTGGGGTCTGGGGCCAGAGCCCTATAAGCTCCCACAATGCCGCCATGCTACACAGCCGCTCTGCCAGCTCCACAGCACAGCCCCCGCCAGGAAGCTGTGATGGGCTCCTGCCCATCGGGCACTCACTGCTCCTCACTCCAGCTGTCAGGTGGGGGCAGGGCCAGCACCCATCCCTGTTGGTTTATATGCTTTGAGCTAATTTGCATTTGTTTTGATAATTTTTAGTTTTAATTAGGCCTTATTATCATGCAATACAAGGCTAAGATTCCATTTTAAACTTTTGGGTTGCTTGGCATAGTAGTCATTTTATGTTATGTTATGATGTAATGATTTTTAAGCTGTTATTAAAAATAAAGCTTTATATTTTGTTGTTATACCTTATACATATATCTTTTTGTATTTTTTTTTTTTTTTAATATTGGGATGTATGGATGAATGAATGTAGAATGATTGGTAAAAGCAGAGTCAGCTGTGAGTACGTGTCAGTAAACAATTTATCAAATGGTGGATCATGCTGAAGCAGGCTGAAGAATCAATCTGTACCAGGTAAAGAAGAAGATAAGTAGGAGAGACAAGATTAAAAAACAAGGCCTGCATAACCCCCCAGGGCTAAGAGGCTCCCCTTTGTGATGGACATTGCTTATACCAGTGATAATGAAGGAATGTAGTAAACAGAGTGATTAAGGAACAACATTTCAGATAATGACGCATAGGCCAGACCTCATGCTAAGATGGAAAAATGCTGAAGTTTTGAACAGACTTGAAATTCCTATAAAAGAGGAGACCTGATAGCAAGAAGGTGGGACACGCTCTGCAACTTCACTGGAACACAGACAGGTCTGTATGCCCCGTTCCTAACCTCTCATGCTCACTAGGTTGGCCATCTGAGTGTAGCACTGAACAAGGGACTTTGGTAACTATAACATCTGCAGAGTGACTGTGAGTATATATGAGAGCTCTTTTGAATATTATAATCAATAAACACGGCATCTTGCCTTATCCCCCTTATAAGGTCTTGCTCATCATTTGAGCTAATTGGTAATTTGTGCAACACTGCTCGTTCTGTGCCGGGGCAAGACACTGAGGGGGCTTATTCAGCTTCCCATTAGTCCCCCCACAAGCTTCAGCTGAGGCCCAGCTGGGCAGACTCCACAGCCAGCAGCTAAATAAGTCCCTTCCTGCTGGGAGGAGGCTTGCTCCAAGCACAGAGGGCCCGCTCCACTGCAGCGGGGTCTGCCCAGCCCGGCCATTGTTGCCCTGTGCTTGGAGACAGCTCCCTGCTGCCAAGAGGGGGCTTATTCAGCTGCTGTCTCCAAGCACAGAGCAGCAGCGGCCAGGCCAGGCAGACCCTGCTGCGGTGGAGTGGCACCTCTGTGCTTGGAGCAAGCCTGACTCCAGCACTGGTACCCGCAGCCCCTCGCTTGGAAGGGGCTACCTCTCCCCAAGAGTGTGACAGGGGCTGCCGCCCCCAGTAAGGGCTCTGCCCCTCCTGCTACAGCTTGGCCAGACAGGGACAGGGTTATTCCTCTGGGGGATGGGACAGCCGGGGGCCTATTTTGGGTAGGGAGCCACCCAGCTGCCAGTGGGGTAGAGGGGAAATGAACTCTGCTCCCTGCCCCGCTCTGGCTCAAGGGCCATGGTGCCCCCCTGCTGCAGCAGCGAGGGGGAAGTGCAGGCAGACCTGGCTTGGATCCCTGCCAGTGGCACAGGGAGGGGGAATGAAACCCCTCTGGCCAGACCCCTGCTCCTGCAGGTCCCTGCTTGGGCTGTGGAGCAGAGGGGTGGGGCCAGCCTGTTTGGGTTAGAGCAGAGAGCATGCCAGGGGGTTTCTGATTTAACTCAAACCAGCAAAGGGTCTGGGACAAACATGGCATAAACCAGTTAAGTCTGATACTATGTTTAATGAGGTTTATCTCAAACTGGTTTCAGCCATTTTTAAACTGGTTTATGTGCACTGAACTTCTGTTCTGTTACAGGTTTAAACCAGTTTCCAATCACTTAAACCCGTTTATGTCTGTCCCTGGCCATAGAGATCACAGACAAACATGTGAAAGATACAAACTTCACCTCATTTTTAAGCTTTGTTCAGTGCTATTTAGTTGTGTGATGTAGAAAGCAAGAGCCATGCATTTTGCCATGAAAGCTGTGTCCCCCCAGAGGTTAGGGGGGCATGGTGAGCTCCTGCAGGTAGTCACAGTAGTATTGGTGGCAGGGGGTATGGGGGTGGCGAGCGCTTGCCAGCGGTCAGCGACTGCCTGCAGATGCTGCCAGCAGCATCAGCAGCGCTTTTTGCATGGAGTGCACCATCAAGCTCGGGGTGCATGTGCACCCCTTACGCATTGCCAATGCATTTTGCCGTGTGTGGAGATAGCAAAAACATGGACCAATTTAAGACGCTTAACTGACACCAAAGAGTGGTTTTAATGCTTGTCTCTTTAATGACTGGAGCACAAGCAATGGGCATTTTTCATGTTTTGGAAATTTTTTTTAAACTGGCCCTTGCTTTTCATGCAGTTAGCTCCCCCCTTGGCTATCTTGGAATATTTGGCTTCTCCCAACATAGCATGCTGCTGCATCTGTGAAATGAGGTGCATATAACCTGATTAACCATGAGGAATCACAGAGGGCTGCACCTGCACAAACACAGAGCTCTTCAGTCTCGCATCAGCTCTGGTATATTTAATTCATGCGTAAAAAGCAAGTGCTCTGAAGCAGCCCTGAATAGCAAGCTCTCTAGCAGTGCTTGTTGTACACTCTCTCAGCTTTGGTATAGATGAGAGAGAAAAAGCATTCAGTCTAACAAGCTGAAATTTATTCTTAACACTTGGTCAGCCAGAAACACTGATAATCCAGCTGCAGATTAACATTAATCTATTACTCCATTATAAACAGAAAACACTTATCTTTTACTATTGTCCATCGTTCTAGCAACCCACAGATTCAGTTCCAAGCAATACTCCTTGCTTGGCGTATTTTCCTAAAGGTAGCAAATTGATCTCTTTATTCATCACAGAAACTATTCCTAGGCAGGCAATAGTTGGCAAGGCCAGGTCTGAGTACAGAATACATACATTACATAGGCCTAGCGGCCCTGGGTACCCCTTTCTTCGGTAGCCTCCTGCATTTGCTGCTGCAGCCCTATTATCAGTTATAAATTGTATACAAGTTTCAAGTGAGAAGCACAGATCTATCCATCTGCAAAAGAGGCCCTTTTCCTGACCTTCCAAGGGGCTATTTTTGGCTTCTCCTGTATGCCCAAGATCTCTTTGAGAGGTCACACACTGAATTAACTGACCTTGGGCAACCTTTGCTCAAGGCACCAGAAATGCACCAGAAGATTTTTGTTTATATTACTTTAATCCCCCCCTTCAATGTGCGCCCTGTTAACCCTCAAGTACTCCAGACACCGAAGCAGCCCGAGCAAATATTTTAGAAATGTAGAATTTACACAGGAAGCAGGACTGAGATTGTTAAAAGGTTGAATATTCTGAACAAAATTTAAACAGACAGCAAATAGCTGATTGCCTCAGGCTACCCAATGGCTGCAGTACAGATGGAACAGGAGTAAGGACAGAGGACGGAGAGTCCCACCCACTAGGTGCCAAGCTCTTTTTGGATGGGATTGCACACCCTCTACTTTCCTTGCTGTATATAGGATCAAGTTGAGATATTAACAACATTTAACCTTAACAGGGAAATAATGCTTTTGGTTTATTCTCCTCATTGCAATCTCTTGATTTGTGTACCAGTGGTTAGAAACAATACAAAACTTGAGAGAGCCATGGCAGTCAAATGCATATGGGCCCAGTCCCAGAATAAAATAATTAGCAATAACAAATATACCCTTTGCACTGCTCCCCAACTATGTAAATATGTTTTCTGGTGGTCACAAATGGGCTTTGTTTGGCCAATGGCAAGACAGAGTCTAGAATCAATGTCCTGCGGCTGTGCTCTGCCCCAGTTTGTAAGTGTTCAAGGCCAGGGACTAAGAGGGAGAAATCAGATCAGTGGATCCCAGCTGTCGCTGTTGTTGGTTGGGAGGAAAGTGGTTTGTCAGACAACCACGAGCTAAAGCATACAATGGCTTTACAGATTAATATCTGCACCCAGAAAAAATGCTTTGAGTTACTGAGAATCCACAGCATTAAGCAAATTGTTTGTGGCACTGTTTCTGACCTAAGAATATCACATAATAAAGCTCTCTCAAAGAGATGCAATAAATCGTGTGCACCAGACCACAGAGTCCCAAAACAAGGGAAATGAAGAAAAGATGAGGCACAAAAACGCAAATGAGTGAAACGCATCCCTTGCACACACACAAGATGCAGCCTCCAGAAGACCAGACCACATGTGAAGTCAGTGCCTTCAGTCAGTCAGGATGTTGCCAAATCCTCTTAAACCATACCAATATCCATTTTAAAAAGGTATATGCATTCTTGACATTTGCCATGCAATGGCTGACAGTGCAAGCACCAACCAGCTGCTTAGTACTCATGCAAACTGTGAAGCTGTAAAGCTATGAGCAGGTGAAAAACAATTCAAAACAAAGTTACACAGATCCTGCTCCAGCATATGAGAGAGTTCTCTGCATTTCTACTCAGGGTAAAGGGATGTGATAGCACTCAGTGCCTATTAGGAGCAGGAGAAGCTACAGGAATAGGAAAGCCTGTGCATAGGGAGACTTCTCTTCATAGAAGTCTGGAGTCAGATGCTGTGTTTTTGGTGCACAGTCATTCTCTTATGCAAGATTCACCAAATCTTATAAAAGAATATGGTTACTCCAGGCAAGCACTTGTGGCTTTATCTAGAATGAAACTGAACAAATATTAACAAGGAATCAGGAGTCAGCAATTACCAAGTTGAACTACTTCAAGTGCCACTGATTCTGGATATCCTTAAGCAAGCAGCAACCTCTCCCCAGGTCACTTCCTCTTGGAAAATGAAGATAACCACAATATTTAAATCACTTAACAAGGTCAGGTGAGAGGTAGCTAATAGTTCTGCAGTGCCTTGAAAAAAAATAAAATAAATAAGAGATGTAGGGCACTGTGTAAGGATAACCTTTAGCAAGTTGTTTTACTTTCCTAGGTCTTGACTTTTCCAGTTCTACTCTTTGTCCTGTCTGTTTAGACTGTAAGGTCCTCTAGGCAGAGACTGTCTTATTATAGCACATGCATAACAAAATGAGACCTCATAAAAACATACCTCACTTTAGGGAGATCCTTTAGGCGCTACTTTAATACACATAATACATTGTAAGTGCTACACACTGGTAGTATGTTACAGGTTACACAAGTTAGGAGTAGGAGTGATAAACACCCGATACCTGCTTTCCATTTGTTGCAAATTCCAGTGGTGCAGAATTAAACAGAGTATTTTATGTCATATTAACAGAATTAATCAGACCTCATCCCAAGCTCTGTCCTCTAACCAATCTGGGGACTTTGTCACCCTTATAGATGCTAGCATCATATAGTTTATAGCCACAATAAACTGGGAGCCACATAGATAGTAGTGCACTTCATCCACAGGGACTTCAAAAGCCTCTTTGTTGAGGTAGACTTAAAGCAAATCCTTAGTCCTGACCAGCTGCCAACTTGGCAGAGCCAGTTGCAAAGCCAGATCTGAACTCTGTTGTTGATGCCTAGCTTTATTATAATAACAGATAGAACCAAGTTTCTAAATCAAACTCTTTTCCCTTCCCCTACAACACATACTGGGGAGTTCATCTCCAGGCCCAGCACCCACAAGCTCACTCCGATAACTCACACCCCACAACACCCAATTCATTTATAGCCAACACAAATTCGTGTACAGCTGTTTAAAACCTTATCTCCAGTAGACAGTGGAAAGGCAGGACACAAAGGAAGTCGTTTCTCATGATACCCTCATCTGGCTGAGTTCTGGCAAAGGAATGAGGCTCTTGAAGAAATACATCAACAACCTTCCCCCATTTCTACTCATGAAGCCTTTTCCATTAAAAAGACTTACCATGTGACTGATGTTTTTCTATCTTTCCTTAGAAGTGCTTCAAAACAGGAGCTGTGTTTGCAAAGTATCTAAAACAATGGGGTCCTGGTCCCCTAAACACTACCACAATACAAATAAATTAAGGTACCTTTAGGTACAGTTTGATGAAGAAACAGCAAGTTTCCTTCGCCTGGGTGTGCTGATGTTGAAAATCTGTGTCCATAGAGCCATCAGCTGCTCTGACAACAACTGCTAGCAGGGCTGAGCCAGCTCAGCTGCAGGTTATTTTAAAGAACCCCAGGTGTGGCAGCGAGCTCAGTGACTGAGGCAAGAAAATCTCCAGGCTCTTTTCAACCCCTTTCCTTAGATCTCATATTTTACAAGCATGAATTAAACTTCAAAGCCTCTGCTTCCCTGTGAGGTAGGGAAGTATTTATTATCTCCGTTTTACAGGTGGAAGAAGTTGAGGTACAAATGTGTCTCAAAAGGGCATCCAAGGTGAAATGCCCCAAACTGAGGAAAAGATAACAAATGTGAAACAGAAGTCAGGGTCTACAAAGAATGCTTCCAAGCTCACAAATCACACTGGGACTGACTGCCTATGGTATTATATCTACTTCACTCTACCTTGGCCACAGAAATGGGTTCAAGGACTGTCATGCACATAAAAAGATTGCTCCGATGATACAGAGCTGCTGAAATATTCCTCCACTGACCCTGACCCAAACCTTTAGAATAAAGGAGTGAGGCTACAGCAACCCTGTTCAATAGCTGGTCTCTGGTTCCCCGAACTTGTGCATAAGGCTGAACAACTTTGCGGTTGCTCCAACTGATGATATCCGGAGCTTGTGCTGATCCCCAGACAGCCCTGAAAAACCACAGAATGCAAAAGTGACTTCAAGGCCCCCCACCGCAGGGACAGACTGACTGAGAGTGAGTGTCAGCATCTTCATTTAAAGTGAGATTTTGTATAAGTAACTGCAGAATGTTTCTGTCTTCAAAAAAAGGCTTTGAAGGTATATTTGGGGTGTTTTATGCTTTAAAATTAATCCTCAATGCAAAAGCTAGAGTGAACACTTTTTGTTGTGCCCCTACCCTGCCGTTTGACAGTGCCAAAAGAGTGAACACTCCACCCAAAGCACCAGAGTGTGAACTTGGGGCCCTCTATAAATAGATAAACACTGCATAGGATATTTGTCAAGAGCAAGGGCATCAAACATGCTGCCTACAGCTTCAAGCTGACTCATGGAGCTGCTCTATCTGGCCTGCTGGGCTACTGGTGGGTCACTGGGAATTGTGGGGAGTGACCTGCCACACAATTCAGGACCTTTGCCCCTGTTCTCCTCTCCTCACCCCCACCACCTCTAGGCCCACTGCTGCCTCCAGTAGCCCCCAGGTCCCTCACTACCTCTGGACCCCTCACCACCTCCAGACCCTTTTCACAGCAGCTGCTCCTGTACCCCAGACTGGATCCAGCCTGTGAGGAGCCCTCCAGGCTGGATCTAGCTTGGGACCCTAGGTGATTTTGACATCCCCTGGTCTAGGGGATGTTAGCTAATTGTTAGCTATTTTTCCTACCACTTTCTTGTGCATCTAAGTTCTTCCTCTAAGGTGGACAGTGTAGGAACCTCCATTGCTGAGTCTGTGGCTATTTACATTGCCTGGATATAACTCTGGACTCAGCCTTCTTCTATAGACACACAGACTGACAGCTTTTCAGTAAGATACAATTTATAATCACTGAGGTCTCCCAGTAAATTCATACAGGTTCATTTAATACAATTTGTACTCCAGATGCCTAGGAGCTGGACAGTTTTGCTATCCTCTGATGGGAACAAATACACAACCTGGTATAGTCTGATTATATGCACTAACTAAGACTCGCTAAATATACTTCAATAAAGAGAATATTTTGATCAGATACAAATAACAGTTGTGAATCAGTTATATATTAGGTCAGGGTAGTCCATCTTGTTTTGATTTTTTTTCACTGTGAATAGCCCTTCCAACCTGCAGTGAAGTTTCCAGTATTACAGCAAATGGGCATCAGCAATTATTATCTTCTCTCTTACACAATTATTTCCAGATATTTAGTTATTGCTTCTCCTGGCCCAAATGTAGGGAACAAATATTATTGCCACAGAATATACTGCGCCTCAAACAGCCTACATCATCTCTTAAACTCCACTCTGTAGGGATCCTTACAGAGCTTCCTACTACAGTTATCTGGCAGGCAGAATGGACAGCTGCTGGATGAGATTAAGGATATTATAATAAGGGCAAGGGGCTGGTCTGCTCCAAGTGGGCACAGGGAAGCACAGACAGTACATCTGACCTTTCGCTGCTGAACTTGCATGTACTGATGGATTGGTGACTAGCTCTGGCAGGGATCTGAAGTACTTCTCTAGTATCACTGCAGCTCTTTACTGTAATATATGGAAAGTCTCCACTTACTGAAGGCTCATCATACCAGTGGCCTCTCTAGTTAGTTACCATCTAGCGCAAATATTCAGAACTTCTTCTCCTAGGTTAGGACTAAGAGGTCAAGGCAGGTTTTCTAGATTATGCTCCCACTGAAAGCCAGTGAAAGTCAAGGGCTAAACTCTTAGGCTTCTTTGAAAATTCTAGCCAAAATGACACAGTCATATCAGGACTGTACAATGTGTTATGTGCTCTTTAAATGTCTGCAATAGTGCCACTTTTAGGAGAACTATAGGCTAACAAAATTATTCTTATTCAACTTCAACAGACTTCCATGCATTTGACTGACTTACCATGGTATATAGTTTTTGCAGCTTCTTCTCTCTTTACTTGATCTTGTGTATTAAAACATATCATGCCTGAGTCAAATGGAATTACAAAGATCTACTACAGTTGCTGCTTATTATTAGACAGTAATGTCTGAAGCCCTAACACTGTATTTTTGTTTTGCACTGTCATTAGGATAGGCTGTGGTTAGCTGATGCAATTTTCACTTCCGGAAGTTTCCATGTATTCTGAAATCTTTCAAAGTATAAAAATAAATACCTAAAAAATGTACATGTCATTTAAATGGTGATTTTTATCCACAATTGTCAATTTCTTAAAATCCCATATCTCCTTGGCAAGCTTTAAAAACCTAAGATGGTGTGGTTTAATTGAGCCTGACAGTCTATGTATGTGGGTACCAATTATTTTTGTTTCCTCTTTTACATATTTAAATTCTTAAAACTTTATAGTAAATTGATTTTCTTTTTCTCAGAAAGCTCTGCATGTTATCAGGTATGACAGTGATGGACTATTTGCTTACTATAAAATAAAACTGCACATCTAGCAATGGTTTCCTAAATCACAACTGTACTTATTTCAGATTTAACATACCTGTGAGCTGAATAAAGCCCTAAAGTTCTGTCAGTTTTCTAATGAGATTAAATTATTTCATTTTTCCATATATTTAAAAATATCAAACATTCTAATTCTGCAAACTTCCTTATTTCTGGCTTTAACCAGCAAAATGACAGTGGGCATGTCTACATGTGCACTTATTGTTCAGTAGACTAATTTGCTGCACAGTAAAGCATCACCATCTATACTTGCACGGCAATTAGACCGGTGCAAACTAATTTACTGTGCTGTCGGATAGTCCCGATAGACACAGGTACTATCCAATGGCAGAGTAAATTACTGCGCTTAAACACACGTGTAGATGGTGACATCCGTATTAATTTACTCTGGCTCAAATTGCTCCAGAGTTTATTCAGTCATATTAATTGCATATGTAGGCACACCCAGTATGGCATATATCCCAGCCCTTTTTATTTGATTTCACTCTCTCCATTTTAAGGTCCAGTCTACCCTGGCTAATGTATCATTAAAACAACTTTCAGCAGTGGTTCTAAGGGAAAATCTGACCTCCTTGATGATAATACCTAGCAATTTTATAATCTTTTGCATATTTTATGCACTTTACCATTAGGACAGAACAGAAGAGATGCCACACTGGGTCACACCACAAATCCATCTCTCCCAGCAGAGGCAACCCGAGCAGGGTGCAGGGCATGAGGCAAATCAGCCTGTATGGGGCCCTGCCCCCAGACGCAAGGAAGCCAGCAGCAGATTCAGTGGTGGGGTGGGGCAGGCTGAGTGGATGGAGGCGCTGGATTTAGCGGCAGGGGGGAGGGTGCCAAGTGGCCAGACGTGAATCCAGCAGCAGCGCGGAGTTGCCACAGCCACTCTGCCCGGCTCCACAAGACCCCCCAAAGTGCAGGGCCTGCAGCAGTTACCCCGATTTGCCCCCTCGCCACAAGGGATGGCCCTGTCTCCCAGCAGCAAAGAGTGGATGCTAAGGGGAAGAGTATTTAAGCCAGGACTACTGAGGCTGATTTGTTCTCTACCCTTCTTTTCTTACACCATTCAGCATTTAGAGACAGAGGGGGCACATCTACACATGCCCATGACTGCACAGTTGGTACTGTGTGGTCATTTACTACTTGCTATATGCCAAAGCAAGTACTAAATGACTGTGCAGTACCCACTGAGTAGCTTATTGTTACTGAGCAGTATTGGCAGCATCATGGTTAGTGCCTGCCGATGCTACATCACCATAGTGATGAGATACATCGCTGTAACTCATTGCTATGGCAACATAGCATCTCGTGTAGATGTCCCCACTAAGTCCTAATTTTGAGGCTGCACTCCCAAGTGTTACATTTCATTCATGACTGACAAATTCCCTTGTGAACCTGATTAAATTATCAGCCTCCACACCAACCTGTGGCAAGGAATTCCACAAGTTAATTACACACTGTCCGAAAAACAGCTTTCTTTTGTTGGTTTTAAACCTGCCTCCTAATACTTTCATTGTATGTCCCTTAGTTCTAGTACTGTGAGAAATGGTAAATATTAAATCCCAATGTTTATTAATCTTTGCAATACCACTGTGGGATCTATATTTGAGAATGGACATGTGTACATGAGACGTTGACTGCGCAGTAGCCCAATACTACATGGCAAAAACCGTGATGCAACGCTACTGCGCAGTAGTATTAGGCTACTGTGCAGTACCATCAGAAAAAAGGCAGTGCCCAGCACTACTGTGCAGTAAATCAGGTTACTGTGCATTTATTTAGTACTTGTTTATACATCTACTAAATAAATATGCAGTAACAACTGCACAATAGCATCTCATGTAGAAGCGGCCAATGATTCCAATTTTACAGAGGACCCAACTGAGGCCGAAAGATGAAAAGACTTGCCCTGGAGCACCAGGATATCCTGATATTCCAGTCTTTCCTTCAGAACAGCACAGCTGCCTTCCATGGACAAACACTTAATAGGTTTGATTCAGTGTACTGGCTGAACAAGATCTTTGGACCAGAAAAATGCCTGATCACGCAGTGGATTCATAACCCTGTGCATGTTAGAGCTTGGTTTCTTCCCTCCTCTTGGCAGTTGTCAGCATCAGCATTACATTCCTTCAAGAACAACTTGTGTGTATCTGACAAACAGCATTAAGACTGAATAATACTTCATAAACCCGATGGTACAATATCGAAATAGAAATAAAACGTATTAACTCTACCACAGTGTTTTCCTGAGAATGAGTGACAGATATTCTGAAGACCCTTTCTTTTACATGGCTGTGAACATTATTTTTATGATAGAAGTTAAACTAGTACCAGTTTAAAAAAATTCAGCTTTTAAGGAGAATGTGGTAATTCTAACTTCTGTTACCTTCAAGGCACTAATTCAATGTCTACTGAAGTCAGTGGCCAGATTTGTATTGATACCAGTGGGTGCTGGATGAAATAGCAGAAGACTAGCAATGTAAACATTTTTTTTTGTGTAAATTCAACTGATTAATTTTATTTCAACATTTAAAAAAAAACCTGTGAAAATGGAGCAAGAAGTCCAAGCACACTGGGGAGAGGATAATCTGCCTGACAGAGGCTCTGATAGACTGCAAAGACTTCAATAACAATCTACACACCATCCCTTAGTATTAAAATGGGAGGCAAGCATCTAACAGTGGTTCTCTACCTTTTCAAACTCATGGTACCCCTGGTCAGACTCTAGGTACCCCTCCATAACTTTTAAGAATTGAGCGGCATCCCATTACAAAAAATAATGTATTTATCGTAGGGCTTATCTCCTTGCAGAAGGGGCTGGCAGTGGGGATGGGAGAGCAGCCAAGCAGGAAGAACCTGAGCTTTCCCTTCCTTATTTCCTTGTCTCCTCACATCTAAAGCTTGAGCCTACCTTTATTTGTTTCTCTCCTCACATTTTCCAAGTCATGTTTCAAAGGATCTGGGACACCCCTGGTTGAGAATCACTGATCTAGCATAGGGCACATGAAGTATGGCAGCAGGGACTGAGAATATTGGTTGACACTCCAAGTCAGCCATTTAAAAGAAATTAAAATAGATTTCCTCTCCTACCCTGGGATGGAAAAATGAAGGAAGGCAAGACTGTCCATATGCTGGAACAGTGCCCCTGTAGCTCATCTGCACTGTTTGTGTTGGTCTGGGCCTCTTTTGTTTGAAGCTCCCTGGGGCTGGTAACTGGCTGTCAATCATGCCTGAAGACTCCTCTCCTCTGGATTGTGTGGGTTGCTGCTGCTGCCATTACAAATAAGAAGGGCAGGCATCTGTAACCCTCTTTTCCCTCTTGCAACTCAAGTGAATCAAATGCAAGCATAATAACAACAACAACAACATACAAAAATGGTTTTCTGTTGGAGTTTCTGTTTTGCTTCCTGATACCTAGGGGCTGTCTACACTAGTAAGTTTTTACAACATATTAGCTAACACAGTTTAAGTAACTTAAAAGTAAGTGAGACAAGCTGAATTTGGTGTGCCAAGTGACAGGTGAATCCTAGGGAGAGTTAAAAGTGATCGGTCTTTGCACTAAGTAATTCAAAGTAGATGCATCTGGATCTAACTGGCCCTGAGTACCTTGCTACACTGAAAATTCTCTGCTTTTATGTTGCCTGTGCTATAAGATGCACAGTATCACAAATATACATCTTTTCTCTCTTGGGATCCTCAGCCTCACCTTGACCAGTTCACATACCCCATCAGCACTAGCATTATTTTAAAATACATTTTAAGAATACCCCTTTTATCTTAGTCTAGATATGCTTCTTATCTGATATCCTGCCTCTCTAGGAAGTACAACAGTGCACAGGGGAAAAATATTCCTTCCTGACCCCCACTTCTGCCAAGTGAGGCATATTAAACCCTCTGGCATGAAGCTCAACAACCTCTTATCATTTTGTAGGTCTGAAGTATCTAGAGTCCAATCCAGTATAATACAGGTTTCCCTTCCTTTATGTGGGTTCTGTATGTGCGAATTTGCTTATGTGATGACCCTTTTATAGCAAAAATTTGTTATATGTGAGGTAAATTCACTCTGATGCAATCAGTGGAAGCCCGCAGCTAGCTGCTTTGTGTGGTGCATTGTGGGAGTGACATGCACCAAAATATAGTCTCTTGTGTAGATCTGTGCTCCTCATTCATTGTCTGAGACGTGTTTCTGTAGTTGCCATCCCAATTATGGTAACATTCACCACCACCCTGTGCTTACCGTCTGCTGTTGGTGAGTACCAAAATTGTCTTGTAAACGTGGTAGAAATGGGCCTGGGGGTCAGTACAGTCAAGATCTTGGAACATATCCCTATTTGTTACATTGTAAAATGGGTTCCCTTTATGTGAATTAGAGTTTTGTGCCATTTTCCAGGAATGCATGTACAGCATAAAGCAAGGGAAACCTGTATGTGAAAAGTTTAAAGTCAGCAATGGGCTACTTGGAGGCATATAAAGCAGCTGAAAAGTGGATTTCTGGGATGTACAACTGAACTCCCTGACCCATCCTTCAAAGTCATTTGCAAGGGATGCTCTGTGACCTGGAATAATGTAAAATGACAGCAGTTCAGTAAGTTTCCTATATTTAAACTGCAGTGGGTTTATTCTTTGCTCAGCATCCATAAGATCATCCCTTTTTCCACAACTGCCACAACTACTGCAGTTCCTCTCCTTCCCAAGAACATGTCACAAGCACTATACAATCCTGAAGCAACAAAAAATGGCAAAACATCTCCAGTGATGCAAATGTTGGGATCTTATCTACTTACAAAAATCTATTTATCTCTACAGAGCAACCAAAGAATACTGACTCCGCTGTCCAAATTTCACCACTAAGCAGGAAAACCTTTCTTTCTATCCTGTAATCCAAGCAGCCCCAGATATTTCTGATGTGTTTCTTACTTTTCATGTGTCTTTGAGTCCCTATTATATGTAGCCATGTAACTTGGGCTGTGACTCCCTTGATATCTTATAAGTGGGGCTAGGCTACCTCAACCCTGTTTGGGCAGCTTCATGTTTTGAGACCAATCTGATTTAATGTTTTCATTATTGAGCTTGGCACAATAAATTAGTGTTGATGAAACTTGCTGAAGACACAGTAGTATACAGGAAAAATGGGATGACCTTGAGGACTTGAGTAATGAAAATAGGATACATTCAGCACTAAAATGGAAGATCATACATCTGGAAACTAACAATAGGAATGTCTGCTCTAAATCATGATCTTATTGATTGGGTATGACTGAGGAAGAAAAGGCTCTGGGGGTACTAGCTGATCATAGGATGACTATGAGGTGCCAATGTGAAATGTCGATGTAGAAGGTAAATTAATGTATTAATTGCGGTATTTTCATCAGAGGTAGGTAAGTATTACTGTGCTATAAAGCACTGATAAGGCCTCATTTGGAATAGTCCATAATTTTTGGTCACCCATGCTGAAGAAAGATGAATTATAATTGGAATGGGTGCATAAAAAGATTATAACCAAGGGAAGAGGGAGGCTATCATAAAAGAGGAAATTAGAAGAACTTGTCTTGCTGTGCATGCCAAAAGAAAGGCTGAAAAGGGATATGATTACTGTCTAGAAACACATGGTTAAAAATGTTTCTGGGAGGGAAACACAATATACGTTTAGGATGGAAACTAGAGGAAAGTGTCTAATCATCAGAGCAGTGATGTTCTGGAAGTCTTTTAACAGAAGTGTGTACTGGGGAGATACAAGGTGGGGGGAAGTGTGGAAAAAATGTAAATACTTTTAAGATGGAGCTTGAAATTGATTGTTTGATGGTACTGCATGCTATAGTAGGGCCCTGAACTTGAAAACTTGAGAGCTCCCATCCAGTCTTGTGTCCCTTTGTATAGATTAGACCCAACAGTATCCATTTAGACCACATCTAGATTTAGAAGGGGTGCTTTCAAAATGTATTGACTGACACATTTTTAATCATCATGCTTTAACCACACTACACACAGTGTAAAGACAGTGTTTAGGACCACCCCCTCTACCCCCCTCTAAAGCACTAGTAGGCTATGGACAAAAGGGTTAAACAACTTTTTTGTTTCAGGCGCAGACCATCCAAAGCTATTATGTTCTTATAGGGCTTAATAGAAGGGCTTGCAAGGGTGGGGGACCCGTGATAAACCAGTCCCTTCTCTAGCATGTTAAATAAAGTCAAATAACTGTTAACAAAGTCAGTCTGACAAAATTCCCATCCCGCTTTTTTTTTGCATCCAGGCCTTTGTGATACTGGTTCTTCAATTTATTATTGAAAAGACTTATGCTACCTGGAGAAGAGGTAGAATTCCCTTCATTGGAGATTTCTCCAGGACATCTCTGTGGGACCTTCCAGGTATCTTGTGTACTGCCTCAGCACAGGGAGATAGGCTGGATAGCCTTTTGAGGTCTCTTGTAGCCCTATATTTCTGGGATTATGAAGCCTTCCAAGGGTAGACAAGGCCTGAATTGAATGTAAAAAAAAGAGGGAAAAAATCCAAAATAGAAATCACGTCAAGTCTCATTCATTGGAGAGTGGCACATTTTCCCCTCTGGAAGTAGCTTTCCCAAAAGGAAATGACAGCTGGGGTCAGGGGAGGGAGTGATGAGGCTGCAGATCTGCTATGCCTCCATTTCCCTAATTGCAAAATGGGGATGATTCATTTCACTGGCCCTCGGCAGCATCTAAGACAGTGGTTCTCAAACTTTTTAGATTTGAGGCACTCCTCAGAAAATGCCAGCTCTTAGTTTTCACTTGTTTTTTCTTCACTATAGAAAAATAACAGCGCAATTATTCTGTTGCAAAGAACTCAGGCTTATTCTGTTGGGGATGAGGGATCCTTCCCTACTAGATCTCCCTTGCATCCTGTTTTGTCTTGCCTTCTTACTTTTCTCCATTTAATTTCATCTGGGCTGCCTCTTTGGAAAATGAGCTGCTTTTACATATTGAAAGAAACTATACTGACAGTACTTGGGTATCCCCATGTCCCCGCTCCCCCCCCCCTATAGCACTGTCTGCGATCCCTTGGCAGCGCAGTTCAGTTATACTTGGCCCCGGCAGTCCCCATAGACTCAGATGAACCTTGTCATGCACAATTCATCTCCGTCTGTGCTTGAAGTGGGGCAGGTTTCCCCCACGCTATTCACAGGCTTGCTAGCACCACTCCTTCAAACAGCAAAGGTTTGCTTCAAACACCAACGCTGCCCAGGCAGGGCTGAGGTGGCCTAACTTTGCATAGGTTCCTGGCTAGAGGGTCTTGCCCCTCTGCTCAAGGTCAGGCTGATCCCCAAAGTTGGGGTCAGGAAGGAATTTTACCCCATGGTCAGATTAAAGCAGACTGCAGGGGGGGGGGTGCGTGCGTGCGTGCGCGCGCGGGGGGGCTTCCTCTGTAGCAGAGAGAGGTGGCCTTCTACTGGGGATCTCTTCAGCATCTGCTGACAACATTTCATAGCAGCAAGGCGCTGGCTGCCACCGTCCCCCTGATTTCTCTGTGGTAGGTTCAGGTGTGAGGTCTGTGTTGTGTCCGGGTAGCCGGTCATGCATTCAGATGATGGCTTTGTGGAGAGTGGGTTGGCAGAAGGCTGAGCTTGCCTCAGGCAGAAGGGTTGAACTAGATGCCCCCCCCGGGGGTCCCTTCCAGCCCTGTTTCTCTATGGCATTTTTACACGTGCACGCGCTCCACCCCAGGTGAAACGAACCGGAGAAGAGTAGGAAAGCAAGCCCAGACGGGACGCAAGGGCCAAGTAAACCTGATCTGTGAGGCAGCTGGAGGGGCCGCGGTGTGCGGGCGGGGCGGGGCGGGGCGGTGTCCCACGGCCCCGA
>NW_005842015.1:300743-306658 GCF_000455745.1 Alligator sinensis
GCAGCGCAGCCCATCCCGACCCGGTAAGGGGGGCGGCTTATACTGCACTGTTCCTGCTGGGGTGGGAGCGGGCTGCATAGGAGACCCCGGGTAATGGATTTGGCGGGAAGGCGTGCTGGGATCTGAGTCCGCGTGGCCAGATGATTCCCTCCCCCAGGCCAGGGTTGCTCTGTGGGGGCGCCCTCTCCAGCCCTGCGCTGGGCTCCCCGGCTGGCAGGGGGCCGCGGATGGCCCCGCTTCACGGGCGGCGATTTCAGGCGGCAGCTACAGCCACCGTGTGTGTCATGGGGCGGGAGATGCAGGAGAGCCCTGTTGCTGCTGGGAGCCCAGCCAAGGAAGGAGCCAGGGCTGCTCCTGTCCCATCTCCGCTAGACTCACCTTGATCCAGTGCCAAGGGGGGTGGCGGGAGAATCTGCTTTAGCTGAAGGCCAGGGGTGGTGGGGTGACTCATCCCAACGTGGGGTGACATTCCCTGAGGCTGGCTCTGCTCCCAGGGGCACTAGCCACGAGGCAGGGCAGAGAGGCCACACAAGTCTAGCCGGATATGAGGCCAGACATTCTTTCGCGCCTCCTTCTGCGCCCCGGAGTCCGGATGTAGCCACGCAGGAGCCTGCTGGTAGCAGAGCACGGCTGTAACATGCTTGTTTGATGAGAGAGACAGAGAGAGACAGAGAGACAGACGTTGAACTGTGGCTTGAGACAGTGGGGACTGGAGCCAGGACTGCCTGAGTCTGAACTGCATTCCCCATCTTGCATCCCAAGGAGGAGTCACAAAATGAAAGGAGTAGGTATTAAGCGTAGAACCGACAAAAGGAAGTTCTTTTGCCCCAAGATGCTGTGGAAGCTGATGCTTAGGCAGATTAAAAAAGGGATAGGACACAGTCTTGTAAGAAAGGGGCATCAGTCGCTATTGAGCATGGGAGTGAGGGGCACAGCCTGTGAATCAGAGCTTCTTTGACCTTAAATGCTGGAGGCTGCAAGTGAGTGGGGAACATTGGGGGGGGGGAATCGGACCCAGTTCACTCTCACTTTCAGCATCTACTCTGCCCCCGTGCAGCACAGGAGACTGAGCAAGACAGACCTAAGGTCTGACCCAGTAAATGGAAATTTTTATGTTCTAGAGAGATCCATTTTCTTAGCTTATGTTATGATATCACTTAGTGCAGCTCTTTCAGAAGTGGTGCCCGCAGGGCATATTTAGGAACCAAAACTAGAGCTGATCAATAATGGATGATGTGCCTGTTGTTTAAGGAGGCCTTTAAGATGGAAAAACTTGTGGCTTATGAAGTGCTTCTGCAAAATGAAAACGTCCTTAAAACACCAAAATCCGGACCAGAACCACTTCTTAATTGGATAGGATCAGCATTTGACATAATCTTCCATTGCTCCTGTGTGCACATAAGAACATAGAAGAACCACCTTGCCCAGTATCCTGTGTTACAGCAGCAGAGAGTAGATGCTGAAAGGAAGAACAAACAGGACATGACTAGGGCTTTTCCCACTATTTCTCTCTCACTTGCAGCCTCCAGCTTTTAATGTCTAGGCAGTTCTGAGTTGGACCAGGCTGTGCCCCTACCTCCCATGCTCAGTAACTCAATGCAGCCTGAATTTGGTAGCTTTGTAAATATTAGCTAGTCCATAACCCTTTGCTTGGGGGGAATAGTATTCCTAAGAATCCCTATTTAGCAACCGATTAGATGCTTCTGGCTTGACGCATCATTTTCCTCTCAGAGTAAGCCTTAAAGAAGGTATGGACTTAGATTCTTATATTACATTAGTCTTATCATACTGATCACCAAAGTATCAGAATGCCTTCTTCAGAAGATAAGTAATATCCATAATTATATTTATTTACAGTATCAAAGCCTCAAATTGTGGACTCTGCCCACCAAGGAAATAACTAAGATTACCAGCTTCCTTATTAACTGGTATCCAAGTGGGGGCCCTCTGCGCTTGGCACTATACACACACGATAGTCCCAGCCCCAGAGGACTTGCACTGAAGTAGTTATTTCATACCAAAACTGAAGTGACTCACAGGCTTTGCATATGAGACATATCTAATAAAATGTTTCCACTGATGGAGTCCACTCTTTAATTAAATAAAAGCAATTTCCTGGTATTTCACTAAGCAGAACCCATGTACCAGGAAGAACCCTTGCCACACATTCTGGTACATATTTACTTGCTACTATAGTGGCTCACCTAGAAGCAGATACTGAGGAGGGATACTGCTGGCCTTCAGATAGTTGGCAAGTACCGACTGGATGCAGACTGGCTACTATGAGAGCACTCCATCCTCTCCTCCCCTTTCTGTAGAAGTAAATGGGAGCAGCGGTCAATTCTGGAGATCTGATGGGATCTGAATATAGGGAAAACACTGAGATGGCAACTCTCTTGCATCTTGCTTAACAATGGCAAGTTTATACTAGCTCAGAGAGATGAAGCACTTTAATCATGCATTGAACCTGCTGTCATACCAATTAAGTGGTCCCTGATTCCTAGAAGATAAGACTGTCCTTTCTGCTTTTCCTTAATTTGCTGAAGCACAGCTGCACACAAGTTTTGTTAGGCCAGCCACATCTCTCAGTGCTGACCCAGAGGGACATGCTGGAGAGGGGTGACTTTCCATGCTTGCTTTTCTTAAGAATGGCTACTAAGTGACTTCATTGACAAACTGTTCACAGAAGCAGCACCTGAGGCTACCACACCTTTCATCTAGAACAGCTAGGGTAAAAACGTTCAAAAGTGCTTAAGTGACTACAAGTATTTTGGAAAATTTTACTCTAGATGTTACAAAACTCGGAGAAATCTGAGTTTGTGTCCTGTCAGTGGCAGAATCAATACCTTGTTGCCAGCCCCTTCAAATGCATCCTTCACTCCTCCCCACCTCCCTTTTATTTATTTAATTTTTTTTAGTGTATTGGAAAAGAACCTCAACATTTTTTAAAAGAGGGAACTATAGTAGCACTTTTAGGGGTCTTTTGTGGTGTGGTTTTGTTTTCATAATATGTCAGGGGAGAAAGGGAGATCTCTCCTAGCACACACAGACTTGCAAGTTTTGAGGTCCCTCTTCCCAGGCAAGGATCTCTGTCACCTGCCTAAAATAATAGCAGTTTCTCAGATTTAATTTTAAAAAGGTAAAAATTAAGACCAGTCCCCCACAGAAAAGGTTGCCATAGTAGAATTCAACTAAAGGAATTTGTTTAAATCAAGTTACTCAATAAACAGACTCTCACCAAAAGACCAACAATCTTTTTAGCAATCAAATGACAAACTCAGAACATATTTTGTCACATATTTGACCACTGGATATTTGACTGAAGAATGACAACTGCTCAAGCGACATTATTTACTTATTTTAATCTATCCTAGTAAGTTATGCCTCGTTATCAGACCTCAGTCCCCTCTGGGGTATATATCTGGACCACTTTATCAGTGCCTGTTTTCCAATCATAGCGAATGCTTTGAGTCATCTTCTTATGCAGGCAATATCACCAGGTTATTAATGTGAACATTGCTTGCTTTCTTGCCAGCCCCAGCAATAGGACCCATCATAACAGGGCCCATGCTTTATGTAGACATATGTAGACATTTATATCTATAACATCCCAAATACCTGAAGAGAAATTACATTGTGCTCTTAATACTTTTCAGCTTTACACAATGTCTGTCAAGGAGCATCTGATTCACAATGTCCACAAGGAAGAGCACGGTCATGCCCACAACAAGATTACTGTTGTTGGGGTTGGTGCAGTTGGCATGGCTTGTGCAATCAGCATCCTGATGAAGGTAAGTGGCAAACCTCAGCTGTCCCTCACTTAGGCCAAAGTCTCTGTAGTTCCTCTGGACCTTTCCTTTATCTGGCTAGTTTGCGCCTTTTGTAAACTACAGTTTTTCCTTGTGTGCCGGATGGGGGACAGGTTCTGACTCATAACTCTGTTATATTTAAGCCAGCAAACAGGTAACACTTATAAATGATTATCCAACATCATCTATTCTAATTTTTCTGCTTTCTGACTTTCACATAATTATCCATCCTGGGTTGATTAATTAACACAGACAAAATGTATTTAATCTAGACCTTTGTATGGCTGGAAAGCTTAAGTTGAGTTATTCATTATATATACTGGAAAGTGATTTCAGATTGGGAAATGCTTGACCCTGATTTAGGTAAATGTGTGTCACTAGCTGTGGTACATCACAGTACTAGAAGGTAACCCTTAGCTGAAATAACTTTGGGTGATCTGAATCAGAACTGTGTTCACAGTCCTGAATTACTGTCTCATGTTAAGCATGCTGTGGCTTACACCATGCTTGCTTCTTATCACCATGAAATAGTGATTGTTTATGAAAAGGCAACTGTAAATTTACACTCCATATTTCAATCTGTCTTGTTCAGATGAACATGCATGAGAACACTTACCAGTATGCACATTTGACAGTTCAATCAGTTAAGTGCAGTATGGATATAAAAATACTAAGATCCAGTACTTCTCTAAATATTAGCACTTTGATATTTTGCTCTGTAAAGTAAAAGTTCCAGTTAAGTAACTAAACAAGTAACATCTTGCTCAGCAACAGTCTCTTAACCACATTTACACTGCTGTGTTGCTGAATTAAGTACTTTATTTGTGAACTGCAGGCTGACCTGCTTTTTAATTCTAACTCTGGCTTCCTGTAGGATTTGGCTGATGAACTGGCTCTTGTTGATGTCGTGGAGGACAAGCTGAGAGGAGAGATGCTGGATCTCCAGCATGGCAGCCTTTTTCTAAGGACACCAAAGATAGTCTCTGGCAAAGGTTAGTTGTTGTGCTTTTGTTTTGTTTTTTTAAAGAAGCACAATATCACATGAAGACCATCCCTTCCAATACAATTGTTCATCTAAGTGTTGTGCTTGACATTTATTTTCAGTCCCAGAACTGAAGAGTGGGTACTCATCTTATTCCTGTTCTTAAGGGAGTGGTTCCTGGCTGCCAAATTTGTATTCATAACGTGTTTAAAATTTGCCTAGCTGAACACTGTGAATACTGGAGCTGGCCATTTGGGCTAGAACACTTTATTTTGAACCGTTTCATCTGCCTCTGTGCTCCTGTTTGGTCATTTTGAGGTTAACCATCATGAGTTCTGTTCCCCTCTTCCCCACATTATAGCCAATGCCAATTTTAAATTTAGTGGCAAATAATGATTAAGGTCAATGTTCATGTGTGCCCCAATTATTTTTCCATCCATAGGTAGCCACTGCCAGAGAAACATGTAGCAGCACTGTCCATAGTGCATCTATTAAGATGAACTTTACTTCTGATGGCAGCCCTGGAAATATGCATACTGTCTCTTCCAAAGAAAACTCTTGGGTTCCTATAAACTATGGCATTTGAAACTTTCCAGTAGGCTGTGACCCTCTTTACACTGGAACAACATCCTTGATTTTAGGATAGCCTAATGGTTAAAGTGCTAGCCTGTAATGTGAGTTTTGCTGAAGTCTTAAGTTCAGTTCCTTGCTCTCATCGTTGTTCTTGGGCAAGTCTTGGTTTCCTGGGGACAAATGATACTTCCTTACCTCACAAACGGTCATTGTGGAGATAACCACGTTAAGATTAAGGTGTTCCAATCCCATGGTTATAGGCTCCTTGTTAAATACTGTATGCTTATGCTATAATAAACAAATGCTAATTTAAAATCTAACTTTCCACAAAAGTAATCTGATAACTCGTGAAGGTAGCTTCAAACTTGCAAGATTAGCCTCTAACTTGAGGGCCTCTCTCATATAAAAGATGGTGGGAACTCTGCATACATAATCTGAGCCATTTTTCCAGGGGGAGGGAACCAAGTTTGACATTTGGCCTTTTCTTTGCAGACTACAGTGTGACTGCAAACTCCAAGCTGGTTATCATCACAGCTGGTGCTCGTCAGCAG
>NW_005842015.1:306689-310574 GCF_000455745.1 Alligator sinensis
TCCAGCGCAATGTGAACATCTTCAAATTCATCATTCCCAATGTTGTCAAACACAGCCCTGACTGCAAACTGCTCGTTGTCTCAAATCCAGGTCAGTCCTTTGTTTCCTCGTCCTTGCTGAACAGGAAGTGTTCAGCAAGGAAGTACTTTAATGGTTGGAAACTTAAAGTATACAGTTGAGTTTACTGGGCTGGGGATTCGAGGCAGCACTTCCCTCCAAGTATTTCTTTCAGGTAGGAATATAGCAAAAGGATGATTCGGTTGCCTTCCTTCACCATACCATAAGTCTTCAGTTCCTTGTTTTAGAACAGAAGGAAATGCCCTTCTTTACAGCTTGACCTTGCCCTTAATTGCATCTGTAAAAGTCAGTCAGTTATGTAGTACTGATTACCATTAAGATTCAGAATGTCAGCTTACCTTGCAGACCAAGTACTGCTTTTACGCAGCCTCAGTTCTGGAGCTAAAACAGGTAGTTTTGGATCTTCCCAGTAAATCTAGTAGGCTATTAGCACGACAGTTGCTTCAGTTAGCATAATCTAGTAAAGAGTTTCCTTTCAGTAGATAGGACCCTTACGTGAGTCAGTTTGTATATGCTTTGATCTATCAAGGAATTAGAATTTCTCGCTAGGTGAAGTCCTAAATAGTGTTCTGTTAACAGTGGATATTTTGACCTATGTGGCCTGGAAGATCAGTGGCTTTCCCAAACATCGTGTTATTGGTAGCGGCTGCAACCTGGATTCTGCTCGTTTCCGCTATCTCATGGGAGAAAGACTGGGCATCCATTCTCTGAGCTGCCATGGATGGATTGTTGGAGAGCATGGTGATTCTAGTGGTGAGTTGGAAGCTCTTTTGTCTTTTAGCTTCATATTCCTTTATAGTTGAGACTCCAGTGCATTTTTTCTCAAAAAAAAATTCCCAAGAAATAAATCAATGTTAACATCTTGCAAAGAACTGCTCATTAAGACCTTAACACAGAGGCAATGCAAGAAAGGAAGCCTTATCTTCCTTAGCTTTTTGTATAGCATGTAGTAACACTAGATGATCTATCTTTGACTTGAGCGGGTGCTACTGGGAAAAGGTCATTCCTGTAACTCAAGTAGGCTAAATCCTGCGGACTGAATTCTACCCACAGCTCGCCAGCAGGGAATTGGAGGGGCAGGAGGGAGAAGTTCCCTTTGAAGAATGCTAGCTGCCAAGATCTGTATTGGACCTGCTTTTAACGCCAGTCACGAAGTCTTTACTGGCATCTTGCTTGATTGCTTGCCTCTTAAGAGCTATATTTAGAAGTCAAAATGCAAAGTCAGGATCAGGCCAGGAAAAGTTAAGCGCCTTCTCCTTTTTAAACATAAATACCTCTGAGTCTAACGGCACTGTCTGGTTCTAAAACAGACTTCAAAAGTTCTATCCTACCTGACCCCTTGTGACACTTGTGTCTTTGCCCATTGGTTAGAAAAACAAATCTTATCACACAAGTTTTAACACTGAGATGTCAAATGCTGTTATGAAGAAATAGCAGCTCAGTACTTGGGGCTGCTAGTCTCTCAGTTGAATTAAGTTCACAAGACTTAATGCTATGCTGAAAAAGCCTTAATTTTTAATGCTAAAGGAAATTCATGCATCCAAACCATGACGGCTCTTCCATGACTCATGTCTACACTATGACTTAAGTTTGGGAAGGGTAGAACAGGGACTTTGTTGGTGGGTGAGAGAATACTTTACTTCATGGTGTGAGGTAACTGCTTTGTGTATTTATCTTAGTACCTGTCTGGAGTGGGGTGAATGTTGCTGGTGTTTCCCTGAAGGCTTTGCACCCTGAGTTGGGAACTGATGCAGACAAGGAACACTGGAAGGAGGTTCACAAGCAGGTGGTGGACAGGTAAATACCACAATCTTACAGTATGCAGAAGACGGGTCACTGGCACCTTATAGACTAACTTGTTCAAAAAGGCATGAGCTTTTGCCTACTTCATCAGATGCTATGAACAGACTTGGGGAGCAGGGGTACTAAACAAAGGAATAAAGTTGGTTTTTTTTAATATAAAGGACCAAGAAAGAGGATGGGGAGAGAGAAGGGGCACAGCAGAGAGTGGCAAAGGTAATTTGAAAAGATCCAGAGTGAAAAACAAAGCAATTAACTCACTGAGGGACATAAGGGTTTGTTTTGGGGTTTTTTGTGTGTGTGGTTTTTTTTGTTTTGTTTTTTTTTTTTTGCAATCAAACAAATTGCCTTACCATTAAATGGCACATATTTGCAGTGCTTGGTATCTACTGAATTAGTCTCTTTACACTGCTGTAACAACATGGCAAATTCTACTAGCTGTTTTAATACTCTCTAAGCCTGCCTGGAGGATGAGTAGAGATGCAGTCTTTGATGACCAATGATCCCCTAATAAGGAAAGAAATACTATATTTTTCAGTAGCATTTAAAATTTGAGAAAACATTGTACCAAAAATCATTTGACTCTTACTTATTGTTCTAATACTTAAAATCAGATTTAAGTCATTTACACACTTTTTTAAAATCCCACTCAAGTGTTTAGAAGTTTCACTATCCCTGGTGCACAGTGGATTTGCTTAACCATTTTCCTTTTAAAAACAGTAAAGCCAGTTCTTTTGCTTTGCAGTGCTTATGAGGTAATCAAGTTAAAGGGATACACATCATGGGCTATTGGACTCTCTGTAGCAGACTTGGCTGAAACTGTTATGAAGAACCTAAGAAGGGTGCACCCAATTTCTACCATGGTTAAGGTAGGCAGCAGTTTATCAACATGAAAGCAACAGGTCTGTTTTTAAGACCTAAATATGTATTCCTGTAATGGTAACAATGCCCACAACTACATTATTCTGCAATACAGATGAAATCAAACTAATAACTACCTTGATGGTTTTTGCTGTCTCTGCCCCCTCCCCCTGGCTTATATCAGGGCTGTCAATCTTTTGGGCAGCTGGGGACCCTGGCTCCCTCCCCTGCTACATGCACAACATTCTCCTTGCCTGCAGGAAAGGGGGCAGGAACCAGAAGCCAGAAGAGGGAGAGGGAGTCTGGAGATGCCAGCAGCTGCCATCAGAGCACTGGACCAAAGCGGTCACTGGGCAGGAACCTGTAGGCAGCATTTAAACCCCTCACAGGCCACTAGTTTGATGTTTGACAGCCCTGGTTTATACTTCAGTCCTGCGGTCATCATTGGCCTAGAGCAGTGAACCTGCTGTTTGTAAAATATACTGTAACCCAAGGCATGTGGAATTATGGAATTCAGTCACTAAGAAAATGAAGTAATATCCTTCTTCCTTTTTCAGGGCATGTATGGAATAAAAGATGATGTCTTCTTAAGTGTCCCTTGTGTGTTGGGATACCATGGTATTACAGACGTAGTGATGATGACTCTGAAGAGCGAGGAGGAGGAGAAGTTAAGGAAGAGTGCAGATACACTTTGGGGAATCCAGAAGGAACTGCAGTTTTAAATCTAATGTCCTAGCACTTAACTGTTAACAGTCTAATGGGTTTAGTGAATTAATCTATGTTGCACTGCAAGTAGGTCAGCTCCTTTTATGTACTGATTAGAAACACAGAAAGCTGAAATCTGAACTCATATTTGAGTTGGAAGCTGTATTCTAGGGTTTTTCCTGTTCACCAAAGCCCAGGTTTATAGCCAGAGGTGGATCACAACTTAGTCCTGTATAATTAAGTGTTGTAAAGTAAATCCAGCACTCTGTAAAGCAGCACTGCCCTGTCAAACACCTTGCCTTTTTTCCCCTCAGCTAAGAGCTTAATGTCAGTTCAGAAGAATATGCAGCTTGTTACACTGTTACACAACTGCAAAGCCAAAGAATATTCTCTTGTAATCAAAAAGCATTGGCAAGCAGACTCTGACCAACCTTTCCTGCT
>NW_005842015.1:310605-325450 GCF_000455745.1 Alligator sinensis
GTAGCTTCCTGGTTTTTCCTATTAGCAGGTATTCTCAACACTTTCAGAGTTTTTGTGCGTATCCTTCCTAGAGAACCTTATTTTTGTGTACAATAGCAGAGTAGCTATAACCATTTCCTAGATATGTAATAAAATAAAAACCCAGGACTTCTGTATGCAACCAAGGCAGCCTCAAATGTCCAGCTGTAGTACCAGCCTACACACCAAATAAACTACAAACTCTTACCTTTTTGTCTGTCTTTTATAATGCCTCAACCATCCTATGTCTGAAAGCACATAAATGTTTGCAAATCTTAATGTTTTAAAATCCAAGCCATTCAGTACTCTATTTCTCCAACACTGCCTCAAGCCACAGCTGTTTAATATTAATTTAAGATACAGCTCTTCTATTGAGAGCTCTAAGTTAGTGGTCCCAATAACTAATGTTCTGTTACTGGAGTAAACAAACTACACCATGATTAATACTTTCAAAATATTGTTTTTTAATTAGATGTCTATATAATAATGTAGATGTAGGAGCTTGACCTTTAGTTTAGAACAGGGCTTTTCAACCTTTTTTGGCTGGTGTATGCCCAGCAGCCCCCCAGCCAGGGAGAGGAGAGGAGGGGTTGTCACCTGAAGTGAAACTTGAAGCACCAGCAGCAAAACCGGAACTGCTTCAGCTGCTGTGTACCCCTTGGGGACTTCTTAAGTACCCTGGGTAGACAACGTAATAGAAAATTAGGGCTAAAAGGAACTTCAGGAGGTCATTTAGTCCAACCCACTGCTCAAAGCAAGACCATCTCCAACTAGATCATCCCAGCTATGCACTCTGTTCTTCTTCTATTAAGATCTAATACAACCCATACTGAAAACAAGCTTTTTTCCCTTACCTGTAAAAGTGATTTTCTTCAACTTCATTTTTAAGACTATAGTCTAGGCATTTAAAAAGACTGAGCAACATGACTAACAGTTAGCTAGATGTCAGTATAACTACTGCTGAAATTGTAATCCCTAGATAACAGAAAGGCCAGAAAACAAGCCTTTGTATCTTTAGTACCTGCTATCAGTGGTTATAATAAAGCTTAAAATAGACAAGAACATGCCAACACTTCCCCATTCTGAAGTGAAGAAAGGGGTTTCCACATCTCAATAATATAATACAGAAACATTTACCGGGTAATTAAAAACTGCACAAACCAACAAGCAAAAGAAGAATTCAACACACAACTTCTCTAGAGGAAGAAAAAATATGCAACAAGTTTTATTCAGCATAATAAGTCCACCAACACAAAAGGTTACAGGAAATAGAAAGTGCATTAATAAAAGCTAGTCTTTACCAAAAAGAAAATATATTATTGATTCAAAATATCTTACACTTGAATGATGTAATAATTTATTCTGGGCAGCTACTGATTAAGAGGAAAAACAAGAGAGTGACTGCTTCATAAGGAGCCCTAGCTTCCCAGTTAAAAGTCAGAGAGGTCAGTAGAGATCGCTGAGTCCTGCAGTCTTCCTTGCTTTCTGCATTAGTGCCCTCAGCTGGAACTGCTTGCGAGACAAAAGACGCACATGCTGGAGAAACAAAAGGAATTTAGGACAGTCAGCGATTGTTCAGCCTTTAATATAACCACAATGGGTGGATCCAGGATTTCATGATGGGGGTACAGGAGTTAGCAACTGGTGCTGCGAGGGTGGCTGCACCCCAGCTCCCCCTCACACCGGGATGGGCAGATCATGCCACAGAAACAGCACCCACAGACCTTTTAAGTCCCAGAATCAGGTAAGAATCCTTCCACCCCTGCTCTTGGCACCCCGTCCCTTCCCCACTGTGCTCAGCAGCACCTCCCAGCCCACTGCTGCTGTTGTCCCTGGGCTTGGAGGGGGAAGTTTCAGAATTGTTCCAGCCAGGCTGCTCAAGGAGCTAGGCTCAGTTAGGGACAGCGAGTGCAAGTTTCCCCTCACTGAGCCTACTCCCAGGCTGGTGGGGAACAAGCAGGAAGGGTAAACCTGCCCAGAATTGCTGTCTCTGGCTGAGCCTAGCTCCCTGTGCAAGGAGCCATGAAACAGTCCCTGGCTGCTGCTCCTGCCAGGAGACCTCAAAGGTGTTTGTGACCACACCACTCCACCCCCCTCTGGACCCACCTAACAACCACATTATATCACATCCACCTCTGGAAATACATGCAGACTTTGAGTGCTAAATCCTGACTTGAAGCCCTTACACTGTTAATTTCTAGGAAGAGATGGATAGAACGCATAGTAACATTCTCTATAAACTGCAATACTTCAATGTGCTTCATTTTGATTAGGATTATTTAATCGTGACAAACATTAACAAAATTCAGTTGCACCCTATGGTATATCTTTTAAGTAGGGGTGTGTGAAACGGGCCGTGTTCGATTCGGATTCAGCCTGAATCGGAGATAGTGATTCAACTGGTTGATTCGGATCGCTATCCCAGTTCCATTCTGCTGAATCTGAAGATTGGATGCTGATTCAGAGAATCAGTGATTCTGCCATAGACACAGCTTTAAATGTTTTTTCTACATACCTCAAGTTACCAGGCATAGCTCGTGAATGCTGAGATGGTGGGGTGGATGGAGTGTCTTTAGTCAACTATACTTATTAGAAAGAAGGACTGAAAGTATTCATTTCCTGACCAACTGTCAAGTTGGAGACTGCTAGATTTTTATTCACAAAAGCTTCTGTCCTTGTACTTGAAAAATGTAAAGAGTGAATGAGAAGCTCTAACAACCTGAAAGTTCCCGTACTTTAAGAAAAGTATCAGCTGTAACAACAGTGGAATTATCATCATGTGCACAGCATTTTTCTTATTCTGATCTTTAATTAAACACTTAACCTCCAATTACTTGAATTCTAGACAACCCTGAATTTAAGACAACCCCCCCATTAAGATTCTGTACCTGGCAAATGTATAAATTTGTTCTCATTTTCCATGTACAGAATCTAATTATTGGAGGATTGTCTTTAATTCATTCCCCCCACCACTATAGGGGGGCAGATGCTATGAGGAGGTCAAGCAGCTTGTGCCCACCCTGCCCCAGGCCCTCCTTCCCCTTCCCAAGCCTCATCTTCCCCACTTCATATATTTTCTCCACATCAGTAGGCTCTATCCTTGTTCTACCTTGGGGCACTGAGCACAGACCCAACCCAACCCAACCCCTGTAACAGTAGTGAGGGCTGCACACTACTGCAATAGGGCCAGGCCATGCTCAGTGCCTCAGACTGCAGCATAGATGGAGCCTGCTGCCATGGGGCAACAGCATGGGGGATGCAGCGGACAGACAGGGAAACAGAGGCTGCATGGGAGGCAGGGGGGAGATGGGGGAAGAGGTTGTAGAGGAGGGAGGTGGTGGACTAGAGAGGCAAAAGACAAATGTCTAACCTGCTCTTGAAAATTTCCAAGGATGGAGACTCCACAAAAGTTCCTCTAGGCAGCCTGTCCCAATGCTTGACCACCCTCACAGTCAGAAAGTTCCTCCTACTCTCCAACCTAAATTTCTTCTACAGCAGCTGGAGGTCATTTCTCCTTATGCTGTCCTTTGTAGCCAGAGAAAAGCCCATCTCCATTCTCTCTATAAATCACCTTTCAGGTATTTGAAGACTTATCCAATCCCTTCTCAGTCTTCTCTTCTCCAGACTAAATAACCCTACTTCTTTCAGCCTTTCCTCATTAGTTTTGCTTCCCAGTCCCCTAATCGTTGTTGTTCTACACTGGATTTTCTTCAGATCAGTCCACATACTTGAAGTGCAGGGCCCAACACTAAACAGTACTCCAGGTGAGGCCTCACAAGGGTTGGTTGAACAGAGCAAAAGAATCACTTTCCATATTTCCAAGACTTTACACCTCAAGCATTCAATTGGCTCTACAAGTGAACAGCCATGTCACTCACTACTTAGCCCCAGGCTACCAACTGTCCTAGATTTTTGTGACAATCTCTCTCTGCCTTTGCTTTGCCAACGTTCCTAGCTCTTTCTGCTCATCTGTCAGCTTCTCTTGTAAATACCTCCAGCTTGTTCCCTTATGAGCCATTTATCTTCCTTTCTTAAGTCTCACCACTGCTGTAATGCCTACAAAATCCAAACTGGTGATCAAAATTTGTCATAGGTTATCTCTTGCCTCTTATTCTTCCCCTTCTTTTTCCTTTCTGAGCATTGTACTAATATTCCAATAAAAAAACACACCCCTTACTCTCCCTACCAGCAGAGAGAGTCAATAAAGTTGTGCCAATTCTTTGACACACATACTGGTTCATATGTTACTCTCCTTATCCTATCCATCTGTTTCTGTTGTTTTAGACTGTAAGACCTCAGGGCAGGAACTGTCTCTATTTGTACAGTGACCAACACAATGAAGTCCTGCCCTGGACTGAGGCCTGTGGATCTTTAATAAGAATATTTACTATTAAAATGCTTAAGGAACCATGAACTACTAGCTGGTTTCCTAATGCTGAGAACTAAGATGAACTTACCAGAGCCACCACAGACATTTTAAGCAGTGGCAATGGATTACTACTGCTGCATATTTAATTGTGTATCCAATTGTCAAGCCATATATAATGCTCTGAATCAGACAAACTGCAATAGCCAACTGAAAAAAAAAACCACTATGTATAAAGTGTTCTTCTTGCCCATCTTTCAAGATAAAGGTATGTTTTAATCCAAAGCAGACAGTGTTTGAAGTTCTGTTTGGACAGGAAAATTTTACAGAAGTGAGAAAGAACAAAAGAGAGATGGGGTATTGGTCAGTGAAAAAAAGAACTGGAAAAGTGAATTAAATTTCATCCTTACAGTTAATTTCTCCCATATCAGTATGAAGGCCCAGTAATAAGGCATGGTGGACAAGCTTGCATACTGTTGGACCTGCTCTAATGATGAAGGACTTCAGTCTAACATGCTTCTAGTCACAGAATCTTCACAATCACTTCCATTCCTTTTAAGAACAGAAGCTCTTTTTTTTTTTTTTTTAAAAGAATGCCAACATTTTACCCCTTTTAGTTCCCATTATTAAAGTAGCAACATCAATGTCCTACAGGGAGTCACAGAAATCAATGCCAAAAGTTAAACAAATTAAATGTTAATTTAAATAGATAAGCACACATGCACATCTGCACACTTTGAGAAGTTTACCTTTAAAAAGACATCTAGATCTATCACCCCACGTCTCAATGCTTCTCCAAGGTAAAAGATGGTGTCCTCAATAGCATTTTCCTCTGCATATAAGTTCAGGATCTGTTTGTAAAGTGGTGCTGTAGGAATGATAACTTCATCTATGTCATTATTTTCTGACTGACTTTCCATTTTCTCCAAAGCAGAACTGAGTTCCTCATCTTTCTTCTTCAGAAGTTCTATGTTCTTATCAACTTCAGCCTGGAAATATTTAAAATATTAAGAAACATTTAATAAAGTTCTTAAAATCCAGATGACCTCAAATTTTACCTTGACGCATGCCTGACTATATGAACAAATTCTAAGAACTCCATTTGATTCTCAACATTTTTGTTCATTTGTGTCAGAATTTCACTATCCCAAATGCTACCACAGATTTTTGGATATTTTCCCTAATTGAAAAGGCACCTATCATTCCAGATGTCCTTTCTGTTCAGTGTGATATTAAAGGACCATTTCTGCCTCTCCAGAGAGAGAGAGAATGTCAGTTATTTACTATTTTATTTCATCATCCTTGTTTGGCATTTGGCTACATTTCTTATTTACTGTACACAATACTGCTCTTGAGACACAAGTTGGAAAATACCAAAATTGAGTCAACCCTTGTGTACTATGAATTTGAAGTGCTTGGCTTAGTAACCGTAACAACAATCTAGCAATATAGATTTGTGAGCACAATTTTCCAGGTTTTTGAAAAAGCAAACTGGAAAAAAAAATCCTTCCTCTCTTTTCACACTAACACTCATGTGGTTCACCACAGGTAGAAAGTTCAAATCTAGCGCACAGATCTCTGCTGCTAGCAGCTGTTACCCCTATGTGGACTGACATGAGAGGGGAACGGAACCTTCTGCAAATGCATTTCACAAAAAAGCACAGATAATGCAGAAACAGAGTGTGCCTATACACATGGTGACGTGCTCTAATTAATCACGTCTGCTAGAATGGTTTAATCAACGTGCTGCAGTCTCATGTATTCAGGGTCCCAGGTTTCAAAATGGCAGCGGGGGCACTTTAAAGTTTGTTGAACAAGCTTTAGTTAAAATACCCTGCCCATTTTGAAACATGGGATGCTGAATGAATGCATGAGATGCTGCAGTGTTTTAATTAGAGCAGCTCCTGAAAGGTGCTTTAATTAAAATGCACCCCCCAAAAACACCCTGGAGCATGTGTATAGGCACCCAGAGAGACTGCGGGATTTGGATTTTAGAGGGGAGTCTCCCCTAGTCAGCAGACTTCACTGCCCATTCTGCCCTTGCAAGCTTGATTCCTCTTCCTCATTTCCATACCTCCTGCTCCTATCCTAATCGTACATTTACTCCCCACCCTCCTGTCCCCTCTGGCTGACTGTGGGTGCTCTTCCATGCCACTGGGGAGACAAGTGGCCACAGGGTCCAAGTGTCTGGGCCCTCGCCTGCCTCAGACCCCTTGGTGGGTCATTCCGACCCACAGATGGAAAAAGTTGCTTACCCTTGGTCTAAACAACTGATTCTCAATTGGCATAACACAACACCCTGGGGTGCAGTGAGATCCTTTTAAGAGTGCCACAGGGTGCTTCAAAACATTAATTGTGTTAGGTGTGCAAACATTTACAAATGATTCACAAGATAAATTCCAAGATTTCAAATAGGAATCCACAGCGTGAAAACCATTCTGACCTGTTCTGGACTTCCCGATTCCTCTGCAACAGAAGCACTGCTCAATTATTTTTCCATAACCAAAAAATGAGTAAAAGCTAAGAGCTGGCATTTTCTAAGGGATAGTTTGGGAAAGGTGCATCTCTAAAAAGGTTGAGAACCACTACTCTAAACAAAGAGGAAGGCTAGGTGCAGAGGCAAAACATCTGGTTTTCCAAACTGTTACATGGAATATTTATGAAGGAAGAGCACAGACCTTTAACAAAAGTTTTTTTCACGAATGAAAGAACTAGGGAAGAGCTGAAAAATTAAAATTGAGATGGATACATACTATAACTATGTATTTATAACAAGGTGCAACTTTGAGTGAGCAGCTCAGAAAAATAAAAACCCTGCCTACATTATACATACACCATTTTATCTTGAGCAGTAAAGAGTCTTTGGAGGGAAGGGGAAGAATGTATCATTGTTTTCCTGCTGCTAAATAAAATATATTTGTAAAAGTTAGAAAACGGTTTTATGCATCATAATTGCATAGGCAAATTACAGTGAGTTAAAGTCCAGAATATTGCTGATATGCAACAACTGTCCATATGTTCACTCTCAGCCCACTGTAAGGGAAAGTTAGAATGCAGCAGCCTACCTTTCCATGAGGCTGGGCTAAGTTATCACAGTTTAGTTTTCATAGAATTATAGGGCTGGAAGGGACCCCAAAGGATCATCGGGTTCAGCCCCCTGCATGAGCAGGAAAGACATCTGGGGTCAGACAACCCCAGCCAGGTGACCGTCCAGTCTTCTCTTAAAGACCTTGAGGGTAGATGACTGCACCACCCTCTGGGGGGAGCTTGTTCCATAGTTTGGACACCCTAGTTGTAAAGAAGTTTTTCCTAATGTTCAGCCTGAAACCATCTTCTAGGAGTTTGTGGCCATTGTTTGTAGTTTTCCCCCAGGGCGCCATGGTGAACAGTTGTTCACTGAGCCCATGATGTATGCCTCTGATATAGCGGTAAGCCACAATCAGGTCCCCTCTCAGCCTTCTTTTCTTTAGGCTGAAGAGTCCGAGATCCCTCAGCCACTCCTCATGTGGCTTGCCATGCAAGTCCCTGATCATGCGGGTGGCCCTTCTCTAGACCCTCTTGAGCTTTAGCACATTCTAGTTGAAGTGTGGCACCCAGAACTGGACTCAATACTCCAGCTGCGGCCGCACCAACGTTGAGTAAAGCAGGAGAATCACTTCTTTGGATTTACTGGAGATGCATCGATTGATGCATGCCAGAGTTTTATTGGCCCTAGCAGCTACTGCGTTGCATTGCCAGCTCATGTTCATTCTGGGGTCTATTGTTACCCCCAGATCCCTTTCATTTGTAGCACTGGTCAGGTTAGCGATGCCCAGCCTGTAGGTGTGTTGGGGGTTCTTCTTTCCCAGATGCAACACTTTGTATTTCTCTACTTTGAACTTCATCTGGTTCCATTCTGCTCAACAGGCCAGCCTGTCTAAGTCTGCTTGTATCTGCAACCTATCTGCGAGTGTGTCCGCACAACCCCGTATCTTGATGTTGTCTCTGACCTTGGTCAATGGGCTTTTCACCACCTTCATCCAGGTCGTTGATGAAGATATTGAACAGCACTGGGCCAAGTACCAAGCCCTGGCATACACTGCTGCCCACCTCTCGCCAGAACACCAATCCATTAATTTGGACTCTCTGTGTCCTACCCCGCAACCAGTTTCACACCCACTTGACAGTCTCACAGTTGAGCCTAATATCTTTCAGTTTTTTGATCAGTACCTCGTGTGATACCAAGTCAAAGGCTTTCTGGAAGTCGAGGTATATGATGTCAACCGCTTTTCTCTCATCATAGAAAGAAATGAGGTTGGTCAGACAAGACCTGCCCATGACAAAGCCATGCTGGCTGTCATTCAGTATCATGCCTTCTGCAGGCTTGTCACATATAGCCTCTCTGATGAATTTCTAGGATTTTCCTTGGAATAGAAGTTAAGTTAATTGGCCAGTAGTTTCCCGGGTCTTCATGCTTCCCCTGTTGAACAGTGAATTGAATAGTGTCATTTGGATTTCCATTCACCATTCTTTCACAAATACACACACCTCAGTGTAAAAAAAGGTTGTTTTTTGTTTTGAATGTGGTATGTTGACAGTCTGAATGTCTACCATGGACTGCATACATGGTTTAATAGACTAATGGAAATCTAGATGCATGGCGTTGGCTGTGGTCAGAAGTTAAAATCATAAGCATCACAAACACCTTGTGGTGACTCTGTAGCACAATGTAGTACTCTGTACTCCAATCAGAGGCCTTTGAATACATGTAAGCCTATGCCCCTCATAACACTATACTTTTGTAGTAAATGCTTGTCTGTCTTTGGCCATTGTTTCTCAACCAACTTACCATTTCCTGATCTAGGCGAGTTACCATCTCTTCCAGTTTTTGGTGACCTTTTCTCAGGTCCTCTTCCGTCCGCTTCAAGGCATTGAGTTCAGCTTGTGCCCGATCCATTTCTTCCTTCATCCGCCATCTCAATTTATCACTGACCGCTGAAATAAGAGAAGCTCGAATGGTATCCTCACTGATGGTGCCATCTCTGCTGGGACCTACAGAATAAAATTCACAAGTACAAAGTTACTCTCTTCTGGATAAACTCTGGTATAGGACCATTTGACTGAAAGTGGTAGATTCCTGTTCCTTGTTTGAAAAATACAAGATAGCATAGAAAAAAAATGCACAAACCAATACAAAAGGCTACAAGATACAAAAAGAAAAACACAGGTAGGAACTGAAGGGTGCATCTATGCACTCAAATTTGCATTAATATCCACCCTTTATTTCCATTTTTTTTTCTTTTTTTTTTTTTTTTTAAAGAGGTTGCCCATCTCACCACCAGGGAACGCAGATAGAATTCATAAATAATTTCATTCTGTAGCTGAAAGTTGAATATATGAAAAACCCTAGAAAAGTTAGTATAGAAGTCCTACAAACATGAATCTGCTTTCAGAAACTGTTTTGAAGTTTATTAACCAGTCTCCCTATTTACTAAGATTAATGAAAAGGAAACACATACAACCCTAAACCACGATATTTTAAACTTAAGTCTAAACATAGCAGCCGCTTTTCTCTCTCTCATCCTTATTTGAAACACTGAAAAAGTAAGAATGAATGAGCAATAACAGAACCACCTCACAGACAACTGACAATTCAACATTGGTTTATTTTGATACCCTAAATTGTACACAGAGGAATTTAATGAAACTATTACAATTCTGCAACAATATTTTTTAAGTTTCTCATACGTTATTATACAACAAAATCTCATCTCATCCAAAATAAGTTAGCCAAGTATAACATTTTGATTATGCACAAAAATATTTCACAAATGAAGTCTCTTTCTGTATGAGCAGATTAAAAGCAATAGTGCTTAGAACATTACAGCCATAAACTCAAAAATGCTTTCTAATCTGGAGTTTCTCCCGTCTTCATGCAGATTAGAACTCTCTTCACATGTCCTTTTGATTGGCCACAGGATTTGTTTACATGCATGTCCTATTAAACTTGTTTTAAGCTGAAATATTATTTCCATCAACGCTATTCAAAGCCAACAAATGTTTATAATCAGCATTTGTACATTTTTGGAACAAATTATTCAAGTCAAACTAACCAACAATTAAACAGCACTATAGTAGAAAAACTGTATTTTACCTTAAACAACAACTCAAAGAATCCACGTTTCAGATGGAGCCTTAGTTTGCAGTCATCCATCCTTTTTTTCTCCCGTGATCTTTAAAATTAAAACTCTTCCTCTGAATAACAATTTTCCCCAGTTTTAAGTCAGGTCTTTTCTAAGAAGATCTACGTACAATCAACCTACTTGGACAAGTGACAGAGTCCATAAGAGACATTATGACACAACTCATCCCAGTAGATAAGGGTGATGCGATTGGTCCCTTCCCAAGTCCAGATGTTGTTATAACTTCTGGTTCACTGAACAGAACCAGTATTGTAAACTGTTGGCTGTTCCTCCTAAAGTCTCTCGGCCTGCTCTGTTCTCTTGTTCACATGGTTAGATTCTTCAAATCCACAATGTCCTTGAGGATAATGTTTCTGGTCCCAGTCTTTTCTTCCAGTCCGCAGATTTTGATTTCTAAATTCATGTTCTCTTTGCAAAACTGAGGACTTCACAATTCATTTTCTTTGGTGCTGTATTTTTTTTTTTTTTTGCAGTCAACCTTCCATATTTCTTTACTTGATTTAAGCATTGAAATCTGAAGGAGGTACATACAAACTTCTTTACTTCAGCATTATGTTTTGAGGTACCGAGTCATTCTTTATCTTCTGGATGACAGAAAACACATTTCAAAGTCCTGTACTGGGACTTTGGTTAGCTTTCTTTTCTTGTTCACTTTTGTAGCCAGTCTTTTACAACACAGTCCAGTTTCTCATGGAATTCAAATAAAACAGTTTAGCATAACATTAAGTTCACTATGTTTGTTGCTCCTCTCTGAACAGTCCCCCATTTTCTCTCTAAAAATATATAACTGAACATACAGAAAGACGACGGGTAACTTCTGTTGTACCCAGGGTATCCTTTCTATATACTATGCCAACTAACACTTCAATTCTGAACACACCCACATATAGGCACATCCCCAGATTTCACACAGGTTTGCACAGCGCTGTGTTTATTTAATTTGAATCTAATATTTTTATTTAATTTTTCAAATACCGTAAGAGCAAACACTTGAAAAAGAAAATAACTTAATAAAGCAATACTGATTGAGATTATGTTCTTTGTGAGATTACTGACCAGTGGGAAGATTTATTGAGTCACATGGTAAGCCATTAATACTCAAAATCCAGCTACTGGAAATAGTCAGTGCTCATATTATTGTTGCTGTTTCACTAGCATTCATTAACAGGAAGCCTTTTGTCACAGAAAATTTATTTTTAGACATCCAACTCTCCTTTGACAAGTAATATTTACTATTAAATGCAGCACAACAGGAGACATGCTAATCAATCACCATCAGCATACATAGGTTAATAGGTGACATGTTCTAGTACACTAAAAATGTAAGGCAACATTACATTAAGTACTCACTCAGGGTCACGCTGGACTTACTGAGCTTATTTAACAGGTTCATAATGGCAGGTTAAACTAGGTATTCAATATAATTATGGATTTATTTTTAATAAAATTAAATATCACCATCCAGGAAAATCAAGTCTATTTTATTCCACACAGGTGGATTTCTACCAAGCATCTATCGCACTCTGCACATCTTTGTTTTAATCCTATGTTTGTTAGTGAAGAAGTTACCCAACCATAAGAAGATCCTGTGCATTAAGTATAAGATGAAATTCTATCAGAAATTAAACAGACATAACTATTTGGGGCAAATAAGAATATGGCTAGCTGCAGTCTGACTGCAGTTACTCTTTAATGCATTGGTTTTGCTTGATATCAATCATGTACAAAACATTTATACTGGCCTACAGACTAGAGTAATCATGCTCAATAATTTCTACATTCTTTTGCCCAAAGATTAAATGATAAATAGTAAAGGGTATTTTCCTCTAATAACCTGGTAGGTGCTACGTAGAAACTTGCTTTTGATAAATGAGCCACACTACGATCAAAAAAAAACAACCCACCAAGATCACTACACTGGTACAGGTACAATCTGTAAAATTATGTGTTTACGTGGACTAATAAGTACTCAAGTGTAATTAAAAAAAAGAATGGACAATTACATGCATGAATTCTTTACTAGATTCTTACCCACCTTACTAATTGATTTTTAAGTACATTCACATTTTTTTTCTGCATCACACTTGCAGAAATCAGGTATGCACATTTTAGCACAGAGTTAAACTTTCAAACTTGCAGCAACGTGCTGCATGAAGTCCAGGAAACTTCCATCTCCCCCATTCTACCTTGGAGAACTCAAGTACAGTAGGCTCCCTCACTTATCTTTGGCATTTTCCCCCTCCCTTTCCCCCTTCTCTACCTTTTGTTTTCCTAATTTCTACCTATTTACACTCTCACTGACATCCTGTCACACTTTTAGCTTCTTTCATTCCTTGGAGATCTCAGAACAAAAACAACTTCTGCTTGAAGAAGGGTGATTGCACCCAAAAGCTTGCAAATAAGTGTTTTCCAACTACTTGGCTGGTCTAATAAAAGATATTACATTTACCCAAAGAACCTTGCCTGCCTATGTCCTTAGACCAATACAGCTACAACCAAAAACCCATCTCCACAAAGAGTTTCAGGTTGAACTCAATCAAAAAGTATTCACTGTTTATTATGGAATAATACAGAGCTTTACTATTTCATCTCATGTTTTTGGTTTACCGGTGTCATAATGGGGAAAGAAGGGAAAACAATTGCTGCTGGCAGACGCACGTTGGTGTTCACAAAAGTTGCCACTTTTGCTTTGCCTCGGGCACTCAGCTGCATCCCTATGCTGTGGTTTACACTTAAATACTCAGACCAGTGGTTCTCACCCAGGGTATCACAGGAACCTGTTATGGTACTGGGACACCAGCATCATGGCCAGGAGAAACCTTTCCACATGCCTCACTTTAAGAGGCATGTCACAACTGACCAAGAAGTGGCTGTGGCAGAAAGGTCAGGATGCCACCTGGTAGAACTGTCCTGCACACCTCTGTTTCCAGGAAGCGCATATGGGACTGGACCGAGAAAGGCTGTGGTATGAGGCAAGGCACTTGCTTGCTTTAGGCTTATCAGATACACCCAATGCAAGCAGGCCTGCCCTTCCCAGTCTAGCTGTGAATGAGGCCCTTTTACCTGGCAGTGGCAACATCCCAGTTAAGAAGCACTGAGGCAAGACAAGGCAGCACAAAGCGCTTCTCAACCAGGGTGCCATCAAACTCAAAAAAAATTATGAAGGGATGCTCTGACTCTAAAATGGTTGAGAGCCCACTGACTTAAGAGATACAAAGTCTCAATTACAATAGCAATCTATGTACCTGAATATTTCAATTTTCCTGGCTGAACTTGATGCTGAAGCTTCTCTTCCAGCAACAGGAAAAAGAAACAAAGGAATAAAAAAAAAAGAGAGAAAAAACAACCCCAAACAAAACAACACACAGAACTATCCTTCCTCCCAAGCCATTTAAACAAGCATAATAGCAAGTTACTGGAAACAAGTCAGATCATCACGCGTGTCATACCAATGCATAAAATAAGACAAATCCCTCAAAGAAAAAAAAACCCCAAACACAAAAGGTAGAAAAAGGTATATTAGTCTGCATCTCGCAAGACTTAGACAGCTGTAACAACAAAAACAGTCACATGTTAGCAGAGCAAAAGGAATCTTGAAGATCATTTCCTTAATTTTTTCCACCACTATCCTCTTTAAATCTAAAAGGAGAATTTTTCAATCAACAAATTCCTTTATCAGCTAAGTCAAGTCACATCCTTTTCTGCTTTCTCTGGCATTCCCAACTCCCAAGAGCCAGGGTGACCCAAAAACTAAAATTAAGCCCCTCTTCCAATGCAACAGTCAAGAAGGGGAGAAGTATTTGAAAACTGTTTATAACCTTCCCGACAAAACCCTCCCACCTAAAATAATTTAGGGTAGTTCAAACTACCTGAGTAACACTACTATTTCTTTTTGAGGGGGGAGAGGAGTCAGTATAACAAGTTATATCAGCAAAAGAGATACTGCTTTAGCCAGCAATAAATATAGATTATAGTTTTGTTTTGTTTTTTAAGTCAAGGTGAAATTCCCCTAATAACACATATTGGAAATTAATATTTCCTAATTAAGGAGGCAACAAATAATTTATCATTTAATAATTGCCCCATTGTACTTTACTTTTACCATCAGAGACTATCTGTAAAGAAAAAATAACATGAGTCCCCTGAAGAGGGCCCTCAACTCTAGAATTTATTTGCCCTTCTTATTCTTATTCTTACAGAACACAAAACTGGTCTATTATTAAGCGGTTAGGTTGCATAGCTATGTCATTTGGTTGGGGGGGGGGGGGGGGGGGGGGGG
>NW_005842015.1:325481-358158 GCF_000455745.1 Alligator sinensis
AGCAGCGAGGAGGGAGAAAATATAACCTTAACCCAGCACAGCCAAGTTAGCAAAAGCCCTAGTTTTTGTGAAACTTCATCTGATTTGTACAAGGCCTGAGAACTTTAGACAGCAGAAGCACAGAATAAAGCCAATGCCTGTTATTTTGTTTGTTTGCCTCAGGGCAAAGTGGATGAGTATGAGCTAATTTAAGTTTTGGTCTTTTTTCCCCCCCTTTCTTTTTTTTAGATAAATAGTATTTATTTTTAATTATGTTTCTGCAATTGTTGTAGTACAATTCGATTCATTCTGAGGATCAAAACAAATGCAGAAAGGAGGCATGACTGCAGGTAACAAGGACAGCTGAGCTGTGACAGACAAAGTTGATCAATTTGGGGTGCTCTGATTAAGAGGTGACCAGGACAGCACAACTCAGCTATAATCAAAGGGTGAAGGAAACTTCAAGCATTCAAAAATGAACAGTCTAGAGAAGCTACAGGAGACAGGCCTATGCCATACTTTTGGCAACAGAGGCTTGGAAAAAGGCAGAGTGTATGTGGCCTGATCGGACTCGAGAAATTCCCAGCTACCAAATTTCAATGCACCCACAGGCTACTGGGACACAGTCATTTTGAGCCTGTTCTAGTTTGGCCCTCTTGTCATCTCCATGATGTTACAGAGGCTAGATGCATCCTCTGAAGGAACACTTTAAACAAATCAAAATGATCCAAACAACCTGAGAGACCTCAACGCATGACAGTTTCTAACTTTCTCTTTCACTGAAGTCTCATGTCTTACCCCAAAATGTACACCACATTCTCACGTAAGCCACTGTGCTTCATGCAGATCTCATCACGTCATGCCCAAAAATATACCATAACATTAATGAATCTAGTTCATGAGCAAATCTTTTTAGTAATCAAATCCTTAATTAATAGCTCATCCTGAAACCTCTTAAAATCAGAGTACTGGACACTTTGGTGTCACCTGTCAGCATCTCAGACTTCATAAAGTTGTCAGGACTGGTACCCATTTTGGTTATGCAATAGGATGAAATGGTTGCCGAATACATTATAGATTTAAACTCATTCACTTTCAAGAAAATTGACTTTAACAGTATTGGGTTTTTAGGAACAACAGTTTTAACACTCGTCTGTAATATAACCTGTAACAGCACTGAAGAAAGTTTAAAATCAGAAAGTAATCCCAAAAATCAGAATGCTTTTAGGTTATGAAGTGATACTTGAAGCAAATACAATTCTGCTGCAAACCCAACATACCAAAACTAATCAATATGATATAAAATCAAACCTAATCTCGGACAAGATCAAACCTAATTTATTCAGAGGATGAAGTTAAAGGCACTGACAATCCAGCTAAACAAGGAAGACCACGATAAGCCTAAGTGACAGATAATTCCACAGCGTTTCCTCTCTCCTCCACCAGTGCACTGTTAAGCAGCCTATATTAGCTGCCTCTGCTTTACTCATACACGAAGGGTGCATCTACACGTGCAATTAATGTGACCAAATATACTCCAAATGAAGCTGAGCTGGAGTAAACTAATCCTGATGTCTCTGTCTACACATGCATTTAGGTGCAGTAATTTACTGAGGCGCAGGATAGGGCCGGTGTCTGACAGGACTATTTTACACCGGAATAAATTAATCTACTGTGCACTAACTGCAGGCATGTGTAGATGGCAGACTATAAACTTTTGGAAGAAGTCAAGATGGAGCTACTGCATCAGAAAGCAATATGGCTCGACAATTAACTGTTCTACAAATAAAGGAAGCTATTAAGGTTTAAACCAACAACAACTGGAAGATATCTATCACTGTAATATATATCTGTCATCTGGCCTAATTATGGGTGCCAGTTTTAAATAATTTAGATCTCTGTGCATGTATTAACTAAATATTTTTGTTCACGTGCAGTTTCCATAAACAGACCTATTTTGATTTTCCTAGCTTTCTAGACATTACTATTCTAAAAACATATTCTTTTCAGACCCTCTTTCACCAAATTACTGGAAAATAAAATTTTACTTAATTCATTTTTACTTCTGAAATATTTGGTTAGAAACACAGCACAAGTGTTCAACAACTTTTAGCAGCTGATTGTTACTGCTCATTTGCCTTGGAAGCTCTGCACTAGGCCTCTGCTACTATACTGATACCTAAGCAAGGCTATTTAAACCGATGACTTCTGTTACTCTCAGATTATACAATATTTTCTGCTCCCTAGCACAGAAAGTAGCCTCTAATCCAGCTTTTTGAAAACCTGAAGTTGCTTAACTGATACCAGAATAACCATTTGTGAAAAACACCTGCAATTTTAGCATTAGCTACCTACTGAATTCTCCTAAATAAGCTAACTGTACACATTCACATCTAGGTCCACAGATCACACACCAAACTGGAATTTTAAGGTTACATCAAAACAGATTAGGAATTTTTACCAGAAGCAAAATATTTAGTTTTTAGAACTCGTCTACAGAGACTCACATAATCTGCACCATGAGGACCTGACAGAACAAAGGCAGTACTCTGACATGCCTGTTCTATAGCACACAGGTTCAGAAAGCAGTGTTAAAAAAAATAAATACTAGTATCATACCTTAAAAACTTTGATCTTCAGGAATGCTGATCATTAACAACTTTTTCAGCGTAAAGAAATTATAACATTGCTGGATATTGCTGCATTTGACCATGATGTAATGCCGTATGTTAAATATTCTTTGACTATTCAGCACAATACAGATGTTCTGGGGCTACTGCCACTAATGCAGAGCTAGTCAACATCACTGAATGATCACACACGAAAACATTTTACAACCCTCTTGTCCGTTTCGTACGCTAACACGCTACACATTCCCCTAGTGTGGATCAACTAACAGGCTGTTAAAAAAAGGATGTATTAGCTCATTATGATTTAAATGAATAACTGATGCACTTAATTCACTTTTTATTTCGAGCTCATGCCACCTTAGTTTATTACCAGTCAATAAGGTAATACTTTGCTACTTTTGCACCTATTAAATGCACCAATAAAATATGCAAAATGGCACATAAGACTACAGAAATTTCTCATGGGTGAAGCAATTATGGAGAAGCAATCAGCACTCTGTATAGGAACATCATGCATCTAGGAAGAGAGAGAAGCAGTAGTATGAAGTCAGGCATAAGGCAGGGCAGTCTAGTACTTTAGAGACTGCTTCAATCTAGTCAGATGCGCCAGCGAGCTGCAGCATCATGTATATTCAGTGTACCTGCATTTCAAAATGCTAGGGGACCTTTAACTAAAGCTTGTCAAATGACCTTTAGTTAAAGCATCCTCGCCACTATGTTGAAACACAGGACACTGAATAAACAAGATGCTGCGGGTTTTTTAATTACAGCAGCTTACAAGAGCCGCTCTAATTAAAACACACCCCACCCTGGACCATGTGTATAGGTGCCCTATGGTGCTATCCTGCTCTGCCTTGTGCCTGACTTCAGACTTATACAGCTGTCTACCTCTCTCTATAGATATACATTCTATAAAGTAAAAAGCAAAATCAATGATTTGGTTCACTTGTTATCCAAATCCTCTCCTTCAATACTTTGGAAACTTCTGCCCAAACTCATTATGATAGTAAACCAAAAAAAAAGAAAGAAATGAAAAAAAAAAAATCAGGAAATCTTAACTGTAAATTTAAAATTAAGAAACTATCTCAAATTCAAAACTTAAAAATAAAGGAAAATGGGAAATTGTAGATTCCTACTCATTTCTTGCATATGAAAGGCAGCATTTCATCAGAGCTCAAATGAAAGTTTAAAGTTTTTTAAAGAGCATGAACTCTTAGTATTTTCTATCACTTCCATAATTAGCCCAGCTTTAGGAAGATTTTATGGAACACAGCCATTAATCCCAGGGAGCACTCAGACACTTAACCTTTACCAGGCAGGGTCTGGTTTCAGAAGTGACCTTATAACAACTACAGACTGAATCAGAAAGGAAATGAATGAGACAAGACTGAACATGGCTACTTTGAAGAAACTGAAATTAAACTTACTAAACACAAAGTCAATTCAAAGGTCAGCATAAAGCAGACACAATACTGTAGCTGACACACTAAGCTATGCATAGCTGACAGTGCATTTTAATAGTCTGTTACCTGTAAAAGCCACAACACTGTAGCAGCAAGAAACAACTCTTTATGTAAAAAATAAACTCACCCTTTAAGGGCTTGGGATTGATTCCTTGTTCGAGTGACTACCTCTCTTTATACGTTTGATTATGAATAACAAAGTGTTAAAATGAAGTTTTGGAATCAGAACTTGTGGCAGAGGTGATATCGTTTATTAGACCAACTAGATATCTTTAAAAAAATTCTTTATTTGCAAGCGTTCGGGCACAATCACCCTTCCTCAGGCACAGAAGAATGCAAAGATTGTAAAAGTGCTCCTAAGTGGAAATGAACCAGCTTAAAATAAAATTTGAATTTAATATTACATAGGCCAGAGGTTGTCAACCAGAGGTACAAGTACCCTTGTGGGTACTTGGGAAGGCGCTAGGGGGTATGTGCAGGTGGACAGGGACAGAGCACTGCCACCCACTACCCCACGCCACTGCCTCCTAGGAGCAGGGCCAGGGGTGGGGGTGATGGCAGCAGTGCCCCTCTGCGGACTGCACAGGTGCCACCTGGATGCTGGGGGGGGGGGAGTTCGCACATGGTATGGCCAGCACCACCAACCGCCCCATGCTGTTGCTGCATTATGGGCTTGACCCTGCAAGGGATGCAGGGTCATCTATCAGATGCAAAGGATCTGCAAAGTTATCACTGGTGTTGGAACCTGGCCTCTGACTCCAGCAGACACAGTTGTGTGTACTCCTTGATCAGGGCTATCCAGTGAGCCAACATGGATGGTATCAAACTCCTGTTTTATTCTTTCTACCTGCGCTCCGATTAACCCAACTCTCAAATTATGAATATTTATGATTCTGTAACAGAGGCTTATTATCCAACTCATGGAAAAACAACTATCTGCTCAGAAACTACCAACCCCCTGTTTCTGAATGGTTCTGGGTACTTCAGTTAAATGGCCTCTCTCAGTCCCTTTGCATATGTACAAAGATGTAAACATTAACTTCTCAAGTGCTCTCTATACATGTCTCTAAACTAAAATACTGAAGCACATAAGGTCAGGGGGTTAAAATTGTACAAGGTTTTTTGTTTATTTTTCCAGTGGCCAGGTGTGGTTGTTACTTCCTTGTGTGGAGGAGGGAGATGGAGCAGAGTAAAGAACAGTGTCAGACACAAAGGACCAACACTGGGCTCAAGATAATATTCTGTGGAGTGTAGATTAGCCTTGTTTTCAATACCTGGAAACAGTTAGCAAAAACTGCCATGGCTGCAGGTCATGAAAAAGACCTTATTTGGGAATGTTTCCAATAAATTCCTGTGCCACTGGGGAAAAGAAGAAAACCTCCCAAATAGAGAGGGCAACAAAGAGATGCAAGGTCTGGTAGCTAGAATGAAGAAACATTATAAAGAATGCTTCTCAGAAGGCAATGAACTTGAAAGTGGTGATGTGGACATGTCTGAGCCATCTGGATGAATTGGTTAGAAAATTTCCTATTTTTGAACCATTCTTATGGATTGCCTACCATATATTGCAATGGTAGCAATAATGATAAATTTATGGCAGTAATGTTAATTATTCTGGGTGGATTACTTATTAATTTCACAATGTTTGTGTTAAAAATCTAATGAATGTTCTAGTTCTTGGGAGTATTTGTCAATTATATGTTTTTAATATTACCCCTGTACTTTTGAAATGGGGTAATTTCCTCAATGTAAACAAATATACAGGCCCTAGGTGAAGATATCCTATGCAGAATCAAGTTTTAATAGGAATTTATGAAGTTTAAAATAAAAAAATATTTTTTCAAGCTGTTTTATATTGATAAAGAAAAAGGTATAAATAGAAGATAATTTTTATGATTTATTGAACTGGATTTAGAAAAAATTATATCATTTAAACACAGGTTAAAAAAAACTTCTTCTCTAGGAAGGAACTTTTATTTAGAATCTCATTATTAAGTAATGAGTATTACTCTGTGTGAGTGATTTTTTTAACCACTTTGTTTCAGGGTCCAGCTTAGACAAGAAATTATGAATGTCTATCATCTGCAATATTTGCAATTTCAGAATCATCTACTGATACCACCAGCAGTACTGCAACTAAACATACCTCAGGCAGTGAATTACCTGCATCTAAAAAGAGACTTTGTTCATTAGCAAGTAAAGCTATGGATGAATCCATAATCAGGACCAGCAAAAGGTCAGGAAACAACACAGAGTTAAAGACTAGTTCAGTTCATTTATGCAACAAGTTCTCCTTTTTGTCTTGTTCAGAACAATCATTTCACTGACACAGTGCAATCATTAGGACCAGGTTACACTCCACACAGCAGAAGAGATATTGCTGGAAGGCTTCTGAATACAGCATATAAGGAGGAAACTGAATAGTGTGCAAAAAACATTGAATGGAAAAGTGCTAACCTGAGTCTTGATGGATGGAGCAATGTACACAATGATCCAATAATATGTGCTTATATAACAATTCTGTGAATTGTTTCTCTCACAGAAACAACTGTGACATCAGGAACTGCCCACACTGCAGAGTATTTCAAAGAAGTAGCAGTCAAAACTGTGAGCAAAAATTCAAGTGTTGTGTGCAGAGACTCATCACAAATAATGCTGCAAATGTAGCAGAGATGAGAAGAAATTTAGAAGAAGATAACAAAGCAAGCCTGAAACTTATAATGTATGGGTGCAGTGCTTATTTGATGCGTCTTTTAGTCAAAGATGTCAGTACTCTAGGAATAAATTAAAATATTGTTGAAACTGCAAAATACTTCCATAACAACCAGTTCACCTTGGCTTCACTGAAGAAAACTGGGGAATCCAAACCAATTCTCTCCCAAGATGTACAATGGAATTCAGTGGCTGACTGCACTCTGGGCTATTTATTAAGAACTGGCCTATTCTGATGACCATCCGTGAAGAATATCACGACTAAACTGATGGGAGTATCACTGCTAGTGTAGTTGGCACTGGACTAAAGAGAAATGTAGAAGATATGCTGCATACACTAAAATCTACTTCCACAGCCTTGGCCAAACCAAAAAACAATTGCTGCTATACTGTGGCTATACTGCTGTTGAAATTTGGAAAGAACTTCAAGAAACATTAAAGCAAGAAATACTAAACAGCACAGTTAAGATGCAGGCAGTAAAGAAATGAATGGATCAAGTAATTATTTCACTTAATTGTCTTGCCAATATTTTTAACACAAAGGGTTAAGAATGCCTAACTGCCAAAGAGGAAAATGCTCCAATGAGACTTGCATCTACTAATCCCCCATGAGTCGTGCCAACCATAATAAATTTCAGGGCTAGAGGTGAACCATTCAAGCAGTACATTTGATGACGATGGTTTAAAGAAAGCACACCATGGTGGAAGTCACTAGCAAAGCACCCTGAACTAGAGTTTGTTGAAATACTAAATCAGCTTTTACTTACTGCAAGCAGTAGCATCTTTTGCAGGTGCAGAAAGAATATATTCTTCATTTGGAGGGGTTCATTAAAAGCTGAGAATTTGATTGGGAGTCAATAAATAAAAAGGAAGAGGAGGATGAGATAAATGAGTGCTAAAAACTCGAAAGAAAGGGGGTAAAATTTTTCAAAACAGCCTAGGCCAAAAAAAAGACCATCTCATTTTAAAAGAGAATTAAGCAGGTAGGAATTGATCTCAACTGATTTTCACCTAGGCATTTTAGAAAATTTTCCCCAGGGTGACGTGAAATAATTCATTTAATTCACTAACTACAGTTCATACTTTTACATACTATAACATTGATACCAACATTTACTTAATTAGTTGTAAATGTGCACATTTTGATAAAATAAATTCTGTATCCAAACCATTAAAGTTAAGTTGAATAAATATGAAGTGCTGGTTTTGTGGGCTGAATTAAATTTAAGCTGCCATCTTAAAATAGCTTGATACAAATGTGAGAGAGAAGTTAATTATCTAGTGAATAAGAAATGCATTTCACCATTTTATAGCATACTAAAATACAGTATGTCTAACAATCCAAAAATGTTAAGCCATATACATATAGTTTGTGTACCCAGGACATATGTACTAAATCTATTGTAAAAACTGTATTTAGTTGTAAATCAATACATTTTATTTGTTAGATAAACCAATAAAAATACACCTTTCTTTGTACAACAAACAAATGCAATGGATAAGTGTATTTAAATCAAGCTTCTGGCTTGCTGTTTTAAACCAGTTATTTAAATCAACTTGATTTAAAATCATTCCAAACTGAGTATGACTGATAGCAGCACCTCTTATCCCATGGAAGAGAAGAAAAAAAATGAGTCTGAACCTGGAAGTGTAATTTAACTCAAGCTTTTGAACCCTGTTAGAAAAGCAGACAGCAAAATACTGGTACATTAAACTCTAAGAACCCCAAAAGGATAGATTAAAAGACATCAGTAAGACAAAGATGAAAGGTCCCATGACTGATGACTCAAACTCATGCTAAGCTTGGATTTACTCACAAAAGTTAAAATACAAAATAATAATACTAACTGCATAATGCAAGAGGATGCGAGTTCATGGGTAGGCCATCTAAGAAGGAATAATGAAGCATCTCTTCCAGCTTATCTTGCTATATTCAGGATGATTTCAGGCAGACTCTTAGTTGTCTGATGTGTAACCATATGAAATGTCTATCCTTGATTAATTAGTATGGTAAATATTTCATTTGAGACTAACTTGTATTTATGTGCAGGAAAAGACATTTTCCATATGTGATAGATGTCTCCTCCTGATTTAGTATGTTTTTCGTGGCTGTTAATCAGTTTCTTGATATGTTCCAAACTGGATAACCTCTTGTTACTGAAGAAGGTAACTCATTCAAATTAGAAATTGCTGATAACCAGTGATGAGCAGGTTTTTCCTGTCAATTACTGTTTGGAACTCTCGATTTACACAACTAAAAGAATGCTTTGAAGATGCCAAACTAAGGGTATAAAAAGGCAGTAAAAACAGCAAACAGCGTGCACGCTTCAGGAGTGAGAAATCTCTCTGACTCCAGTTGCTGATGCACCCAACTTACTCGAGAAGTTGAAGAAAAACAGACTGCCTCTGTCACCTGTTTGGTGAGAAATCATTGCCTTATAGCTAATTACTGGACTTAAAATTTGGTTTGGGCTCACTTGACTTTATTTTAAATACTTGTAGTAAATAAAGCCTTTTTGTCACTCATCGAACGAGATGTCGTGTCAATCCCTGGGCTAGTCCGGAATCCTAGATTTTTATTTGCTAACATGACTCTTGCCTCTGAAGATGATGGAGAAGCTCAAAAAGCTTTATTTCATGACCAGTTCTATACTAACATCAAGGGAATTTTGGATGGTGCTTGGAAAAACAGAAGGATTATTTCTTCCCTATCTCCCCACCACTGAGAATACTTATCACTCCAGAATATATAAAAGTCACTGAACCCTGCTTTACATCCCAGCACCAGCAAAAGGAGCAAGTCAGGTAAGTCACAAGGTAGGTGACAAAACACAGAACACATCATCTTTGGGATTTTGCACCAGTGCAGAGAGGAAAGTGTATACAAGTTGAACAAAGGCCAAACCATGCATCCTTGAGACAAAGCACCTTCCTGACCAGTTCTCAGGAGAGCACGGCAATGTGCTAAACCCTACTGTCAAGTTGGTGGCTAAGTGACAATCTAGCTGAAAAGGTGGAAGTTATAAAGAGATGATGTGATCAAATTTGGATAAAAACATCTCCCAAATAAACAAAGGCTGAGGTCACTCAACTGAATGCACAATTGCCAATCCATTTTCAAATATGTCAGCTAGAGTCTGCTGGGAACATCCTCTCTTCAGAGGAGCAGCTTCTAAAGTAGGCATTTAAAAATATGGCAGAGAACAGTAACATTTTAAGACTGCTGTGTGAACAGCACCTACCTGTTTTAATCTAAATCCAATCACAAGAGAAACCAAAGAATAAACTGAGCAATCATTAATTTTGCACCATCTTCTGAAGATCGTTTATCCTGGTTAGAAAAATCCTATTTATTTGCACACCTAGAGCAGAAAACCCAAGCAAGGTTTAAAAATCAAAACAGATCCTGTAGAAGTTTATATGCACAGTGCAAATAAGGTTTTGCAACAAAACTTTAGCAACCCAAACTGAAAGTCAACCAATCTCTTTAAGTCCCAGAACACCAACAAAGGGACAGGGAGAGAACGGAAAAAGACCAGAAAAGAAATCTTGACAACTTTCTCAAATACTACCTTTTTATAGTAAGCAACAAAACTTAAAATTATTTCTACTTGCTATAAGCACTACATATATGGACCAAAGCTTGCAATACAAAAAACCCCCCAAAACTTCTGATGGTCAACTGCAGTGACTACTGAATACTGACTGGATGCTTTCACAAAGGCTATAGCAACAAAGTGATATTCCTTTATAAGTACAAAGTGATCAGGCTGGACGTTCCATACTGAAATTTGCTGTAATTTTATGCATGGCTGTAACCTATTTAAACATTAAGGAATTAGAAGATTTTTCAAAAACTGCAATCTATACTTGGACATAGTCATGAAGTATTTTCAGTAAGTTTCAGTACATAACATTTCAGACAGGCATTAGCTGTCAGACAAAAGAACACCTTACCTCAAAAAAGAATCTGTAAATGTACATCCCTTCATGCCATCTGTTTATTAAAATACCACAGGATGACTAGAAGGTGAAGGCAACAGCTTTATTTGTAAAACAAAATCACTGTATTATACAAACATTAATTGTTAACACAGTCCAACATCAAAAGGTATAAGAACAACTGCGGGGCTTGCCAGAGTGTAGGCATTTCCTTCTAGTCTTGAGTGTGGAGTACCAAACGCTTCCTTTAAATCCTAATAGTGCTAAATCCTCAAGATGTAAGTATTGGGCACAATGTTTTACTGTATGAAACAAATGAAGCTCAATTCCTCTTTAGGTTCTCATTGCCTTGTACAGGTGAGAATCCTTCAAAAGTATTTACAAAGAGCGATTAAACAGTCTTCTCCAGCTGCAATAAAACTAACTAAGATATATGCTATATGGAGATCCATATACCCTATTCTACTGCTGTTGCCTTGAAGTCCAGTATCCAGATTTTGGTGTTTTCGATTAAATTGCAGCTCCCCTGGCCTCTTTTAAAAGTTCAACAGGCTATGAATCTTTGTAGTTCAAAGCCACAATGGAAAAATCAACAATATTTTGCTATAGCTTTTTTGCTGAAATTTCCATGCGTCCTTTTGCAGGCAATCCTCAGCATAACTACACCTTCATGGATGGAAACAATTAAAACAGAGGTAAGAAAGAGGAATTCAGATTAAAACACTTCCTCTCTCAAACCCTGCAGAAAGGGCCTTCCCAAAGGTACATTCTGCATAAAGCAGAATGCTGATATTTGTCCTTATTTTAGAACTAAAAGTGATGGACACCTGAGGTCTACTGACCAAAACTACTACCCATACAGGTTAATGAGTGTTGTCTTATACTTGCCTAGATGAAAACTGAGCCAGGAGGGATGCCAGAAAGATTCTTGAAATACTATTTAAAATTTGCTTGATAAAATCCAGGTTTTCAAAAACATAATATACAGAAAAGTGTGCACACTAAAATGACATTCCAGTGTACTTTGATTATTACGGTACAGCAGTTACACTGAGATAAGATTAAGTTGTAGTGCTTGCTAAGTGGCAATACGTAGAAATATATGTTTGAAATGTAGTAAGTATGAACCAGGGCTGAAGCTTTTCCCCTGGAAACAGGAGAATAAATATACTCCAGCAACTGTCAGAAGAAAAATTTTGCAGTTTTATTTTGCTGTGCGATTGCTACATTTGAGAGACACTGTCAAGCAGTTTATAGAAGTGTCAAGGTAGGTAAAAACCTAAGTTTCAAGTGAAATCAGGTGGGAAGTTATATCTTTTATTTTTTAAAAGGACAAAAGTATAGAAAAAAAGTTTTTAAAGTTCCAATTTCGAAGAAACCAAATAAAAGTCCTGAATGTCTCATACTGTTCTATAGCATCACACATTACTTCCAGAACTATTTTGCAAATATCAATGGTACAGGGTTAACCACAAAATTGTTAATGCTATGCTCTGTAAAAAAACAAAGAGGAAAAAGGACAACACTCCTAAGGAAAGAATCTCTTTCTGAGCATCTGTAAAAATACAAAAATACCGTTAAAATTTTAAAAATATCTGGTTATTTAAAAAGGTGACTCTCTTTAAAAGTTTATACCTTCACAATAAAAATATTGAACTGTACAGTAACTTTTACATGAACAGTTTAAGTGCTTTATAAATAAACCTCATCACACCCACCCAAGAAGTTGTATCTCATTTAATAGAGCTAACTTCTCTTTGCTTCTATCTATTCACATAAGTGACTTATTTCCATAATAAATCAATAGCAAAGCTCGGAACAGAAGCTAAAAATCTCAACTCACAGCATCCTCTCTCCCACACCAACCCTGATTCCCTTTCAGTTTTATATATTACTTAAGATGCCTGCTACAATAGCAAATACTAATTCTATTTCTATCTTTGTGCTCAGTATTAGTGTTCTCTCTAGTAATTAAATACTTAAAGTTATTCTTATTTTGTCAGATCGCAAAGCCACTTACTACAGTGTGGTTTCACACAAAAATATAGGATATGAAAAATAAGGCATTAAAACTATTTGCCAGTGTCTCTTTCAACAAACTGCATATGTCAATCAAGCAAGGCTGCAGGACAACAAGGCTTACTGTCTGGGAATGACATCTCACTGTAAGGCTGGGAAGAAAAAGTTCCACTAGATGAGCCATAAAAAATATAATAGCTCTTCAAAATGTATTCACCAACCAACACTGCTGCCTCATAAGGAAGATAGTACCTCCAATCCCTGCCAAAATATTCCTTTATATCCTGAATATCCCTTGCCCCTGGCAAGCTTCCTACTTGTCAAACAGTAATGTCATTCTACCTCCAAAGTTAAATCACAGTCAAATCAAGTTCTCCAGAACACTCAGTAAATCCAGGTTGAAGACATCAGTACCACTTTCAGATAAGAGGACACCATTTAGATGGAATAAACCTGGAGACTCTGGCACAAGGGAATCGTGTCTGATCACAAATCCTCCAATTGACTTCATAAAGTTGCTAATTTGACTATTGACTTTTTTCCGGTTCTCATCCACGAGTTTACAGGCCTCATCTTGGTTCCACCAGGCTTTTCGAGGCACAATGGTTGACCAGACCAAAATGACATTCTTGAACACGTGCCTGATAAATCCTAAATCCTTCTTTATTCTGATTATAAGATTCATAAGTTTTGTTGTTCCCAGGTCATTTCCTCCTAGGTGTATCACCAGTATCTCAGGATCTGGCAGATGTCGTCGGGCATGCAACAGCATGGGTATTAACTGATCCCACATCATTCCCCTCTTTCCTATCCAGTGCAATTTGGCATCCTCCACTCGAATACCCAGCTGCGGACCAAAGCTTCTTGAGAGTGCCCGTTTTTCTGCCCATAAAACATATGAATGACCACAAATCCATACCTGCTTCTGCTTTCTTCTAGTATCTGCTATTAAAAGAACACAAAGAAATGTTAATGCTTTAGTCTGGTCTCAACCTTTATAAATAATTGGTGGCCTAAATGTTCCTAAATATGGTCCACTCGCAACTACACATGCAGCAATCTGGGAGAAAAATTTATTCCAATATCTGTTTAGATAAATGTGTGCCATCTACATGTATCACAAGAAAAAATATGCTTCTTCAGAGGCCTTTTCAGGTACATGGTGCTTGCACTGCATATTAAGTTTATGGAAGGCAACCAAGTTCATGACCTTTTGAACTGATCTCACAACGACAAATATACATTCTCCATCAAGTACAGGGCTGAAGGTCCTGAGATGCACAAGATCTTGACAGACCCTGATAACCTGACAGACTCACCAACCCCCCACAATATTCTCCACCTCAAACCAGAAAAATAAATATTATTTCAGGAATACTCTTTTAAACCAAACAGAAAACACAACAACAAGCATGTAGTTTGCTTTTCCAGATAAGTATCTTTTTTTTGCATAGCTTGACCTGTGTTGCTAGTCTCCAACACTAATGTTAGGTCCTAGCAGTGACTCAGCTTTGCAAAGAAGAGCTGAAAAGATCATCTTACAAAGCAGTAAAGCCAGCCCCCTAGTTTTCGTGAGAGATGCTGCTCAGAAGCTTCAGTACAAAAGGAAAAGACTGAAAAGACTGTGCTTTAATCTCATGAAAATTTTATGTATCCCATCTTTAGCCCTCCCCCATCTTCATTTATTTGGTTGGTGGACTGTATTACCTTCAGTATCATCATCATCATCCCTTAGCTTCTGATTCTCCTGGTAATCAAATCGAACACTCTTGTTACTGACAATGCAATCTCGCATTTAGAGTTGTAAATGCCAGAGCCACTTTGGAAGCCAGCAGTGCTCCAGCAACGATGAAGACTGGCATATGGTGTCTTGGAAAAAAGATGTCCATTGAGCCCTCTACTGACATGAAACATGCCCTCCAGAATGGCACTGGTGATTCCCACAGTCTCACCATTCACCCTAATTCGCACAGTTCCCAAATAAAGTGAAAGCACAAAAGTTGTTGCAGTGCAAAACAAATGTATACCTTCTCACAAAAGAGCAAAGTCAACTGCTTAAACTGAGTTGAGCTGGCATCAGAGATGTGGGATGGAAAGTTTTCCAGTGCTTTATTTTTCCATGGGAAATTTTCCATTTCTAAAAATTCATTGTTTCATAAAATTCATTAGAAACAATGAATGGATGTCAGTACAATATTAGGGAAGCTTGGCAGTTTCAAAGTTGTAATTAATGTTTTTCAGGTGATTATCCCTAAGAAGTGTGAGAGAGAGTCCATAAATGTTTTACTGATTTGTAAACAGGAGGGCAAATACATTCTCATAAAAATCCAAACCAAAGATCAAGTTATGAATTCACCTAATTGGCTGTGCAGGCCAAATCAAACCAAAGCTAAAATTCTTATTTCATCTCAGACTGCAAGTGAAAGCAAAACCAAAACTAAAACTGTGATTAATTTCTGTTTCACTTTCAGTTCAGCAAAAAAACAGAGCAGTGTCTCATTTCTTTTCTTGAGTTGGGGAAGTTGGAAGTGTTTGCATAAGATCTGTTAGTATTTTAGTGTTTTTGCTTTGAAATAGTCAGAATAATGCCTGATCAGAAAAAAAACCCTAGTGTGTGGCATCATTATAGTGAAGTTCAAGCCACTGAAGGAAGGAAGAAAGTTGGTAGATGTAAATATTGTGGGCAGGAGTATGCTAACAATGCAACAAGAATGAAGAAACATTTAATAACATGTCGAAACTGTCCTGAAAGAGCACAAGCCATATACAGAAAGCTACTACAACCAAGTAGTGGAACAACATTATCTGAGAAAAGTCTACTTCAGGAATCCTATGTAAGTAAACAAATTAATATGTTAAACAACACAGTACAGAAATAGCACCTATATTGTTTTAAAACATTATAACTTTAAAACTTGTTAATGCAACTCTGGACTATTATTTATTTATTTAAAATATTTGTATCCTGCTTTTCTGCTGGCACTAAGCATCAAAATGGCTTAGGCTTAACAATTTTTTTTTTAATTACATAATAGATAAATAGTTAACTATCTCAACCCGGCAGAGTGAGTTTAGTCCTCTGGTGGATGGCAGAGGCCAGACTATGCTTCCCTTTGGCTCTGCAATCCCAGGGCAACTGAGCAGCAAATTAAGCAGCAGTGTTCTTTCTGGTAGGGAGGGGGGGAAGCAAGCACCTTGCCGCTTCTCCTTCTTCTGATGGATGAGGCCAGACTAGAATAGGCTAAAATTAAAATATTTTCCCCCTTTTATTGCAAGAACCTGGTAGCTCAAGTGAAATAGCAGATTTGTAAAAAAAAAATGGAAATTAAAAATGTTGAACTGCCTGGTCTGAGAAAAGAAACAGTAGGATCCACGTGGAAAGAAGCAGCAGGATCCAAGCTTTCAAGATCACTGTCACCAGATATGTGATCCACCAAGAGTGGCTGTTCAAGACAGTTAAGCTTTTTATTAAGCTTTGTGGACAAAATGTCAAAAGAAGATCAAGAAAAAGCAGAGGAGAAAAAGCTTGAGCAATATTTGCAAGTGGTACACCTCTTTCCATAGCTGAAAATCAATACTGGAAGAAAGATTACAAACTAATTCTCCCATCATATAAGCTACTGTCAAGTTATCGCTTATCGCATTCTCTCTTAGATAGAGAGTATGACAGAATTCAAACAATGGTTATTCAAAGGATTGGTCAAGCAGAATCATTGACTCCGATGTCAGATGGATGGAAATCCTTTATTAAACATTATGTTAGCAACACCTCCTCGTCATACAGGTAAATACATAGCCAAATTAATGAGTGAAGAGATTGAAAGTGCAGGTCCCTCCAGGATACAAGCCCTTGTAACTGCTAATGTGAGTAACATGAAACTGCATGGCAAATATTAAAGGCAAAGTATCTTCGTTTAATAGTATGTGGCTGTCTTGCTCATGGGTTGAATCTTCTGGCAAAGGACATAGTAAGAGTGAATACAATGAAGATGATATTGGCAAACTGCAAAGCGATTATGAAGGTATTCAACGATCATCATGTTGCTAATCAGACTTTGAAGAAATTACAGAAAGAGAAGCAGAAGGAAAGTGCACTTTTACTGCCAGGAGAAACTAGATGGGGCTTGGCTACAAAATGTTTACGTAGTTTGCTGCACACAAAGAGCTGTTTGCAGTGTACTTCAACAGATGACACAGTATCCCAGATTATTCCTGTGAACATTTGGAAGCAGATTCTCAACAGCGATGTGTTCTAGGTTTGAGTTCAAGGAACATTCCATTTGCTAGTACCAGTTTCAGTGGCTATCAAGAAACTCGAAGAAGATGCACCAAGCCTTTCAAATATTCCAGACATATTCAGACAACTGAATGAAAATCTAATTGAGCTTTTGCCTTCTTCACCTCTATCCAAAAAAGCAGTAGTAGTAAAACAAATGTTTACTAAGAGATCTGAGTTTTGCTCTCATCCAGTTCATCTGGCAGCAAACTTTTCGGACCCTCAACACAGAGGACAACATTGATCAGAAGATGGAATTATCTACTGCTCTCAGTACAATTATGGAAGTAGCTAAGAATGTCCCCAGCAGCTACGAAATAGCTGTGATGACTGACATTGCCAAATACTGCACAAAAGAAAAACTTTGGAACAAAGACATCATTTGGCAGGCAACAGAGAATATATCTCCTCTCACATGGTAGAAGAGGGTGTTGTCCAGGATTGTTCCTAGGATCCCAAGCATTCCACCAACAGCAGCTTCTTGTGAACGGAACTGGAAGCCTTTCAGTTCAATCAAGATAAAAGAGAGGAATAGACTAACGAATGCACTGCTAAGCTTGTTTCTGTTTCTCAAAAACTCTTGCTTCTGGAGAAGCAGTCAGAAGCACAATTAATGAAGAAGATGCAGTGTAATGATAAGTTGCCCTTGCCCATAGACTAATTGGTAAAACCATCCTTTAGAGAAAGAGAATGTGGTTCAAGCAGTTCTGAATCAGATGTACCTCAGTCTGATTCTGAGATGGAACTAATAAGTAGTGCAAGTGAGTCTATAGATAGTGACAGTGAAAATGGAGGTGCGGCAATGACCTCAGTAGAAGAGAGTTAAACTCTGTTGAAGTAGACGAGTGGACAACCACGGCATATCATGCACAGTTCTTTGGGTGTGCTAAAATTAGCATGTCACCAGTTTTCAGTGCATTCATTTTTTTTTCTTAAATTTCAACAAATGATGCAAGGGAAGTACATGCTATTATGTATTGTCTTTACATTTCTACAAGTATTCCAATAAAAATAATTTGTTTGAATATAACATTTAAACCGCACTAAGTGTGCTGTATTTTATTTTTTTCCTAATCAAATATTTTAGTTCAAATACTTGTGGCTATTGGGGCATAAAATTAACATGGGGGTACTTTTTTAGTTTTGTTTACTAAATGTAAGTTAAATAAACATACTAAATCAAATCATGCTCTATTTAGGGCATTGGAAAATTTTCCAATTCAAAATTTTCCAGAAAACCCACATCTCTGGCTGAGATCAGTATGGATAGAACATTTTCCTATACAACCTTTCAGCCGAGTTTCCAGAAGTAACTTGTGCTTGTCCAGTAAATCATTAACATACTAGGGACATACTAAAATATATTACATTTCTAAATACAAAAAGCATGTATACCCTTTAAACTTATTTCTCTTTTTAACTATGGTATCTTATCTGCTTGTAGGAGACAGACTGTAAAATGTATTAAAAGTGACTGCTACTGTAAACAAGGCCATGAAACATAGCACAGACTTACTAACACAGTTATGGCTTGAGAGTTTAATCAAGCTATCAAGTTATAATTCTCTCTCTATTTCCTAGACGATCAAGAGAACCAAGCATCTTGTTCAGTAAAGCAAATCCAACAGATTAACAAACAAGAAAGCAGCAGTACATTTTTAACAACATAGAGCAGTGAGCACACGTTAAAAAACATTTGCTAACATGATAACATTTTTTATCATGAAGTGAAGGAAAGAAAGTAGGGTGGCTATGCATATTGCTCTTCAAAACATTCATGGACCAAATACAAGGGATAGAAGGAAATCAGAACTTAACAATGTTGGTTGGATGAGACAAAATGCAATGGATATTTTTTGTAAGAATACTGTGCGTTAAACATTTTATTCTTGTGATAATAAAGAAGTCCCTTTCCAACAAACATCTTGACTTATAAGTTCTGGTTTTAACTACTATGGGTCCAGGTGCAATGCACATCTTCATGAAAAGGTTACTTTCTTGCTTGTACTACTTACAGAAAGAACCTTCTTCAGCACTCAGAAAAAGAGATGCTCAAGGTTACTCACCAACAGCAGTCACAGGTGGCTGAGAAGGGTAATGCTGAGCACTTGTTGTTGCTGGAAACGGAACGCCAGAGGGATAAGGGTAGCTTGGGTAGCCACTTTGAAAGAGAACGTTATGCAAGCATTAGGATTAAGGCATCTATGCATGTTCTTTTTTCATTACATCATCTGGTATTAAACTTCTAGTTACAAAATTACCACACTAATCAAAACACAAAAGCTACTTTCAAAATATGATTAAGACGCAGCACTTAACCAAATAAAGGTAATAAATTAGTTCAAACTGCAGCTCAGAAGAGATTTTATTTATTTATTTATTTTTACAAATCATTAAATTATGCAAGAAAAATTGTGAAAAACATCTTTAACAGAAAATAAAGATTACACCAGTTTACATGAATGCTTCACAAGTTATCAGCTGATTAAACATCTTGTTTGTTTCAAATTTTCTTCAATTAAATTTACTTCTCTTACTATCCTAAAGACCCACTCCTCAAACTTCAAATTGTCAAAAATGTAATACTAACATTTATTAATTCAGACTGATAAAAACATTAATTGTGTATAAACTGGCCATACTAACATTTTATTGCACTTTTGGTGTATGGAATGCTAGTCTCAAAAGGTTTTACTTCTATAATGCAATTAACTATTGAATTTTTACAATACCATCATTATTACTGTAGTAAGCGAAGTATCACCATATTAGTACTACATTTTTTTGGAGAAAGTGACTAATTATCCAGCTATTAACAAATTCATTCAAGCATCAAGACAACAGCTAGATAGAGCACTTCACCACTTAGATTCCATTCTAAGGATAAAAACTAATCACAAGAAGGGTAAAACCTATAAGAGCAGCAAAGATAACTTTTTCTGAAGTAATGCTAAACTGATCAGCGTGTCTTTGTACTAAGTTTATTCATTATCATTAGGGGTGCACCAATAAAGATTTTCTTGGACGATACCAAGAGCTGATTATTAACTAGCCATAATTGGCCAATACTGATCTGATAGCCATTTTACAGGAATGCAGCCAGGCAGCTTGGAGCAGTGTCCTGCAAGTAAGTCTGTGGGAGAGAAGGGTATGGGGGGCAGATCGAGGCCCCAATGGTAATGGAGGCCCAGCCAGGGTGATGAATGTGACCCCAGGGCTGGGAGTGGGACGGAGCTGTGGGTGGCTCATAAGAGGGGTGCAGGGGGTAGGGAGGGGGCACGGGGGTGTGCATTTTCCACTGCATATGCCTCCCTGGATTTGTGTGGGGCAAGGGTGGGCTGTGCCAGCCTCTTCCCAATATGGGTCTGGGCCAGGGTGGGCAGGGATGGGGGAGGTTTGCATGAGGCAAGCAGCGGCAGCGCCAGGTGGGGTGGCTACAGGAGGACTATGGGGAGTTTTGGGGTGGCTACAACTCCCCCCTCCTCCCCCCAAGTTCCTCTTAGTGCCGCCCCTGCTTGGGGCACTCTGCTCTGCTGTCTTTCCCTCAAAAACCCTGCACCAGCCACTCAAGGGACCCCCGCCCCCAGCCACTCAAGGGAAAGGCAGCAGAGCACAGTGGCTTGAGCAGGGGCAGTGCTAAGGAGAGTTGGGGGGCTATAGCCACCGCAAAATCCCCTGTAGCCCCTCCATAGCCACCCCTCTCAGTGCTGCTGCTGCACACAGCTGAGCCCACCCTGCTCCTCCTGCCCCAGCCCAGCCCCTCCCCTGACAGAAGAGGCCAGGCACCCCTGGCCCCAAGGCCACAGCAGGCAGCCTGCCCTCGCCCCGCACACAAATCCAGAGGGGCATCCCCTGGGGGTGCGCACAGCAGTGGGACAGTGCCCACGCTCACCGTGCCCCCTTCCCAGCCCCCCATTCTCTCTGGACGAGCCACTTGCAGCGCCAACCTGCTCCTGGCCTCGGGAGCACATTCACTGCCCTGGCTGAGCAGTGCCTGCCCCTACCCCATTCCCTCCCTCACTGTGGGGGCCTCAATCTGCCAGTAAGTGTCACTAAATGAGAAGCTGGTATTACCAAGCGAGTGAGAGCTCATAATGCCATAATGACCTAGATCATGAAATGATTTTTCCAAAACATTTTACCACACATCAAAGTGCTCTTAAAATGTATTAATCTAAGTCATTAAAATCACTACCTTAAAAAAATAACAACAAATCTCTCTGGCATCAAATTTACTGGCAGATAATATAAGTTTGCATGCTAATATGGAAAACGTGCCATACGGAGGATTCTGTTCAACATAATACAAATTAAGATAGACCCGATATTAAACAGATTTAGCTAAAATTGGAAGTAGACTAGTCACCACACTTACAGAGGACTGAATTAATTTGCAAGCTAATTTTCTTCCAACTTTTAAGAAACATTAAAGCTATTGCAGGCATTTCTTATAAGAAATAGAGACTTGTATACTATCCACTTGTGGGTCAGTGAGAAGAAGAGTAGTGGTGCTGGTTCATGTCCATTTAGAAAAATATTAACAGAATATTCTCTCACTTGAGTAGTTAATTGACTGGGCAATACTGTATTTGCTCCAATATAAGATGACCCTGAATATAAAACAAATCCCCAATAATTAGATTCTATCTCTGGAAAAATGTATAAATGTATTAATAAATTTGTCTTGTATTGGAGTTATAATTTTCCAGATACAGAATCTAATTGTTAGAGGTTTCCCTTGAATTTGTCCCCTTCCCTGTGACAGAAGGGAAAATAAAACTGAGGAGGGTGGGGAGTCAGGAAGCCTCCTTGTCCTCTGCTCTCCCCAATTTCTTCCCCCTACAGCCACTTCCCCCTTACCCTTATAGTCAGACCCTGTTCTCCCCAAGCATGTGGAAGTGAAAGGCAAATTTGAAAGCACTGACTTTGAAATACACATACCTGTAGCAATTTGCATATAGGCAAATTACTACAGGTACACACAGACTTAGTTCATACAGAATTGATGCATTTTACTTTTGCAAACTGTTGCAATTTCTAGCGCATCTACTACATGAGCATACTTTAAAGTAGCACTTCTGTGAAACATGCATGATATTAGTCCAAAACCAAGAGGTTCATGATTTATCATATAGTTCAGGGGTTTTCAACATTTTTTGGTCAGGGTACCCCCGATGGCCAGTCGAGAGGCAAGGAGTCCCTCAGCGGCCAATCAGCAAATGGTGGGGGCTGTGGGGGGAGGTCCCTCTGGCACAGTGTGCCACAACCAACCCAGAAGTGCTGATGCAAAACCAAAGGTGCCAGCAGCAAAGCTAAGTGCCAGCAGCTTCTCCATGCCATTGCCACGTAGCCTCTGGGGCTTTCCAAAGTACCCCCAGGGGTACACATACCCCCAGTTGAAAACCCCTGTTATAGTTCATTGGGCTAGGCCCCACCAGAGTCAATAACATTTCAAGCTACGGTTACCCCACAGGCTAGCACTATTCAGTATGTGCGCATATTCCAGATACCCCACAAATGGTTCCATGTGCTAATTTGCACCCCCACTTATGACTGCAACCAGATATTTTTTTTTTTTTAAATGGGAATTTTTTCATGTCCCAAGTCAAATCACCCAAATCAGTTCCAAATCTGTATGAATCACTCAACAACCACATGTAGCCCTAATACTGGCAAGCATCCTCTACTCCCACCTGGGGCTTCAGATACTTCCAAATCCTTTGGTGGGCATCCTACATGCAGGCCCAAGCCCGGAGGCTTGGCTTTGGATGCCTCCAAGTTTCTCAGCCATATGGCCATAGGAGCAAGCTAGGAAGGAGTCTCCCATTTCCATAAAGTTGGTGTAGCCGAGATCCTCCCACTAGGAAGTTGAAGTGGGAGGCTAACTATGAGGCTCTCATACGGAGTCCTGTCCGCAAGCAGACAAGGTTGCAACCCTCCACCACACAGTGCCATTTTAATTGCATTACTTCGGTCAGGGTACTGCCCCCTGCCACGTTCACGGTTTCCCCTGCCAGTAGGAAAACCACCTTAGTGGTCATGGTATTTCCCCTGCCATGTAAGTACCAGATGTTCTTGTCACAAGTCCTGGGATCTTCTAAAAATTTATAAACAGATAAGCCATGGAAACCCCTGGCCTGGTTCTGCCTTATGGAGGGCAGGGCGACACTAATTACATGCGACAGGCCAAGAGAGGAGGTGACAGAGACTCTCACCTACATAGACATTTGGTGATGCTTGCCAGACATTTAATACTTGTGAAGAAACCTTCACCAAGAATCACTGCAAATGGGAAAGCCGCTGATGAGCTGTGGGAGTGATGAGGAAGTTGAAATACATTCAAGGTATGGTTCATCAAGAGTTGAAAAAAGAGTTGGCACGTAGGGAGACTGAGCACAACAGGCACTATATCTTATTCAGATGGGCTGCACTATTTTTTGTGGTAGGTTCTCATCAGTATGTATGCCTAATATGGGCAATGTGTGTTTACAGGTCTGTTCACTGCTAGCTGCATTTAATCAGCTTCATGGTTGGCTTCCATTAGTGAGGACATGCTGCTTCTGGCACCAATTTAATGATAAACAATGCATTTAATGAGCTTTTCTTCTATGCAAATGAAAGACAAGGGGCCTTTTCCCCTCAATGTTGACTGGGAGAGGAGCGGGGGGGAACCTTGTCTTCTATTTGATTAAATACAGTACCTTGAAGAGACAGGGAAGCATATCTTCTAACATCATAAATATACCATCCCCATAAAAATTAATCTTTTAAATTCAGCAAGATAAGCATTAAACCAACTAAGAACACTATTTTTAGGCATGCTCAAAGCCAAGCAGTTGCATCTTTATTTTAATTAGTACTAAGGGACTTAAGCCTACTCAAACTTTCCCTCAGCTGGTGACTAGGATTGAATCCTCAATTCTAAAGAAATAATTTTCTACCAGCATTATTTCAAAAAAGAAAAAAATCCCAGTCCCACTTCCCAATATACATGGGACACAGGATTCCATTCAGTGATGCTTCCTGTTCTGTCAATAATAAAGTGATAAAACAAATTACCTTGGATTAGGAGGGTGTCCTGGTGGATAGGGAGAGATTCCACTTGGCATGCCTGGCATGTAGGAAGCTAAATAAAACAAGAATTTTACATGTTAATTATATCTTAATAATCCACTACGTGTATATACTTATGCTATGATCAGAATGCTACAAAATACTGTAAAAACAATCAACTGACAGAATAGAAATTTTCATTTTTAAGATCAACTGAGCATTTATAGATCAGATTTGTCAATTAATATTTTAAAGCTGAAGTAGGTAAATGTTATGCAATTTCAACAGTAATAAAATGCAAAGGTTGTTCAGACTGCCTACTGAACGTAACCTGCTACTACAGGCAACAGAGATGAGTAAATCTTAAGCAGCAGGGGCTAGTTGTAGTAAGAAGGTTGTGCCAGAGGCAGGCTGGATTAATTTAAATGGAAGTTTTTTAGTACTGGATGTTAATCACAATTTAAAACAATAAACAGGAAATACTAATGTATACAATGAATGTGAAACTTGTTCAGGAACAATATTATCTTAAGGGACAACTGATTTTCATTATCTGGCTGCTTAATTATTTTCTATCCAATTATTTGAATACACAGTAGTAATATGCCCTAGCAAAGGTTTGTCATAATTTTAAATAGGTTTAATACATTAAATAACATTAAAAAAAATCAAAATAGATCATTTTTTTATTGTTTTTAAACCATTCATTTTTTGTCTACCCAGCCAATACCACTGTGTCAATTTCCTTTAGCCACGACTCAAAACAATCTTGGCAGAGTGAAGAGGGAGTTTTTACAACTTCTGCCAGTTAAAGAAAGGCTGAAGAATTCTTTTTCTTTACATCATTTGTTCTTATTTCATCCAAACAAAGGAAATCTGTGCATGTTAATTTGTCTCTCTTTAAATAGACTCAGGGCAATTCCAAATCATGATGTACATGCAATTTAATTATACCTTCATATCACATGCAAAAAAATAATAAATCACTAATGCTTTCCTACAGCCACACTTACAAGCAATAAGAGGAGTTAATAAAGACTTAATATCTTCAAGTCTAATATATTCTGCAGATAAGTACACTCTTGTAAGTATATGAATGCAATATGACACTAGAAAGTTTGCTACACTTTTTTTTTTTTAAACATCAGTTTTAGGAAAAGATATTATAATAAATAAATCAATTATGAAAATTTTCCATTTGTAACAAATTAGATAGGATCCATAACCAGAAAGAAATGACAAATGACAGGTTAAAGAACATATAATTGTTATTTTATAGAAGTGCACTGATATATTAGTTGCATATCAGATTGGCACCGATAAATGAAAAGTAATATTATCAGCCATCAGTTTTTTTTGGCTGGTGTAGCCAATAATGTCACTGATAAATGCCATGTGCATATGCACAGCTGCAGCATGCACACAGTCAGGAATGCAACTCAGCAGCTTGGAGAGCAGTGTCCAGCCAGTAAGTCGGGGGAGAGGAGAAAGAAGGGACATGACAAGGCAGACTGAGGCCCCCACAGTCAGGAAGAAAGTGGGGCACGGGCAGGTGCTGCCCAGCCAGGCGAGTAAATGAAACCCTGGGAACAGGGTGGAGTCACAGGTGGCTCATCCCGGGGGGAGGGGGGGAAGTGGGGGAGGGGAAGGGAGACTGCCGATGTGGATGGTTAATAATGGGCCATCGGTATTGGTCAAAAAATCTTTATTGGTGCACCCCTATTATTTTATCTATTCTATCTTCAACCTGTCCATTTTAACAGGTTGAAAATAGAATAGACAGCACTGCTAGGAGGGGCCTATGGGGGAGGGGGGCCCCACGGGCTACAGTCCCTCAAAATTCGCCATAACCCCCAACTCCCAGCAGTACTGCTGCCCTGCCCAGGCAGCTACATAGTTAGCAATTTTCTTCCTAACAAACATTACATTATTGCAAGTGCACCTATTTTTTGCTATGAAAGATGCTCTTCTCCTCTCTCACTTTAGCTCAGCTCAAGAATGAGGACGCTATACTTCCATTTTTATTTCCTTTGGTCTGTTATAGTCTGGAATTCTGGCTACATTAATACTGGAGCATGGATAAACATACTTCTATCCTACCCTCACTAGCTTGAAAACACCCACATAATTGAAGATGTAGATAAATATTTACCAATTACTAGGGGTGCACCAATATGGGTTTTTGAGGCCGCTACCGATAGTCAATATTTAAGGATACAGATCTGATATCCAATACACTGCCTGCAACAGGCAAGTCTGGGGTGGTAGGAGGAGGAGTGGGGAGGATGGGGCGCAGATCAAGGCCCCGCCATGAGGGAGGGAGGCAGGGGCTTGGGCAAGCACTACCCAGTCTGGGAGGGCAGGCTGGGGACAAAGGGGTACCTTGTCTGGGGGGCACGCGATGAAGCAGGACTCATCCAGGGGGTGTGGGGGACGGGGAGATGGCTTCCGCCACTGCTGCTGTCACTCATCCAGGAGGGCACAGGGGTGGGGGGTGGTGTGCCCCTGGATCTGCACTGGGTGGAGCGGGCTGGGGTTGTTCCCCATGGAGCCTGGGCAGGGCAGCAGTACTGCTGGGAGTGGGGAGTTATGGGGAATTTCGAGGGACTGCAGCCCCTCCGTAGGCCCCTCCTAGCAGTGCCATCCCACACCCCACCTGGCCCAGGGTCCATTGGGAACTGCCCTGGCCCCAGTCCACCCCATGCAAATCCAGGGCCTGTTCCCGGCGAAGCCTGGGCTAGGCGGGATGGGGGGTGGCGCCACTGGGAGGCAGCTACAGGGGTGCTGCAGCCACCCCAAAATTCACCATAACCCCCTGCTCCCAGTGGTGCCACCCCTTGCCCTGCTGGGAACAGCCCCAGCCCGCCCCGCCCAGCACAGTTTGGGGGCGCACATTTCCCCACCCCCTGTGCCCTTCCAGACGAGTGACAGCAGCAGCAGCGGGAGCCAGATGAGCCGTGCGCAGCGGTCTGCTTCCACTTCCACCTCCCCCTACCCCTGTGTCTGCACCCCCCAGACGAGCCCTGCTCTATCCTGTGCCCCCAGACGAGCTGAGGCTTTGTTACCCGCCCACCCCAACTGGGCAGCATTTGCCCCTACCGCAGCTCCAGCCCCTGCCTCCCTCCCTCACAGCATGACCTTGATCTGCCCCCCACCTCCGATTTATCAGCTGGAGGCAGCTTTCCATGCTGCATGCTGTGTCTTCACTGCTTACGTGGTATGCTGTGGCTGTGTGCAGCACAGGGATTTATCGGCCCAATTATCGGCCACTTAAGGCTGATATCTGATATAGATCATTTTCTTTATATCGGTATCAATCCGATATCAGACCAACGTACTGGTGCACCTCTACCAATTACAGTTGGAATTTCTCCCTACCCATCCAAGGAACAAATACTATATTTTCTCACATATCAGCCCTAGAATATGATACTGCCTTTTTGAAAGGCAGAATGAAGAAAAGAGTTATAGCTACATAGAGCAGGGACAGAGCCTAATTTTCAGCAGACTCACCCTCTCTTTCCTGCTTAACTAAAGCTGAAACCCTACCTGCTACTGAAGACTTGTCTCCATGGGCAGATCTATGATTTTGAAAACAGCTAAAGAGTTTGTGCTAAAAAGACAGATGCAGCACCCGGACCACTTGCTCTGGCTAGTCCAGGACTGCACTGCACACCACACCTGCTCTGGCAGGATCATGATACGAGTGGCATGTGGCATTCACTCCAACCAGTCCATGGCAGTGCAGGTCCCAGACTGGCCAAAGTGAGTACCGCAGGCACTGGATCAGGTACACTGGGGGAGGATTCTGGATTGGTCCCATGTAGGGCTAGCACCAGGGAGCTAGATGATGTTTTCTGCAGGCCACAACCAGCCTACAGGTAAAATCTTTGACACCTCTGAAGTAAAGCAAATCAAACAGTGCAGTTACACAACTGAACAAGTGGGCTTTTCTTAGCTACATGAACATCCTGGTTCTTTCTGTCACAACCCAAAGTTGTGGTTTTTTTGTTTGTGCGCGCTTCGGCATTGCTAAATCATGTTCCCGCCAAATTGCAGCTCTTTTGCACAGTGGAGTGTTCTGCTGCAACAGAGAACCCGCGTGCAGGAGCTTTTCCCGCCAGTTCTGTAGCTTTCTTTGCATAGTGCATTTCTTTTGCATTATAGTAAAGAGAAAGCACGTGGAGTTCGGGAAAGGAGCGTGAGGATCTCTAAGCGCTGCTGATCCATACGAACCCAGCTTTTTCCTTAAGAGGGCAACAGAGGTTTAATTTGTCGAACCCACGGAGCTTCAACAACTCCGCGGGACCTATTTACCGTCCCCTCGGAGCCTTAACGACTCCGAGGCAACTAACCTATAGCCTCTCCCCGTCGCCGATCACAGCCCAGACGTATCCCTATCCTAAGGACCCAATTGTCGAGCCCACGGAGTTTAACAGCTCCGGGGGACCTGGGAACTGAGTAACATTCACGGAGATACAGCTGCTCTGTGGGAACGAATTCTTGAACCCCGCGGAGCCTGAATCACTCCGGGGTCAAGGAACCGAGTTTATTAGAGTCCTCCACCGAGAACTCAAGCGGAGCTGAGCCTGGAAAGCTGACCAGCCTACACCGCGACCACCTTGGGTGTAAGTAAATAATCTTTTCAATCAACCATTACGCCTCTGTGACTGATTCTAGCTAGAGCGTGCCATACCGCACCGCGGTTTTCTCCAGGCCCGTGTACCCGGGCTACCGGCCACAGCCTGTGTACACACAGAAGACGGGCCTGGCTCACCCCCAGCTCGCACATGGCGACCCAAATGGGATTGGGAGAGAGCTCGCATATGGCGACCCAGGCGAGATCGGGAGTCGGCCCGCATACTTTCATGGCTGAGTTGTTATATCACAGCCAGTGTTAGAAACAGAGCAAATACATGAACAATTCTGTTTACAATGAGGTAACAGAAATATAGATTTATTTTCAGATTTACCAGGTGAACAAGATTCAGAAATGTCATTAGACTGAAAAATTTCAAAAGCATGATCCTGTTTACTTGTCACAATATTAGAGATCTTACGCTTTAATAAGGAAAAAATTACTGTTTGGTTTTATATGCATCTCAATCAACTTTCTACCTCAACATTTTCCAGTTATGAAAAAGGGGTAATTTACAGATAGTTACACATTTATTCACATTTTTTAAAGTTTATTCAATTTTTTATAGTCAAAATCCACACCCTGAAAACATTTTGGAGCCCCTCACTTTCTTCCAGCCCTTCACAAAAATGATCTCAGGTGTATAAAGACATTAAAAATACATTTCCATGCTACTAAATACTGTTTCCACCAGGAATGGTTTAAGTACTACTTATTAGAACGTAGAGAACTTTCAGAAACACTGCACTGAATAAGCCATGGTTTGACAAGCTAGGATGAAAGGAGTCTGAAAATAATCTAAATAATGTTAAAATTACCCAACTTTCAAAAATATATCCATCAATATTTCCAGGTTACGTTTAAAACACCCCAAAAAAAGACATCTTTGAAAGTAACTGATCATCTATACAAGTAGAGTGGACCACACCAAAGTGATTAATAAAAAGGTAAAAAACATAGAAAGAAATATTATTTATTTGATAGCTTATTAGGGTAACAGTAGTATGTAGTGCAGTTCAAAATTTTCAAATCTGATTTCTAAGTTACAACTGTCTCTTTAAGCACAGCTAATACTTTACCATAAATCTATCCTGACACCTACTGTTTGTGTTGTTTACAGTCTCAGCTAATATTCTTAATGCTGGTAGAGCAGTGCTACCAAGTGGCGAGGGAGAAATCCAGTCTCTTATCTAGAAGAATAAAGCTGCTTTGCAGAGGGAAACAGAGCAGAGAAAAAGATAGACAACAAGTTGTTGCATCCTGAAAAGCCAATTCCATAACCAGGTTTTTTAATATTTTTAGCAGATCTTATACAGACATCCAGTTTCTCCTGGGAAAAATTGCAGCTCTTCCAGGAGAAACCACAAGCATACAGATTTTTAGGCCTTTTCTGAGTAAAAATGGCCACTCCAGGAAAAAAATAACCTAGGCAAAATCCAGGTTAAATCACTTCCAGGAGTTTCTTCTGGGAATGTCTGTATATGCCAACAACACAGGTTGATCATGAACTGTCTGGGGTTAGCCAATCAGGGATGACCTATGTACTACTTTCATCTGTTGCCAGGCAGACTAAAAAAGCCTGCAGGGAGGTGTTTCCTCCCCATCTCTCACCCCAGCTGGCCAGTGTCAACACCGCAAGCTCTCCACTCTTCAGGGCCTCAGCATTCAAATCTCTGGGTAGGTTTTCCTACCACAAGAACAAACCTGGGAAAATTCTTGGGGGTTATTTTAATATGTGTACGCAGCCTTATTGTGGCACTTGGAAGAAAACAAGAAAGGAAAAAATATACCATATTCACTATTCTTAACCTGAAGTACCTTTACTGAGGTTTTGTATTTATGCAAAATTGTCTATATTTGTACATATGTATTAATTACCACCATAGAAACATTAACAATGTGTTCTTTGATCAACTTAAAGCAGCTCAGTTCGTTCAGGTTTGAGAAATCATCCAACAACTTGTAAATTAAACAATAAAGCTATGTGGCAGAATTGCAGGCTGTTTTAATACAGTGAGGGAATATCCTAAGGGAGCTAAATTATAAACCCCATGGCAACAGTCACAGGGACTAAATTTAAGCCATTGCCACAGTCACAGGGTCTGTTCTGCACGGTGCTGGTCAGGGACAGGCTGGCACCTCTGTCCCAGTCCCTGATGTTGCAGCTGCTGCCCTATGTGTAGTGCAGAATGAGATGCATGACGACTGCTACCACCACAGCTCCTCCACATGTCCCGAAGCAAAGTGGCTTTGGGACACTTCTTGTAGTCTGCCAGGTCCCGGAGCTTGGCAAACTGCATGCTGGGGAGCAGCTGCAGCAATAAGGAGTGGGACAGAGGCTCCATCCAGCATATCCCTGACCAGACATGGCCTCATGGAGCAGTTAGGTAATGAATTATGGGGTGCTGCACTTGTTTGATTGTAGCAGATGGGGTGCTCTGTAGGTAAGAACGTTTTGCTGCAGTTTGGGGTGAAGGAGATATCCCCAATTGTTTATATATATTTTATATATATATAAAATCATGGTTACTTTTTTAATCTGAAAATTGGGGATTTTTTTTTATATATATAAACAATTAGGGATTCTTTTTTAAATAGGAGAAAACCAGGATACCTGGTCATAAGGAAGTATAATTAATGTGGTGCTGGTCTTCAACATGGCAGTGGGTGGCTCCTTCCTGGGAGAACATGTACAAGGACTACTGGACTGCCTGACTGATACTGACAATGAATTCATCAGACACACTGTTCTCTGGGTGAATTTCAGCAACTTGCCCCAGCTCCTTGTAGTTACTTAGCAGTGGGAAAGATGGACCTAGCATCTACCAGAGCAGCTCCTGTCTCTTTGCAAGCCCTAGAAAGAGATGCTCCCTGGACCTGTACACCAGTAGGAGTGGGAGAGCAGGCAGCCCTTGCTCACATACTTCCTTTCAGGCAGGTATCTCCTTCACCCCAAACTGCAGCAAAATGTTCTTACCTACAGAGCACCCCACCTGCTACAATCAAACAAGTGCAGCACCCCACAATTCATTACCTAACTGCTCTGTGAGGCCATGTCTGGTCAGGTCTAGATATCTATCTATAGATATAGATATAAAATCATGGAAAAATGTGTATTTGGGGTTACTTTTTTAATCTGAAAATTGGGGATTTTTTTTTTTTAAATCAAAGAAAGCCCTGCTTATGGTAGAGCTGTGTTAACACAGCCCTCTATTACTGAAAAGCTGCTAACCCCTGTTCAAGCTGATGAAAAATTCAGAGCAAGACTCAAGGGTCTGAATGAAATAAGAGTTCATCATCTCATTTTTTGCACGTTTCTAGCTCCTTTACAACTTCAGTCAGTTTAGGAAATGTTGCATTAGAGAAGAGAAACTCCCAAGAAAGACAGAAGAAGAAGAAAGAAAATTGTGTCATAGAAGTACATGAAGAGGTCCATTAGTTAGGAAATTTTCCTGTAGAAAACAAACCCATGGACCTGGAAGCTAATAGGACTCCTATAACATTGTATGCTCCAAGTCAAAATACACAAGGATTCTTCCTCTGTTGACTTTGGGTGAGGACTCATGTACAGTTGGAGCCATTTCAAAAGAGGAACATTTCAAAAGGGCTGGAGCTGATACACTTTAAGTACCATGTGGGAATACCTGAAGATGATGCAAACGTAGCAAAAATATTTCAGTTTCAAACCTGGATAAAGCAGGGTTAAAGTGAAGTTAGAGTTTTTGCTGCCTATGTATCATTCTTATCTTGTTCACACATAAAGAACAGAATCAGTGTTGCCAGGTCCCCAGTTTTCCTACCAAATCGGACTACTTTGAAAACGTGGCTGCAGTTCTTCTTTTTCAGCGACATTCCCCAGCTTAATTGAGCTCTTCTAAGCCCTTCTGCTAGCCAGCTGCTGGCTTGCTGCTGTTGCAGCCATCCCTCCAGTCATCCTGGGTCCCTAGACTCAACTCTCCCACGC
>NW_005842015.1:358189-381122 GCF_000455745.1 Alligator sinensis
TCTTCCCCCGGCTCTTCATCCAGGAACTCCTCTCCCCTTCACCAGTTTCTGCTTGGTAAGTATCTCCGGTGGGTTTTTTTCTTCTTCAAAATGACACAAAAGGGATCCTGTGAAATGTATCAGTCCCTCCAGGTAAGAATGTCTGAAGTAACTTTAGTCCTTTCCTCCCAGTAAATGAAATATTTCCCCCTTAAAAACAAATATGGCACATTTCCACTATCAGGAGAATGGAGATCCTCACATTTGCTGTTGTGTGACTACTTTCCCACAGGCAGTATATTATAAGAACACTGCTCCTTGGTAGTTGTGTGTCTGACCTCCAGTTTCCACAAACTGCAAGGGCAGCAGTTTTCAGGAACAAACCAGTTGACTAAGCTGTTAGTGGAAACTTTTATTATTATATACCACGTACTTCAGTGTAGCATAAAGATTTGTGAACTGGCTTGGGAGTCGGAAAAACTGACCATGATAGCATCATGCCTTTGTAGGAACTGACTTACCCAACTTCTTGTTTGGTCTGACTCTGGTATTTTTACACTATAACACTGTACAGTCAAATACACAGGCAGGAAAGAGCATAAACCACCTCATGCCCTCAGAGGAAGATTGTGTGTTCAAAAGTTTGGACACTGCCAACACAGACAGCATGCAGTGGGTCCAAAGCCCACAAAGTAAATGGAAAGGATCCCATTTTGATTTAAAGGGTGTTAGATCAGGCACTAGCTACATACTACATGCATCCTCACAAAAGGATAAACAGCAAAGGCCTCAAAGCAAGTGCTCCTGATCTTAAAAATGACTGAATGAAGGTTGCTGGTGCAGAACTCAGTCTTTAATGACATGGTCTTACACTAGTTTTTCTATAGGAGCCATACTTTATTCAGTACATAGTACAGGTGGTCCTTGCTTAATGCAGAGTTATTCTATATTTCTTTTATCCTTCTTATTCAGCAAGTGGATTCATGCATTGTTCACCCCAGACTATTCAAACTATGCACTGAATACAGTACTGTAAATGCCTATACAGATAAAAGGCATAAAAACTTTAAAAAAAATCTGGTTCTTGATGCTTTACAGACATTAATTAATTTATCGTTCCAGACCCCTGGCATGAGGCTGTATCACCAGCCCTACTTTGTAGGTGGGAAGAGAGGGCACACTAAGGTTAATCCACCAAATAATCACTTGTGTCCAACTCAGAGCACCTGATTTTTCAATTTTTTCAGCCTTATGTAGCACTACTTATAACCAGGGCACTATGAATTTAAAGCAAGTTAGCTCAAAAAGCAATATTTCCATTATGTGATATCCCATTATCCTACCACACTGGTCATGAGCAGGGCTGAGAACTTTAGAACTCCTTCACAGCTTTCTACCACTTACACCTTCTGAGTAATTAGAAGCAATAGAAGATTCTTCTGTGGAAAGCTGCCACCCTAGAGAGATGAGGCATACTATGCCACTAGGTTTTCAGCAACTATTTACTAGATTTTTGTTAAAACTGAGGAATTCAATTCCCTTCTGCTCCTATCCCATCCTTCCCCATCTGCTGCCCCTGTTCCTTTTTGATTTCTGCATCTCATCTCTGCTTTTGCTCCTGATCTCAGGTCCAACCCTTTTCTTTTCTCAGCTCCTGAAATCACTTCCCCTCCCAGGCACTTCAGAACTATGCACTAGTTACATGCACAACTCACAATGTGATTGTAATTATAATTTGGCTGCAATTTTAATTTCCTCCATCCCCCAAGCACACCAATTCTCACAAAAATTAATTTCAAAGACTAAGTTGTCTGAAAGAGACCAAATTTTTACGGTATGTCATGACTGCCCTGGGAAAATGACTTGTATATCTTCTGCTGCCAATTTGAATTTAAGAAACTGAAGGGTGCAGACACTGGCCTTGTGCTGCCATGACCATTTTTATGGTGGCACAAGCTGTGACCATTCAGATATTCCTGCCACTTGTCATGCTTCAAGTGCCCAAAAAGGTTCCTGTGACCAAAGGTAGTCAGTTTGCTTACTGCACACCATGGGATCTCCCCTGAAGGGGAATCCCACAATGCATATATCAAGGATTCCCACAGCACATGTATTAATTAGGCTGCTATGCTCCAACCTGGTACATGCGTCTGCAAGTGCAGGAACCTACACGTGTAGGTTCCTCTACTTGTAGGTAAGCATGCAGGAACTCCCTACAAGGGATTCCTATGGTGCATGTATCTCACTGCCATGCCCCAATTCAGGGCATGGCACCCCACTGTGGGCTGTTTTCCATTTTTAAAAACTGGCTAGTTTTGAAGTGACTTTGGGCTATAAATTTAGCTGGCACCTGGCAACCCTAAATAGAATGTAACATCTGTTTTTTTGGGGTTTTTTTTTTTTTTAAATACTTCCTTTTTGAAATTGCTTTAAACCTTTCGATTCTTGTTTACAAAGAAATCAGAAACACCACAATAGGTCAGAATGTTTTTGACACTATGGATTCCTATTTGAAATCTCCAAATGTATTTTGTAAATTGTGTGTAGGTGCTTGCACACCTAGTAGTGCTAATATTGCAAGGCACATTGTAGCACCCGTAAAAAATATCTCACAGCACCCTGGTTGAGAATCACTGATTTAATCTCTTCATTACATGACTTAGAAGATGGGTCTGAATGTACAGTTAAGTAAATCTGTATATTATACCAGACTGTGTGGGGTAACAGACCCTTTGGAAGATAGGATCAGGATTCCAAATTATCTGGACACTCTTATTTCAGACTATTTCTCCCATCTGATCAAATTCAGTAAGAAAAAAATGAAAGTACACTCAGGATAGAATAATCACATGCGCAAATACATACTGGGAAACAACTAGCTGAACTGCAGGATTGAAGAAAAGGACCTGGGGATTATAGTGGACCACAAAATGAATGAGTCAACAATATGCTGCATGCAAGCCATAGAAAGTGATTCTTTCAGTCTGTTCAGCACCGACATGGGCTCAAATTCACTTTGTGCAGTTTGGGGTACAACACATCAAGAAAGACCTGGACAAACTGGAAAGAGTTCAGCAGACAGCAACAAAATGTATCAGAAATCTAGAAAATATGAATTACAAAGAAAGATTGGAAGAGCAGGGATTATTTAGTCTAGAAAAGAAAAGACTGAAGATATCAAATTTCTCCTCAAATACCAGAAAGGTTGCTATAAGAAGAATAGCACTCAATTGTTTTCTGTGTCCACAGGGACAAGACAAGAAGTAACAGTCTTAAATTTAAAGAAGGGAGATTTAGGTTGGATATTAGGAAGAACATTGCAACTATGAGTGTGCCTAAGCAACGGAATCTCCATCACTGGAAGTTTTTAAACACAGGTTGGATAATATTTGGTTTGAATGGTTTAAACAGCTATGACCTGCTTTGAACAGAGGCCTAAAAGTCCCTTCCAACCCTAGTTTTCCTGTTTCTGCAACAGTCCACATCCTGGTGTTAGGAAAGGACTCTAAGCCTATTAACTCTTTCTAAAAAAACCCAAACAAACAGAAAAACAAACACAATAAAGTTTTTTTCCCCCCACTTAAAGTCAAAGCACAAACTGTTAACCATATACTTAATAACTATGCTAACTAGTTACTGCCACTAACTCCAACAGAATCACCAGGAAACAGGCAGACACCGCCACCATTCCCATCTCACCGCCATGACCTGTAACAACAAACTGAGGGATCACTGATCTCGTGTTCCACCCTTTATGCTCTGGGTTGTGGAGACTGCAAGGACACTGAGAATCCATGTGCAGTCCCAGTGGACACTGCTATCTCAATACTATCTGATCTTGTGCACATGGGGTGGGGGACAAATACATAATAAGCAGCTGTGGAAGGTAGCAAATGAAATATTTATTCATCAACTTCAGTTCTGCATAGCTCTGTAACCTACCACCCCCAGAAATACAAACATTGTGACCTATTTATAAAAAGCTAGGGATATTTTTAATACATTGTATTCCTTTCCCCATACAAATAAATTTAACATACTATGTTGTTTCTACAGTCTTCATTTCTTCCAGTTCTGCTGCCTCTCTTTGGTGTTTGGCGTTCAAAAAAAAAACAAACAAACAAAAAACTTTCCTCCAACCCCAAAACCAAATGTATGGCTGGAGGTAGTGTCTTCTGGAAGTTATGAAAACTACTGCTTCAGTTGCTCACAGCAAAAAAAAATTAAAAAAATCACTAAGCTATAACGTGTACAACATGCTATTTCCACAGAAACTATGTACATGCATTCCTACCTCTAAACCAACCCTAAGTATATAGGACTAAATTTGGCCATGAACTCTCACATTACCAGATAAGTCTTCCAATCTGTTTGCCTCCTTCCCTTGCCTTCTGGCTCAATTCTCCTTTGCCTGATCTACTCTAGTATCTCCCAACTATGCACAAGTCTCTTCTGGGTCAATCAAATATTAATTATATCTACACCAGCCTTCACACAGAGTGTCCTCTTCCCTCAGAAAAAAATGAAGAAAACAATACAACTAGACATAAGACTACAAAAGGAAGACAAAAGATGATTACTTTACAGGAGAAAGCGAACAAAGAGATCCGAAAAATAAGACACTTGCAAAATTGAGTCAGCAATTAGGAGCCACCAAACAGGAAGAGGATACATGCACCATAATCCTGAAACAAGGTATCCTAGGAAGGCTGCAATAAAGGTTACTTTATTTTGATAAATACAGTGTGATTAAACTATAAATAAAGTTGTTAGAAGAAGCAGGTCTAAAGTAAGGGTGAAATCTGGCAATGTCCAGCTATGTAATATTATTAATACAAGTATTACTGGTATGATGCGTCTCAGCAAGCTGAAGTACAGCAGAAACCACGCCAGACTTTGACACACAGTGACAACAAACAGAACAAAATATGCTGCCTAAATATTGTATAAAACAGCAAAAATACTTAAGAAAACATGCTAACAATATTTGCAAATATATAGCTCAGCATATCACTTGCCATTTGGTGGTCCTGTCGGTTGGTATGGTGGATAGGATGCTGAAATGGTAGGCCGGGAAAAGACAGGAGGCTCCTCTCCGAATACCACAATCATAACTTGAATCAATTCTAACAAATCTGACTGGGGCTACAAATTAAACAGATCAAAAGTTTTTGATATTTTTAAAGAGAGAGAGAGCTTAGTTAGCTATTAATGACTCACTACACCTCAGCTACCACACATCAGCTGAACATTTTTTCCCATGTATTTGCCCAATCTAGTAGATTCTAATTCTGCTAGCTTTTGTTATTAGCATAATGTTCAAGAATAAAATAGTAACATGTAGCTGGGATAATGCTGATGAAGAGGGAAACTCTGAACAATGTGTGGCTTTACATTAATTTGCATGTTACAATAATCAGAGTATTAAAACTTTTGTGGTATATCACATCATTTTTAAAAAGGCAAACCAGTTTTTAGTCAAGAAAGCTAAATATAAGTAGTCAGGCGTTCCAAAACCACACAACAGACAGTTTTGCTCAGAAGAAAATGTGCTGCAGGCCACTAGTGCCTTGGGCATAAGCTACCCCACAGCGTTCCTTGCACCAACTGGTTCCAGTTATATTTTGAATTTTATAACATCAAATTTTTCTTGCATGATGAATTTGCGCATACATCACTTAATTGCTGTCAACATAAAGAAAGACAAAAGTTGCTACTGGAGTAATGGCTTCTTATACTGAGTAACTTGATTAGCAAGGCAAACAGCACAAACATAAGCAATTATATTCCCATTTGAGGCTCAAACTTCACATTTCAAATCCAACTACATCTAAATTCTGAAAGTATGAATAGCAGAAATGGTATCTAACTCCTGAAAGCATGTATAGCTTTGCTGTGATGACATCATAGAAGACACCATTTAGTTAAGTTAGAGCACAGAGAAAAAAGTTTAAATATTAACAGAAATATCTTCCCCAGTAAGAGAGATAAGGATTTCTTAGGATGATATCTTTGATTGGACCAACTCTACAGTTAGGATAGAGTTAGACAAGGTCTTGAATGCAAGATATTCTTCATCAGGTCTGGATGACCTATTCTATCATGGCTACATCACCACTCTTACACTTCTCTAATGAGTGTAGGATACCAAATAGCAGAGATGATGCTCACGAAATAACAGAAGCGTGAGCACAGATGTTCAGAACTCCTAGGTTTTGACTTCACTTTTACAAAGAAAGCAAAAATCTTCAGCCTCGGTTATTGCTCTTAAATTCAAAACTACAGACAGTTTGAAAGTACATAACAATCTAGGTCAATAGGACAGGGTAGAGGGAAGAGGAGAGTAGGACTAGATGGCCTCTTGGGGTCCCCTCCAGCCCTATATTTCTACAATTCTCTCCTTTTCAACAGACTTTGTTTTGAAACATTTGAACTGTTTCACATTTGATCATCAAAGATATATTTTACTTATAGCACCATAATTCTGCCCTGTGGACATCCCTAAAAATGTATTTTCTTCAAGTAAATACTCCCCTCTCTAAAGATCAACATCTTATGCATCTTCTATCAGAAAAAGAAACCAAAAAATAGGATTCCCCTTTTGAGTCCACAAATGCTGCGCTGCTTCATCAGCCAAAAGAGAGTTGGTCACTGGTAATTGGCCAACAGAAAAAAATTAAAAGTTCAGTATATCCCTTTAAGATTGTCATGGCGTGGGATCCCTAGAGACAGCCATGATGCCCCTATGGCCCTGTGATTGTGCCAACTTCACCCTGCAGGTGCCTTCTGGTCTTGCCTGCCACACTTTGTTGGTTAAGATAGTAGACAGGGAGGCTGCCCTCAAGTTGCTACGCAGTCACTGTCCTGATGGCCCCCACTAAACCCTGAGGAATTTTAGACCCCTTGCTGGGTCCCGTTTTAAGCAGGTGCCTCGTGAGACACCCCAAGCCTTAAGGGCTAGATGCATGGCACCAGAACTGCCCCTTTACTACACCCCATGCCTCGCAGATGGTATTTAGACATTGTCTCTAGTGATGAGACCTCAGTTTAGTTCGGTCTCTTGTTGTCACTGGACCCTTAGCCTCAGTAGCCGTGCCCTCTGACACTGGGGTCTCCTCACCCCCTGTCTCTGTGCCCTCTGGCACTGGGGCCTCCTCACCCACTGTCACTGCACCCTCTGGTGCTGGGGCTCTGCACAGTAGTGTGCCCCAATGACACCTCCTCCTCCCCAGTAGCCTCAGCCCTGTCCACTGGATTAAACAACAAAAATATGAGCCCCTGGGTTATAACCTAACAATAACAACACCAATGACACTAGAGGCCACACTCTGCACCTTTAAGAGGGCCTGTTTCTCCCTCAGCAATGTGTGCCTCCTAGTCCCAGGCACTTGAGGAGCTCCTAGAGCAGGTGTAGGCAACCCCCAGCATGGGTGCCAGAGTGTGGCATGCAAAGGTATTTTGCTTGGCACATGAACCTTAGCAGAAACCAGGGAAGGAGCTGGGGCTGCACTGCCACAACAAGGATCAGGCCCCTTGCAGCTCCCCCACCATCAGCCTCAGCACACCAACATCTTACAAGCAAGAGTTTGCAGGTGTTTTCAGCACTGTGTCCAAAAACTTAGCTGACTCCTGTTCTAGAGCCTGTTAATCTCACCAGCAGCTGGACAGACAGCCAAGCATCTGCAAAGCTTTTACGCACTCCTTCCCTTCTGACTACTGCCAGAGAACTGACCATCTCCAGCCCCAGCCCTGGGGCTTATATGTGCCCAGGGCCCCATCTTCGTCTGGTCAGCTAACCGGGTTTCAGGGGCAGGCTAATTCCCTCATTTGCCTGCTGCCTGGGCACCCTGCAGCTGTGGGGGTTCTGTCTGGCCCCTAGGGCCCTCTCTCGAGGCAGTTTCTGCCTTTAAAGGAGCAGGCATACCTTAGTGCCCTGCAACACAGATAGTAAAAAGGACATCAATTCACTCAGAGCTCCTTGGTGAAAAAAGGCATGGCTGTTTTACTTCTAAGAGGCAAAACAACATTCATTTCCTGTTAAGAAAACCAATATTACATTCTAAAGTAATTCAGAACTAGCTGGTCTGAAGAAATTAATTTGACTTACATGTTTCCACTCATGTAGATAAGGAAGGTATATCTTTCCATTTGCATCAACATGCTTTCCAGTTTTAATTGTCATTGAACTAGTGGGTTTAACAAAACAGATTGGAGGATTGAAAGGGTATGTGTCCAGCAGCCACAGGCATATTGGGATATTGTATGTGTTACCTATAGAAAAATTACAAAAAGATAATTTATTCTTCCTCTTCAGCCCTCATGCTGACCTCAGATTTTCAAAAGACTACTAAAATCAGTCAGAAATAAATCAAATAAATATCTTAAGATCATCTAATTAAGGCATGCAACATTTCAATCAAACTGCAACGTGAGGACAAAATTAAACTGAAGTCTACCAATTATATAGCTAGTGAGAAGCCTCTGCTTTTCCTGGAAGATCTGTTTCTCACACCACTTAAGCCTTGCTTTAGGAATAAAATTAACCTACAAGAAGGTATTTTTATAGCTATTGTCTACCACAAGGTGGGAAGCCAGTACTTATTTGGGAACTATTCTTAGCCTTTATTGTATGTTGTTTGCAATCCTCTTTTACCTGGCTCCCAACCTTGAAAAGTAAAAGCCAATCCAGTTAAAAAAAAGCTGTCAAGTAGTGATCTTCAACTGGTGAGCAGTAGAAGTCCCACATAGCCCACAAAGGCACATGCAGAGAGCGATCAGCCTCCCAATAGTCTCATGGTGCCAGGCAGCAGCATGTTGAAACATCATATTGTCCACTATATGCTACACACCAAAAGGAGAAGCTATTAAGCTGCCTTAGTACAGTCCTGCTGAGAAACGGGGCCAATTACCTTGGGAAAAAAATGCTGCCTAAATGCAGCTATACAGATTCTATTCCAAAGCTAGCTTGTATGTCCCTACAGCACACCTGACAAGGAGACTGCAAGGGAGGTAGGCTGCATACCTGCAGGCTGCCGAGGGGCTGGAGGTGAACTAGGGCAACAAAAAGTTTGAGAACCGCTGGTATAGACAGTAACAGCAACAAAGCAGTGAAGTAAAATGTTACATCCCCTTATCTGGGACTCTATCCCTAGAATAGCTAAGACAAACAGCTCATACACTACTCTGGAACACTATTCCACAGCAAACAACAACAACAAAGCTATTTAAAAATACTAATTATTAGGGCTGTCAATTAATCGCAGTTAATTTATGCAATTAAGGCAAAACAAATTAACGCGTTAATTTTTTTAATTGTATTAAATCACACATCATTTTGACCAGGGGAGCGGATCAGCCGGAACCCACGTGCACAGCCCCAACCCTGCCCCACCCCATGCCTACTCCAGATGCACCTGCCCACACTGAACAGGAGCAGCAGTGGCTGGGCAGAAGCTGATACTTGCCACAGGGGAAAATCCCCCCTCCTTCCCTGCCCCACTGCTGCCAGGGCCTTCTTGCTACAGCCACCCAGAGCCTGCGCCCCCGGGGCTGCCCTACGGTTCCTCTCTGCTGCTGTCACTGCTGCCTCCAGGCCGCTCAGCGGGGCAGTGTTGGCAATGCAGGGGAGCTGCAGGGCAGCCGGGGCACAGGCTCTGAGTGGCTACAGCAAGAAGGGCTCCAGGCTGTTTGGTGTGGGGGGGGTGCCGACTATTGTTTCACTGCACAATTAAAATTGCAATAAATTGAGACTTTTTTTTTTTTTTAAATCTTGCAATTAATTGCGATCAATTTTTTAACTGTTTGGCAGCCCTACAAATTATGAAACAATGAGGTGTTTCAAAGGCCCCCGGCAGATGTTATATTTGTCGTGCATTATATGAGAGTATTGCGCAACAAATCCTAATATGCCAACTGGCTGTATGTTAAAATTATTGTGGGATATTTCCATAACTCATAGATTCATAGATGTTAGGGTCAGAAGGGACCTCAATAGATCATCGAGTCTGACCCCCTAAGCAGGATGTCCAATCTAAATCTGCTCTCTGCTAGCTTGTGGCCATTATTTCTTGTAACCCCCGGGGGCGCCTTGGTGAATAAACACTCACCCATTCCCTTCTGTGCCCCCGTGGTGAACTTATAGGCAGCCACAAGGTCGCCTCTCAACCTTCTCTTGCGGAGGCTGAAGAGGTCCAGTTTCTCTAGTCTCTCCTCGTAGGGCTTGGTCTTCAGGCCCTTAACCATATGAGTGGCCCTTCTCTGGACCCTCTCCAGGTTATCCGCATCCCTCTTGAAGTGCGGCGCCCAGAATTGCACGCAGTACTCCAACTGCGGTCTGACCAGCGCCCGATAGAGGGGAAGTATCACCTCCTTGGACCTATTCGTCATGCATCTGTTGATGCACGATAAAGTGCCATTGGCTTTTTTGATGGCTTCGTCACACTGCCGACTCATGTTCATCTTGGAGTCCACTAGGACTCCAAGATCCCTTTCCACTTCCATGCCACCCAGCAGGTCATTCCCTAGGCTGTAGGTGTGCTGGACATTTTTCCTCCCTAGGTGCAGCACTTTGCATTTCTCCTTGTTGAACTGCATTCTGTTGTTTTGTGCCCACTTGTCCAACCTGTCCAGATCTGCTTGCAGCTGTTCCCTGCCCTCCGGCGTGTCTACTTCTCCACATAGCTTTGTGTCATCTGCAAACTTGGACAGAGTACATTTCACTCCCTCGTCCAAGTCACTGATGAAGACATTAAAGAGTATCGGTCCAAGGACCGAACCCTGCAGGACCCCACTTCCCACACCCTTCCAGGTCGAAACCGACCCATCCACCATGACTCTCTGGGTGCGGCCCTCTAGCCAATTCGCCACCCACCGGACTGTGTAGTCATCCAAGTCACAGCCTCTTAACTTGTTCACCAGTATGGGGTGGGATACTGTATCGAAGGCCTTCCTGAAGTCTAAGTATACGACATCCACCCCTCCTCCTGTGTCCAGGCGTTTCGTAACCTGGTCATAAAAAGAAACTAGATTGGTCAGGCACGATCTGCCTGCCACGAACCCATGCTGGTTTCCCCTCAGCGTAACTCAGAGAAGATGTGCTCGACAACCAACTCCTTTGGAGCCAATTTGCCATTTTTAATTCAGGGAGAAACTGGTTTAATGCCTGCCATGCTATTATTTGTCACACAATTCTCAGACAGAATGCGCAACAAATGTAACATCTGCCACAGGCCAAAGAGAACAGTGATTATTGCCTTCTAAACCAGTGGTGCCTACCCTTGTTGGCCCATGGGCCAGATGAGCTGTGCTAAGTTTGTAGGCCTGCTGGATCCAGCCTGTGAGCCCAATGCAGCCATGTGGTGCTGGCCATTCTGAGGCCTGATACAGCTCCTCTCCAGCTGGGCCATTTCCAGGTGGCTGAACTGGGCTCCAGCTTGATCCCACCATGCAGGAATTGGGTCAGATCCCTGCACATGAGAACAACCAGGTCAGGTCCAATCCAGCCACGTGGGACTTGGAAATGTGGTGGCAGGGGAGTGGGGACAGCGTTAACTGCCACTAGACCCACACTGCCGAGTTTCTGGACCTCTGGGGAGAACCATGGACCAGATTACATGGCCAGGTTGAGTACCCGTGGGTCTTTTGAAATATTTGCAAACAAAGGGAAAATGCAATGCCAGGGTTTGACTTTCCCATTTCGGTAGGCAGGGGTGATGCAAGGAGCTGAATAAGCAAAAAGTCCACCCTTATAGATCTTTAAATCAGTTGATGACAGGTGGAGCGCTGGGTGAAAAAAAAACCAAAAACCCTCATCTCTACACCCCTAAATGATGCTCACCTCTATAAGGCACAGGAATGGTCCCAGAGAGGCTCATCAACTCCCGAGATGACCCATCGTTAAAAACTAAATGGGAAAGAAAAACATTAGAGAACTTTACTGTGTTATCATGTGTTCCTGTTACATAAATCTATGTCAGACTGCATACTTAGAATGATATTTATGCTGCTACTAGAAAGTCCCTCCTTTTACATTGTTATTATACACATATTGATTGGCAAATACTTTTTCACAGTTGATTAAGTCATGTGTTTTGAGAGACAGAGAAGATATATTACACTATCCAATAATTCCTTTATCAATTTAAAACTGCACCTACACACAAGGTCCTAGGTGTAAGATGATATGACTATGCAACTATGGACTGACATCTAAGGCTAAAAAACAGGCACAGTTTCTCCTGGGTCTGACTGTCCTGAGCAGCCCTTTCCCACGTGCATCTTGAATGGCAATTAACTAGAATTAAACCCCTATTGTCCCAGGGAAAGTGTTATTTGGTACTTCACAGGTACTTACAGGACAATGGGTTTGTAAATCTGTAGGATCCCAGAGTAAGAGGCTTTCTCCCAATGTCTATTTTAGCCTAACCTTTTGTTTAAAACATAATTCCCTAGTTCATATAGTTGTAAAGATGGAACATGTACATGTACTCAACATAAAAACCTACAGTGCATTTAAAGTTTATGGCCAGTATACACTTATTTTTATATAAAACCAGCAAGAGATAGAACTCTAGTATATCAATAAGATGACTATGTCATTCATAAATTGCTGCCACAATTTAAGCTTAACCCACAACCTGAGTAGGCACCCTAACTACAAATGAATCTTCTACTGATTTGTCCTGCCTGGCTTTCCAGCTTTTACACTGAGGAAGACTATTTTTCAGCTTAACAGACCTCATTGCCAAGATGTTATCTTCATCATAAGCCTAGATTTTCCTTTTTCTTATTTTTCATTTAATTACTTCTAGTAATAACATCACTGTAGCTCACCATGCAGATACTACTTTTAGGTGCTAATGACTTGCAAAGATCTGCAAGCTTTGCTCTTAATTACAGTATTATATGCATTTTGTTAATATTTCCTGGGAAATTAATCTTTTCAGGCCCCCCAAATGTTTTCTTACTTCTCTTAACTCTATTAAATGTGAATTACTCTTCTGAAAATGTTCTTCTTAAAACTGAATACAATTAACTTTATGGATGCAGTCTCATCTGGGCAGTTTAGAAAGGAATAGGGACCTCCATGCTACAGGACCCCTTTCTTTAAATGCGTAGTTCAAAAACTGCACTGACATTTTGTGCACCCTATGGCAATGCAGAATCACTTCTGAATTGCTAGACAATATTCTGCTCTTGGTCCCTTTTTCATTTGTCCCTCTCTCATAAATGTTTTGAATTATTTTTCCTGAAGCAAATGGCTGCATTCAACTCTCCTACCTACCCCCCTACTTTAAAAATGTGTTATTCTATTTTTTTATCTATTTCAATTGCTCTAATTTTCTCTGTACACTTCAGTCTTTGCTCAAGTGGTCCCTCACTTAAAATCTTCAACAAACATGTTAACTAAGCACAAACTTTAACCCAAACCCTAAAAAAACCTCTAGATATGTCTTGCGCATAATATATTGAAATGTGTTGATACCTTTTAAAAATGACTAGTGGCAGTTAAACTCTGTTAGACTAGCCAATTAAAATTAAATTTCTATACACACATTACAAGAACTCTCAAACAGCCTTGCTATACTCAGGAATAATTCATTTTTTTCCAGCCCTAAAAGAGCATAATGCAGATTCACTGTTAACAAGATCACTCTTTTGGCTAATTTATTGTTCTTTATACATAAATATGAGAAAATATCCTTTACTATAGTCCAGCTCAATTTGTGATCTTCTAACAGCTTCCAAAGTAAGCACGACTACTAAACAGTATACCACATAAGTCTCACATACCAGACTGAAACAACATTGCTATAAGGAAGGTCATGAGCAAGGATCCTGAATTTCTCTGTTTAAAAATCACAGATTCTCTGATAAACCCCATTTGATTTGGGGTTTTTTATCATGGAAAATCAGAGCTCCCCCTGCCCCCTTGCTCACCAGGATACAGGTCCAGGCCCCTCACTACCCACCCACAGCCTCCCTGGCCTGGCTGGTGCCCTGCACTCCCCACCCACAGCCTCCCCACCTCCCAGCCCTGTCAGAGAGGTCCCCCAGCTGCCAGGGTTACGGGGCCAGGGACCCAGTTATGCAGCCCCCTGCCCCCTGGCTGCCACCTGCAGGAGGTGGCAGCTGCTGTGGTGTAGCGGAGCCTAGCTCCCCGTCCCCACAGGCAGCACAGCTGGAGAAGAGCCCTTGGGTGCGGTGGGCAGGGGCTCCCTGCCCAGCTGCCTTCTCCTTGGAGCCTCCTTGGCCCAGTGGGCAGGACCTGGCGTGGTAAGGCAGAGCGGGGCCAGACGGGGAAGCTCATTGCAGGCAACGGACACTCCACACCGCCATGGCAAGGTGCCCCCTGCTTGCTGCTGCCAGGCAAGCTGGGGTGCTTTGGCTGGGCGGTACAGGGCTTGCAGCAGCAAGATGTTTCCCTGTTCAGCTGCACTCTGCCCTGCCACACCAGGTCCCATCTGCTGGGCTGTAAAGGCAACCCAAAGCAAAACCTCAGGGTTGGGGGGACAGGGAAGGGCAGTGGGGGGAGGAGAAGCAGCAGGGCGGGGAGCCTGAGACCACAGCCCACCCCCGCCCCCACCCTGTGCACACATCTGGGGGTATGTGCCCTCTCTGCACCCCTCAGCCCTCCCCTCCCCCCACCTCCCTATGACAAGCAGCTTGCAGCTGTGTCACGCTCTCTGCTGGGGCCCTATGGCTACACTCCAACCCCAGGCCCCAAGCACCGCCCGGGCTGAGCAGCATCCCCAGCTCTGCTCAACTCCCTTCATCACTATGGGGGCTTCAATTCCTGCCACCCCCCACCCCCTGCCATACTGACCTGGGGGAGCTGCTCTCCAGGCTGCCTGTTTCATGTGCTCCTGCTCCCCCCCCCCCCACGGCTCCTTGCAGGCTGGAACTCTGCCAGCCTAAAGAAAGCTCTTTGCAAAAATGGAAAATTAGTGCGTTTCTCTGTTAAAATGAAAAATCCACTTTTTTTTGGTTAAAAGCAAAAATCCGCTTGTTTCCCATTTTTCCATGAGAAACAGAAAACCTGGATCCCTGTTCATGAATCATCCATACTGAAGAGTGGGTGAATTCCTACGTAAATTTCTTTTTTAATGTATCTTCTCTACTGACACTTTTTCCAAAAGTACTTCTGTCACAGGACTTTAAAGAACAGATCTTTAAATTTTGTTTCAGTCCTTAGTTTTTGTGTGACAACTGAATATGGAACAGTCAAAAATTATTTTATTATAAGACATTAGCAACAGATGCCAGTTGAATTTTAGCACTATCAAACGTTAAAGATAAGGAAATAACATACAAATGCACTATATAGCTAAACCAGCAACAACAAATTAAATATTCTTCTTATGCACAAACTCACCATATGCATCCATTACAGGTTTGAGGTCTTTGTACTGGGTAATAACACTGATGGTTTCCTGCACTGTTAGGTCTCTGTACTTATACTGAAAAAGAAAAATATTAAATTTCTTTAAGATGAACAACCCTAAAGCTTTGCTTTGCGTTGCCTTGTTTTTCTTGTGAAAAGCCAAGTGTGTAAGATTTTATATTTACAAGGCTCTATACAAATGATACAACTCAGGGCTCATCTGTGTTTTTTCTGATGAACTCCACATACAAACATTTATTTTTGCAACAACAGTGCATTACCACCCTTTGGTTTAGCCTGCTTTCTAAAATTAAGCTAAACAGGAACAAAGTGCTCTTGTTCCAGCGTAAGTGTACGCACACTGAATGATTCAGCAACAGCAATTGTGCTTTCATTCATACCCTCTTAATCTGTGTTACATTTCAAGTAGACACAGATCCAAAACAGTCTGAATATCAACACAGTTAATCTTCAATTAAAGATACCATCTTTCTAGCTTGTAAAAATAGTTAATGTAATTTTATGAATAAAGTTAACAGCAAAACAGTAGGATCAACCCTATCACATTGGAAACGATAGAAAAATGGAATCCAATTTGTTTTACCACATGCAGTAACCATGAATTTAAAATGTTTTCAGCACTTATTCCCATAAATCCATTCTATTTCTACTAAAAAAGACAAGCATAAGAGGAAAAAAAGTGAAAGATCCTCAAAAGCTAGAAAGCATACTGATGCTAGGGAAATCTTTGTTTACAGAAACATCTCTGAGCCAGCATAACGATTTCTTAAAATCGTCCTTATATAAAACTGCAAATCAATTGTAACCTGTAATAGAGTGGCACCCAACCTGCAGCACATCTGCCACAAATGACATAGGGAGCCTCTATATAGGGCATAAGACAAACTGGAGAGGAAACAGGGAGCCCAGCAGCAGATCAGGAAGGGAGCAGAAAACAGAGCAGCAGATCAGGCAAGAAAAGGGGATTGGAATGGCACTCAGGGAGGATTCAAGGCTAATTTGCAGCACATCTACCAAAAAAGGTTGGTCTCCCACTGTAGTAAAGTATGTCAGTGGAGTTTACGTGTGATGCATGGCCAAAAAGTGCATTTATTAAGTCAAATGTAACCACATTCACAATTCCTACTGGGATAGGACCTGCTCCCAGCTATAATATGTGCATATACTGAAGCCCAATAGCAGAAGCTACAGCACTGTGAGGGCCACCTGGTATATCCTACTTTCTCGCCCCCTTGAACTTGGGAAAAGAGGGCAAGATGTACAATCAGAGCTGGAGTACATGGATCCAGGACTCCTACATACATACAAATCTTACCAGAAAGCACTTGATACTTTAGCTGAAGCATTCAGATAGTGTTTGGACTGTCTCAGGGGAAGGCAAGATGGACAGAGGGAGAGCTCACCCCCAGTGTACACACCCTGTTGCTATCCCCACGGTGCTGCCTTCAACTACAAAAAAACCAAGCCCTATCTGAAGTAGTGAGTAGTATCAGGAAGCAAGAAGCACATCAAACCAAACAACAGCAGCAGTAATGCACATCTCAAGGCTCGTTTGTGTACCCACTAATACAGCAGCAACAAGAAGTTGTTTTTACAGATGTGCTCTGACATCAATCTACCATGCAATTTAATGGTACACAAATTCTGACCTAGCTGTTTGACCATAAACCAGCTGTTCATGAGCAGCAGAGGACTGGCTGGGCATGTAGTGCAGTCTCACTCTATTATCATCTATTCACTTGCATTAAAAGCCAGCTAAAAAAATACTCTCTCTCTAACATTTTTCCATGTAAGTAACAACATTCACTGTGATCTGTTTTAGTACACAGCCTCAGGATAGAAAAAAGTCCAGACAACTATCTGGATTATACACTTATCCAAACAATGTAAAATGTACCCAGCCCTGTCAATGCTGGAGAATTAGCAGGCCTGAAACAGACTAGCTCCCCTCATTTTCAAGGCCCTAAACAACCAAATAACTATTACAGCTCAGGAAAATGAGAAAAAAAAAACTGGTAATTTTCATGGCTACTATTTGCTCTGGCTACGTATACCCCAAGCCAGTCCACAAAGCTTCATCTTTACAGAGGCAGCTGAGGCATTAAGAACCTAACCCTACCGAGGGTCCGCATCCTATTGTACATTTAACTAACATGTGAATAGTCGAATTTGTTGCAATGTAAGCAACATACTTACCAGACTGGCATTGTGTTACACAGTTAAGCAAAGTATGTGTTTATCCAATATGTATACAAGTGAAACATTCAGCAATTTCTACAAGGATTACTACCTCCCCTCTCTTTGGTGCCAAGGTAGCTTTGCAACAATAAAAGAAGGGGGAGGGGATCAAAACTAAGAAAAAGTAAGACAAACCATGTCCAAATGCTTCAGAGCACCCAGTGAATAATATTTAGCAGATTTAAATTAATTCAAACACTATCAGCTTATGTTACCAAATGTAAAACGATGTTTTTGCTCTCACAACTTTTCACCTAAGTAACAAAACTCAAGGACTGCTTGTTCCTGTTTATTTACAATCTATAAGGGAATGAAAGCAATGGCCATTCCAAATCATATCTTGTGAGAATAGGTAGGACCTCCCACTCTCTCCACCCCGATGTAGCCTTACCCATGGAGAAAGCGCAACTTTGGATTTCCCCCTCTTCGCCCTCCGAAGTCAAGGAAAATACATGACAGCTGATGAAGCAAGACATTATGGTCTTCTTTCAGTCTGAGTTCAGTAGCATGCAACAATAAAATCAAGTGCCTTCAAGCTTATCCTATTAATATGAGAAGTAAACCGTCTTAAAATATTCCAAGACTTCTGTTTTCTGCAGCAGGGCAAGTAGGCTCAGTTAAACATGTACATAAGCAATAAGAGAGTTAGCTTCTGCTAAAAGAAGTCCAGAGAAAGTACAAGGATCAAGAACTAGTTCCACATGTTCACATGTGATCCATTCGTATCATTTCCTCTCTGCATCACATTTCATTTAATGAAATAAGTACAATAAAGCTTGCCTCCTGAACAGTGGCATTACAAGCCTTGCATCTGTAGATCACTTTAGGAACTTTACTTGAAAGATTTTTCAGTTGTACAGTACAGCAACCAATCAGGTGCACATGTCAATTTTTCTATAAAGAAGAAAATGTTTTTATAGTGAATCTATAATACCTTAAGCAAGGACATATTACCTACAGGAATGGTGCATTTAAAAGTCTGAAGAGAGTCTCCTTGAATGCTACTGTAATTCACTTCAGCAATCATCACTCCAGTAGCACATGCTCAGAGTAAAATTTTAACCCAGGTACTTGATTTTAAGATTTTGGGGAGAAACTGCACACAATCTGCGCACACACACACACCTAGCAAGCACACCTGGCTCGCACACCTGGTTCATCTAGCAAGCACACACGAGTGAGCACTTAAAATTATTTTGTGTTTTCTTTAATGTTAAAAAGGACTGTTGCAGACACTGTTTTTTTGTGCTGGCTTTGTACCAAAATAGAATGGAGATGATGAATTTGGCTATAGTTATTGCTATGATCTGGTCTAGGATTTCAATAGATGGTCCTCTCATTTCTAGGATTAAGCAGATTACAGCTATTGAAGAAAGAGTAGAATTTGCATAAGAGGTTATGTCAGGAACTGTCTGATCTGCACAAAACAGAGCATAGATGTTATCGTCACATTGTTTTATATTACAATGTGGAATTTTACATTAGAAATCAGACATGTCTCTGAAACCATGTAGTATGGTTGTGTCTTATTCCCCTTTTCATTCATATTTGCATTTGAATAAACACATTTTGATCTAATATTTATTTTATACTTTGCTACTATTTGTTTCATATTGATGAAAAAGACTCAGTGCCTGAGAAAATAAGCATCTACTAAAATTATTATCTACATTTATTAACCTGGACTAATACCTAAAAATTATACAAAACTTTTTTCAGTCTGGACCCTCAAAATAGACTAGACATCAGACTGCTATTTGACATATCAAGAAACAAACACAGAGAGAAGGGAAGCAATTTGCTCCAAGTCAGGCAACAAGTCAGATACAGAAAGTAAATATTTATCTAAAGGGGGAAATAAACCTTAATAGTCACTCAACCTAGTCATAAACATTGTTATACATGTTGAACATCTTCCAAATACCTGCAAGACTCATCCTCATACCAAGTGAAGAATTATAACTATGTATAATTAATAATTATGTAGCTACTATAAATACATCTCTTTGACAGTGAGCTTAAAGTAAAAAGAAAACATTAAAACAACTGTTTTCTCTTGCTAACAGGTGAACAGCCATTTTCACTGAATTCATCTCCTGTAAAACAGGATGAAATGATTTGCGTGTGATCTGATCAACACTTCCAATCTTTACTTCTAACCTCCACAATGATGAACAGAAACTGGTGCTGCACCTTTTGCAGTTCAGGTTTTCCTTCTTGCAAGAAATTTAAATGATAAACAGATCAATTTCCTGTGGATTTTTAAAGGACTACATGATATCTAATTTCATAAAAAAAAACTCAGAACATAAGAAATACCTATTGCAGTGGTGCTCAACCTTGTTAGACTTGAGGCACACCTCAGAAAATGTCAGCTTAGTTTTCATTTGTTTTTTGACTTATAATTCTTTTGTTACAAGGAATTGAAAAACACTGTAACAGGTCAGACTGTTTTTAACACTATGGATTTGTATTTGGTATCTCTGGTTTTATCTTGTGAATGATGTTTGCACACCTAATAGTACTACAGGGTTTGGCATCTCACGACACCCTTGAAAAGATCTAAGTGCACACAAGGTTGAGAATCATTGACCTACTGAGTCAGACCACAGGTATACCTACCTCAGCATCCTGTCTTTCACAGTGGCAGAGAGCAGATGCTAAGGGAAATATTTACAGATCTGTCCCATGCCCCTCCCCACTACAGCTTCCAGGTTGCACCCCTAGCATATTTAATGCCACTGATTGTAGATGCTCATATACCTAGGGATCTACTTACATTGCAGTGAGACTAAATAATTTGCATGGATTGATCACAGCATGAAGAGCACATTTCGTGGATATTTCCTGGATGTGCTCAGTTGGCCCCACCCCTCAGTGCTGTTGGTAGAGAGGCCCTGGCAGGGAATGCCATCTTATCTGCTGTCTGCCCTTTGTGTAGCCCTGCCCCATGGCACTAATTGGCGGAGAGGCCCTGGAGGTGGGGGAGAAAGGATCCAGGGGCAGCCATCATCTTGTCTGCTGCCCTTTTGTGCTGCCCCACCAGCCAGCACCTTCTCCCCCTGGGGTGAGTAGCAAAGCTGGGGCTAGGCAGTGTTGACTACTGGCTACCACTGGGGAGGCCAGCATTTCATTTTTATGTGTTTTATTTAAAGTTGATTTTGCAGACAATCCTGGATTTTGTGGTTTCCGCAAAATCATGAATTGACTAGACCCCCTACGTATACCTAGGACATAAATGGCAATGATAAATTCCTGGCCTGATCTCTCTGAAAAGTAAACAAGTCATGTACAGCATACACCTAACATGAAAAACCCTTTCATTATTACAACCCAGTTCAACTTTCTAATAATGGCAGTGCCTGGGTTGCACAGAAGACTGGCTCTGCTAAACTTCGAGACTGCGCCTCAACTTCAGGAGCAGGATGGAGAACTTTATCTTGCAGGCTCTTAAGACTGCAGACTACATGATGCAATGCCATCCTAACTAGCCTGGGTACAACTACAAGTACCACTGGATTAGCAAAGCACTCAGCCAAGTACAGTGACCACACAGCTTGACCCAGGCTTACTCAAGTGTCCCTGCCAAGCAGCACACTATGCCACATACACATATTCTTAAACAGGTCTTCTTTAAGGCTAACTGAAGGACCCAATCAATTCCCTGCATGACTGGCGATACTGGTATGCGCAGTACTATTAACCTGAGAAAAAAAAATCTCAAAGTTTGGCTTTTGTCTGTCAGGTCAATTGACAATAAGTAATAAATGGTCACAAGGAAAGATGTTATTACATCTCCCTAAAAACCCATGACAGTAGTTACTCTAAGACAAGGGAGTCAAACTCACCCAGCCCTCAGTTAGCTAGCTCAGTGCCTAATTTTAAAACAGGGTTTCTTAAAGTATGAGGGGAGAAAGGAAGACCTGCCTTTACCCTGTGTCTACAATTACCGGACATGGGAAGAAACTGGTCCCTGCTGAGGACCTTTAGTCACTAGGGCCACGTCCAGACGAGCACAACCATGTGTAACACCGTATACACCGTCCATTAAGGTGTTTCCCACACTGCTACCTTGCAGCATGAAGGCGTTTACTGACCCCAGGATCTGCTGTGTGGGAAAAAAAGTGAGGCAGTGCATGTGGCTGCACTGTGCGCCACCCAAAGCCAGAGTCTGGCCTGCCAGAGTCATGCTGCTGGCCAGGCTCCAAGCTGCAGGAGCTCTGTGGCTGCAGCTTCCCCGGCCCCCAGGTAAGTCTACTAGGGCCAGCACAGTTGCTGGCCCCAGCCTTCCCTACCCCACCTGGCGTAACCCACCATGTGCAGAGGGCACATGGTACAGGTGTTGTCCCCAAAGGACAGAGAGTTCGTGCCCGGTGCGCTTGTGCCAATAAACACACAGGGGTGAAGGATCCAACTTAACCTTTATTTCCTGCGCAGAAAGTGGTGCTTGGCAATCGTTCGCAAAGCAAGCACACCCACCCCAGTGGGCGTCTGCCTTATATAGCTACGTAACAGGTTAAACCTGCTGATGTGATGACATGTATAGCAAGCCCAGCAAGTAACCCCCTTTCCAGCTCCACCCCAAGTAACCCCCCTTCCAGCTCCGGAACTTTGTTGATACAGTTTTCCTTCTAGCGAGGCCAGCAATCAGCAACTACGCAACAAGCAATCTCCCCCAGCCTAAACAACCTACTGTATGCCCTTGGTTAGATAAAATACTTTTTTCAGAACACGAAGCTGTTCCTGAAGTAGAAAATGCATAGTAAAAGTTCAAGGGATCTCTGCTGGACATGGCTTCCAGCCCTACCTCTGTCCCTAGGGGTTTAGCCAGGTGCCCCTGAAACAAGGGGTACTTATCACAGGCACCTCCTGGGGACCAGAACACCAGCATGATGCTGCTTCTTGTCCCTGGGAAACCAAATGCCTGTGCTTGTCTGGATGTGGCCTAGGAGTCAGTAATAGACTCCTAGACTAAAAAACAGAAGACCGGTTTGATTCATATTTGAGCCAGATGTCAGCATTTTCCCTCAAAGCAAGCCTCTTAGACCTTACAGATGGGATAAACCCACTGTCTCCCTAAATATCTGTGGCTAAAAACAGATACTCAGTTTAATCTGATAAAGGCCTGTTTGGAGTCTGGGAGGTCTCCAAATTCACAGTTCAATCTGTCCTTCCCCTCCCCCTCCCCCTCTTGTGCACCCCCATCCCAGAGCACCCCATGAGGAAAGGGCCTGGCCCTGCTGAGCCCCCCGGGCTCCCAGAGCGGCTGCTGCGCGCGCTGCGCCGCCCCCCGAACGCTGGGCTGGCGGTTCC
>NW_005842015.1:381144-401385 GCF_000455745.1 Alligator sinensis
CTGGCTCTCGGACAGCGCCATGGCGGCCCCGCCACTAGCGCGCCCGCGCGCAGAAACCCCCGGCCTAGCTCGAGCGCTCGCTCTTCTGTCCTCCCCCTCCCGGCCCCCCACCGACACCGGAAGCTGGCGGCGCTTCCGGTGGCCTCACTTCCGCCGCGCCTGCGCATTACCTCATCACGTGATGCTGGGCGCAAGAGGGGGGTGCTCTCCCGCCCAGTCGGTGAGGTTGATGGTCACGTGCCCCTGCGGCCAATGAGCGAGGCGCTGCTCCAATGAGTAGCCCCACCCCCGTGTGACCTCGGAGGTGGGGAAGAGTGGCGGGGGGCTGTGGAGCTGGGCCGTGGGCCTCAGTTATCCCAGTAGTAAAATGGGGGTAGTGAGGCCCCGCCTCCCTGGAGAAAAGGCCAATGATTTTTAGGTGGCAGTTCATGCAGAGGGGCAGCAGGGTTTCAGTTGTTAGCATCTTACTCCTGCTGCCTGCTTTGTTAAAACATGGCCCCAGGTGCAGGCACTTTGGTCTTGGCTGCAGGAGTGCTGCATGGGAGGGGAATGCACCCTCCCCTACTGCCCCATTACATCTTCCTACCTCTGAATATAAGGCCAGCTCGTCGTTTTCAAAATAGCCCTATTACACAGCGCTGCCAAGTGGGCAGGCAGAGCAGCCTCTGCACCTGCTGTTTCCCTCTACTCTGCCCTGGAGGGGGTACACATCTGGAGTGCTCTGTCCCGTTTGCCCCCCCTTCCAGAAAGGATGTGGACAACTTAGAGAGCATCCAGCAGAGCGCAAGAAAAATGGTTCCCATGGCTGGGGCATATGGCTTGTGAGGAGAGGCTGAGGGAACTGAGCTTATTTAGGCTGTAGATGAGAAGACTGAGTGTTTCTTTAACAGCAGCCTTCAGCTACCTGAAGGTGGGGTCTAAAGAGAATGGAGCTAAACCAGGGGTCGGCAACCCACAGCATGCATGGCAGAGCACCATTTTGCTCAGCTCACTACCACAGAGCTGGGCTCTGGGCAGTTGCTACCAGCTATGGGCGCCCAGGCTGCTCTTTACAAGGTAGACATTGCAGTTTTTTCAGCACTCTGGCCAAAAATGTTGTCTACCCCCGAGTTAGACTGTTCTCAGTGATGACAGAACAAGGAACAACGGTCTCAAGTTGCAGCAAGGGAGGTTTAAGTTGGCTATTAGGAAAACTCTCACTAGGAGGGTGATGAAGCACTGGAACAGGTTACCTACAGATGTGATGGACTCTCCATCCTCGGAGTTTAACGTCTGGCTCGACAAAGCCCTGGCTGGAATGATTTACTTGGGAATGGTGATGCTTGGAGCAGGGGGTTGGACTAGATAACTTCCTGAGGTCCCTTCCGACCCAACAGGTCATTCCAAAATTGATACCCCCAGTTGAAGCAGCAGCCTAGTATGCAAGATGATGAATTAAGCCAAAAAAACCCAGCAGTCAGCAAAGCATGTATCCTTTATTGCTATTGGTCAGCACTCTGCCAAACATTATTTCTTGCAAGTGTTCCATGTACAATGTAAGCAGTCAGACATGATCATTAACCACAAAGGTAAAGTAAAAGAACCGAAGTACAAATCACATGTTCTGCTGATTTAGGATTATTAATATGAACAAATAATACCTTCCAGAAGAATACGGTCATGTTGGTGCACCACATGCTGTTTTAACTGAGAATGCTCAATGCACCCACCTGAATGAAAGTCTTCCTGTAGGCAGGTCTATTACACTTTTGAGTCACTTTTCCAAGAAGGACTCCCTTTTCATAACCATTTCATTTAAAACCACAAAAATAATTGGTAGACTTGGAGAACAAGATGTATAAACCGTGATTTAAAAACCGTATTTGGGGAAAGCAGTTGAACATATGAATTGCACGACTATCTACTTGAACAGAAATACCAACATTAGAATTTTACAGCAACACGCCAATCCTTTGGTCTTCTGCAAACCGCTGTCTAACAGAACACATCATTTTAGCAATACTATGTGCATTTAAGATAAAACTTTACATAGTGTTTCTGAAGAACAGGGAACCTTTTTTTTTTTTTTTTTAAGACAAAAAGGCATTTCGAAACTATCCTTCCTCTGACAAACAAATGCCATTTTTAAAGCTGTGATACTTTGGTCATTTTTAAATAAGAACTCCAATGGGACTAAAGAATGGTATTTTAAAATAACTGGGAGCTTACTAATAATGTTATGATACATGTACTGTTATCTTAAAAAAAAAAAAAACAACCAACCCAAAATAAAAAACTACTGCAATGCTTAATAAAATAAGCTACAATATTAAATGTAGTGCATCACTCCAGCCTCAAAACCCTCTACAACATATTGCAATGCAAAACACCCTAAGAAAAATTCATTTACTGCTCACTTAAGATTTTTCAAAAGTAAAATAGTCCAGCTATTTTTTTTACAACCAGACAAACCAGTTAAGTTTATATGACAACCTGCTTAAGATATAGCATTGATCAAAATAAACAGAATTCTCATTCACTGTGCAATTGAGAAAAATGGTGTTCTCTTTTGCTCACAATTCTGAGAACTCTCAGCATACCACATCTCCCACTAAGACCAAAGAAAGGGCTCAATCCTGCTCTCACAGGAATCAACAGAAATTTACAACTCACATCAGTTGTGCAAAATGACTTTCAAATGGGAACTGAGGGTACTCAGCCATTGCAAGACAGCATCTTTGCAAGGAACAAGCTAGTAGAGCTTCACTTAAAGCATTCATACATTGTATCTTTGCTGACAAAATTTCATCCATTTCAACACTTAACTGTCGAGTCCAATTCTTAAATCCTAAAAGCAAGAGCAAAGCCCATATTTCTCCCTTATGCTTGGTATCATTAATACTTTAATACAGAGGTCTTTCTTTTAGAAAGGTACCTAGTTTAACAGGAGAAAAGTCATTTGTCCCAAATGGTTTATTTTAAAATCAGAACATCCTTTTACAACAAACCTCAACCACTTTTGTTTATCGGTGTCTCCCTACACAGAATTAGCTTTCTGCCCCATACATCTTATTCTTATCTAAAGCTCAGTGACATCATAGTCAGATAATATGGTTCATTATTATCCTGTCACAAACATCTCTACACGCCAAAGAGTATTTGAACTAATACCACATCTTTTGGAGTGCCTGCTGTGTGTTTAAAAAGGTAGTTCTAAACTTTCGGATACTTTAATGCTACATGCTACAAAGCAACAATAGTAACTTTAGGGGAAAGTTTCAGGCACAATTAGATGGAAAAAAAAACTTACATTCATATGCAATGTCCAGAAGTTCAAGTTTGGAGGTATCATTAAAATATATATATTTTTATAGCCATGTGATGGAATGGAATTTGGTTATATAAAAGACAATAAAGTGCATTAACCTTCACTGTGTCTGCTTATAAGCAGGCTTTATTGTGCCTGTCAGTCAATTACTTACTACAGTGAAAAGCTGGTGTGAGATGGTGTTGGTCAGTCTCTCCACACTGAAAGTTAGCAGAGGGTGGCTCTCCACATATACTGAAAGAATATTCAGGCAGCTGGATAAGTTGATGTCACAGCCCCATCCCCCAATTAATTTATGCACCAGGCAGGCCTGATTCTTATGTTAATGATGAAGAAGGCAGGCAAAATTGCTTAGATTTTGATGAGACATTTTTGTATATTACCCTCATTTTGATTAGGAAAACACACACAATAGAAATTCTTAACTTTATGGCCCTGGTGTGCCGTGTTAGAGAGATTAAAAAGAGCTTTGTAGGAATGACAAACTTGTGAAAGGAAATCAGACAACTGTACTGTTTATAAAGATTTAACAGCAACCCTTTCTCCTTAGCAAATCCAGTGCTGTCATAAGCAGATGTCAGGACTTTGTCATGTTTAAAGTTTCAATTGCTGCTGAAGGTCATGAATCGATGAGGCACTGTTTTGTAGTTTCGCTGCCACCAGCTCCTCTTTCTCTGGCTTGATCGTTTCAATCACACCATTGGTTCCAAGAATACAAGGCATACTTAAAAATACTTCACAGTTTATACTGCAGCACCCCTGGAATTGTGCAAACAGTAAAGGACTATTAATGTAGCTGTTTTTGAATACCGTGCATCTTTAGAAACCTCTGCTACTTCTATGCCCATTATGGAATATGGAATTGCGTGAATTAAGATAGTTAAAATTCAACTAAGCAAGATGTTCTTTGTTTAGCAGATAAGCATAGCTTAAATGTTATTGATTTAGAATAACCTATAGTAAATTTATGCTATGCAAGATCTGTGCCTTATACAGTTAAGTGTTTAGGATTTCTTAGGCCTTTTGTATATTTAAACAACATAATTTATCTCAGCAAATATCAATGGTGGAGACAAAGCTTGTAAACAGCACAAGAACACTTTTTGCCAGCATAGCTTAAACCAGTTCTCCAGATGTTGCAAGCTATATTATCAGGATTTTTTCCCCTCTAGTACAGGGGTTCTCACAACTTTTTTTAGACTCAAGGTACCCCTTGAAAAATGCCAGCTCTTACTTTTAACTTGGGGGTGGGGGGGTGGGGCAGGGGTTGTCTACAGAGAATATTGAGCAAGTTTTTTGTTGCAAAGAATCCAACAATACACAAGACATAGGAATTGCTGGAGTGTGGCAATTGCCATGCTCCAGCAGACTATTAATTGAGTCTGCTCCAATGAGCTGGAATTACAGCACATCGAAGCAGTCTCCCTGCTCATGTATAGGCACCCTGTATAGGTTTATTCTGTGAATCACGTTTGCACATCTAACAATGCTAACACTACATGGCACCCCAGAGCAACCTTGAAAGGATCTCAAGGCACCCCAGGTGCCATAGGTCTAGTATAACTGCATCTCCACTAACTTTACTGATTATGGGGAGAATAAAACTAAAAGCACACACCCTGTCTGACCAATGTGGCTATCCCAGCAAAATTTTGGGGTATAGAGCATGTATTATATATGAACATGCACCTTTGTATTCTGCAATTAAATTACGAAAATTCAAGTGAGGATTAAAATAGTTGTTTCTCATTTTTTAGGGTAAAATAATATGTGTACACATGTGTAAAGTCTTAGGTTGTGCAGACAATATGCAGGTCCAGTTAAAAGGCATTATTAGGTCATTTCTGCAGAGGAGTAGCTATTTAACAGAAACTTCATATGATAATAAGAGAAAGTAATTTAATAAGCATCTGTAGGTCATGAAACAGTAATCAGCCTTTGTTCCATTTTGTTTTAAATCCTACAGTCACCCCTTAGAAGGAAATTCCTGTTTTGAAAATTGGAAATTAACTGTTACTAAAGGGAAATATTTCTTCATAATGTTTACTTCCTAATATAAATAACATTGTTCAATTAATACTTCTAGGATAAAAGTTTAAAGTCTAACATGATTTTGTTTAAACAGTTTCTAGAAAGTAAGAACACTGTAGACAATACTATTTCTCAGTTTTATCAAATATAGTACTAAAGGAAAGTCTGTATCAGATTCCTGTAGAGAGAGCTGAAAATGTTTGGTGCTTTAGAAAACTTGCAGTCAGCATTGAGCACTTTGAAACCAAGACGCACCTACCTGTGCTACTTGCCAAAGCCAACTATATCACAGCCTATTTGCATAACAAGGGGTGGCCAAAAGGGGCACTATCCTTGATGCCAAATTAGAAGAGGCTCCAGAATCCATGCCCACACAGTCCATGCCCCAGCAGCTCACTCATGCAAAGAACTCCAAAACAGTCCCCCAGCTGCTATTTTAAGAGCAACAGCCCGGATGGGTATAGCACACGCAGTGGCAGCAGTTGTTCAGCTGAGACTGGTGCAAGTAAAACCAGCCCTGCCTCCCCCAGCCCCCTTTAGAACCTGCCCCTGCAACATGTGCCTCTCCTGCTCTTAGAAACCACACGCTCACTAGAGCTATGAGAAACAGCTGTGTTTTGATCTGGTTTTGGATTCAGCCATTTCAGAGGACAGTGATTCATGTCGGTGTTTCGGATCACTGTCCTGTTTCGTTTCAGCCAAATCTGTTTCAGAGATTCGGCTCTGCCAAATCTCCAAATCTGTTTCGAACAGGCTGCAAGGGAAGTTTTGCATAGCCCTACCCAGCCAGGAGGGGCAGTGGGTGGCTCATCCGAGGGAGGAGGAGGGCCACTGCCCTCCAAGCAAGCAAAGAGTAACCCCCGTGTGGGTCTCTGATCCCTGTCACGTTGGGTCACGGGGCAGGGAAGCAGCACAGAGTGGCGAGCAAGTCTGCTGGTCCCTGCCCCATCACAGGGAGCAGAGATCTGCGCAGGGGGTCTCCTCATTACCACTGCCCTCTCCATGCAGCCCCGCATCACCAGGGCAGCTTGGGACAGGCAGCGGCAGCAAGGAGACCCCTGGTGCAGATTTCTGCTCCCTGCGGAGCCAAGTCATGCGGCAGAGCAGTAGTGCACAGCTGTTTCCTTGCAAGCCGGGCTCCGAAACGCTGAAATTTTCCGAAACATTTCAGATGCCTAGTTTTGTTTCAGAGATGTTTCTGAGCCTTCCGTTTCGATTCAGATTCAGTGTTTCGGGTGCCAAAGCAGCCCAAAACACCTCCAAAACAAAACAGCTGCCAAAATTTCGCACAACCCTAATGCTCACCCCTATGTCCCCCCACTCCCCTCCCCGGGTGTGATCCAGGCATCAAGTCTGCTTGTTACACCACTGCTTTGATTACTAGGAAGCTGGATGCCAGTACCAAGAATGATGCAGCACTCAACTACCCCAGTGTTGGGGGAAGGGGAAAAGGGGAAAAATCGATTTAGAATCCTGTCCTCAAACTACAGCCAAAAGAGTAGCAGATTCTTGTTCAATATGATTAGTGCTAAAAGCTGGTGTCAGAAGAAACTAATAGAAACGATACAACTGTAGAATTGTTGGACTAAGCTAATGTCTCTGTTCTGCCAAAGTTAAAATGTCATGCCAGGTATGATGGATATGATGACAATTAACGGAAAAAGAGATATCATATTTACCTTTGCCAGAGTGGATACGGAATGAACTTTTCTTTTATCTTTCAATATACTTTCAATCAGGTCAGCTATTGATAATGCAACAGACCAAGACCTTTGACCTTTTCCCTTAAGAACTTCCATGGCTCTATATAAAGAAGAAAAAAACCAAAAAAAATGTGGCAGAAAAACATCATTTCTTCAATTGTCCAACATATTTTATGGACACATAAGAAAGCATATTGCATAACATATGAGCCTCAGTCTCTGCCTCTGAGGAAAATACATCCTTAAATTCCTATTCCCCTAAATCTACAAAGATTAGGGCTTTTCATTTGCTGCATATAACTGGCACAAATTTGGCCAGGGAAACAAGCAAATGGAAGATAACTATTTTCTTAATTTCTATGAAGAGTGTGTCCCTTTCGCTGCAGTGCATACATCTGTGATTAAAGACATACTCCTGAACCTCAGAAGGAACTAACTTAGAGTAATTTATTAATACAAGTAGCATGGCACACTACACCACCAGAGAAATGCTGACAGGAAGTTTTTCCATGTTAGGGAAACTAAGTGTTTTTAAGGACCATACTCATTCAGTTAACATCATCACTCAAGATCCCACCCAATATCCTCTTAATGGCTGAATATAGGATTGCAGGTACAGTGGCGCAAATGCCCCAAGACTGCTATGGTAACCAAGAAGGCCCAATATGAACCTTGTACAGACCAACTAATTGAATTCCAATAAGCCTACAACGCGCCTAGAAAATTGGGAAGAGAGTTTGAATTGCTTAAAGTGGGGCTGCACCAAGAGAGATTTTTGGGGCCGATACGGATATCCAATTTTTAAGGAGGCATAGTTGGCTAATACCAATCTGATTTCCAATATAATGTGGAGAGCTGCCTCCAGGTGGTAAGTCCATTGTGGTGGAAGGGGTGGGGGGCAGATCAACCTCCCACCGCAGTGAGGCAGGGAACAAGGGTAGGTGCTGCCCAGCTGCAGCAGGGTGGGGCGCAGAATGGAGGCGCAGCTCGTTTGGGGGGATGGGGAAGGGGAGGTGGCACGGCTCCCGCCCTTGCTTGCATCCCGGGCGGGGAAAGAGGGGGAAATAGGATACGTGCTCCCGGATCTCTGCAGGACGAGCAGGTGGGCTCCAGCTGCAGGCTGGAGCCAGGCTCTTCTCACCGGGGCCTGGGCTCGAGGCAGGGGCTACAGAAGGGGCTGGAGCCACCCCAAATTTTGCCGAAGCTCCATCCTAGTGCTGCCACGCGTTGAGCTCTTCCCAGCTCAACCCCCATCTCCCCCCATGTGCAGGGAAAAGCCAGAGCTGTGCCAGGCACGCGGTAGCAGTGCTGAAACGGAGCTACAGTGAAATTTGGCTGTATCCCCCTCTATAGGCCCAGCTCCAAGCCCAGCCCCCAGCAAGAAGAGCCCAGCTCCAGCCTGTACTGTACATATCTGGGGGGCACATGCCCCTGCCACTCCCCACCACCTCAGGTGCAAGCAGCGGTGGGAGCCACCCCCGTCCCCACAAGCTGTGCCTACATCCCATGCCCCAGCTGGGCAGCGCTTACCTCTTCCCCCTTCCTCACCACAGGGGGTGGGGAGGGGGTTGATCTGCCCCCCCACGTCCCTTCTCTCCCTCTTCCCTTTCCAACACAATGGACTGACCAACTGGAGGCAGCTCTCCATGATGCCAGGCTCCACTCCTTGCTGCTCCAGTGCTGTGCTGCGGCTGCGTGCACGCACTGGCATTTATTGGCCCAATTATTAGCCCCATTGGGCCAATTTCCGATGCAGCCAATTTTCTTTATATTGGTACCAATCCAATACTGGATCGGTGTATCAGTGCACCGCTAACTTAAAGGAAAGAGAGATAACCAACAATCTATTCTAGAGCTAACGTAACTGGACCACGCTGTGTTTATTCTCAGACCTACAAGACTAGTCTTTCCTTAGATGCACAATGTCTAGAAAGGATATGAACGTTTTAGAGCAAATTTGCTCCTATGAGTAAAAATAAGTCAGATTATTCAGGGATTCAGTGCTCTACAGTCAAGAAGCATACTTAATGTGAATATAAATTTACTATTGTAGCCATGTTACCTGTTTGCTAACTGTTCCCTTGAATTATGATGTGATTTTGCTGCAGTTTGACACGTTGCTGAATTAGAACCAGTCCATGCAGGCACTAGGTAAAATAAATAGAACAGAATGTTTTATCTCAATATATAACACTGATGAACACATTTTAAATTTTGTTTTCTATAGTGCATGTTTTAATGCCCTGAACTTAGTTGCTACCTTTCTAAAGTTCACAGCAACTCCTTAAGCCCCAGTGCAGAACGGGCTTGGAATCTTTATAGAAATACATCAAGGAAAGTGGTAGCAAGTGGCTTATTGTCCAAACTAAAAATGTATGTGTATGTACATGTGTGGAGATTACAGCTAGGGATTGGTTGGGATGCAAAGGAAGTCAGAGTTTTGTATTCGGCAGCCATTGGACCCAGCTGACAAAGCAGTGGCTTCAACAGAATTCGGCAGCAGGGGGCTCTGCTGCACTGCAGGTGGGTGCCTGTGGCTCTCCCTAGGCTGTTTGTAAATGGGTGGCAGGGAAAAAGAAGTGGCAGACATGGCAGGGTCCTAGTCCCCACCCTCCTCAGACCTGAGCTGAGTCATTCTGGCCCCTTGCCAGAAAATATGTTGCCAAGCACTGTTATATACTATGAACGGACTTGCAGAAAGAAAGTGCTCTTAGCAGAGAGAGATTTAAATACAAGAAAAAGGAGAGCTGCTCAGAAGGGCAAAATGTCAGTAGAGATAAACAAGGCAGGCAACACACTGAGGGACATAGGGGTTAACAGCTGGAGTTAATAACTGGTCCAGGTAATGGAATAAGAATCCACAGTCTCTAGTGAGGCTATGTTTAACAGAGTGCAGTCTGGCAGAAGGCAGGGCAAGGTGGCACCTTAGAGACTAACACAACGACATCTCACAATTCAGTCTGCATACAATTTCTTGTTCAGCAATATCATGTTCAAGTTGGTTTTTAAAAGTAGGTCATTCTGCAAGTCTATTCACAGTGTCTGATGAAGTAGGCAGTTACATACAAAAGCTCATGCCTCTGAACTAGTTCGTGTCTAAGGTGCCATCCCGGCCTATGTTCTGCCTGACTTCACACTAATGTGGCTAACCACCTTGTTTCTCTCTTGTGGGAGCAACTTTTGGAGAGGAGAAAGGCAATGCAGACACAAGATGGAGGTACACCCTCCTTACACTGTAGCTTTCTAGCGAAGAAAACACTTTAAAAGGACACTTAACAAGAAAACAGGGGTTGGGGGTACAGGTGGTGTTCTTACCAATCCTCCCAGTCTCAGGCTATGGGCTGAGGAGGGAGAGGAGGATTGAGGTAGCGAACCGAAGACTGCGGTACTAGTGTCATCGGGAAGGCTTCGGCTTCCATGACCACAGTCCACTCTTTGGTGAGAGGGACAGTGAGCTGCTGGGCAGGGACAGCCTCCACCTCTCTCCGCTGGGAAGGAGGCTCTTCTCAGCCACACTGGCTGACCTCCTCTACTGGGCTTTAAACTAAGCCCGCGCGCGGGGGGGGGACACGACACGACGACGACGACACTACTGTCACTGCTGGCCCACTGAGCAACCCTTGCAGAGCCAGCAGGTCAAGGCACTTAGGGAAGCCCACCCCTGCAACGAACTGTAGGCAAGGCAAGGGCCACCAAAGGGACACTTGTGTACCTATACACAAATGCCAGAAGCTTGGGAAATAAGCAAGAGGAACTTGTCCTCCTGCTTAAAACAAATGATTATGATGTCATAGGGATAATGGAGACCTGGTGGGACTCCACCCATGACTGGGCCATGGGTATAGATGGCTATACCCTGTACAGGAGAGATCGAGTGGACAAAAGGGGTGGGGGCGTAGCTCTCTATGTCAAGGAAAGCTACGCATCCCTGAAAGCCGATATTGGTGCCCAGGGTGGACTGGAGACCCTCTGGGTTAAAATCCGTGGGGAACACAGCACAGGGGACACAATAGTGGGAGTCTATTACAGACCCCCTACCCAGGATCAAAACCTTGACCAGGAGTTCACCAGGGAATTAGCTGAGGCCGCATGCTCCCGGTGCATGGTTATCATGGGAGACCCCTGCTAAACCAGATAGGACAACTGACAACTGTCACCCAGGAAAAAGCAAGCTTGCTAAATGGGTACTTTGCATCAGTTTTTCACCAGTCCCATGGGATGCCCCTTCCCACTATGGGACAGGGAGGCCCGGGCGAGGGAGATTCCTTACCCTCCATCAAAGCTGACCTTGTGAAGAAACACCTTGAGAGGCTGGACACCCTCAAGTCAGTCGACCCTGACTATCTACAGCCCAGGGTACTCAAGGAGCTGGCTAGCATCATAGCTCAGCCCCTGGCATGGATCTTTGAGAACTCCTGGTGCTCTGATGAAGTGCCCGAAGACTGGAAGAAGGCCAATGTGGTGCCTTTCTTCAAGAAAGGGAGGAAAGTGGATCCGGAAAACTACAGACCCATCAGCCTGACCTCTATCCCGGGGAAGATCCTAGAAGATAATCAGAGAGGCCATTCTTAACAGACTGGCTGATGGCAACATCCTGAAGGATAGCAAGAACAGGTTTTTGTTGCAGGTAGGTCTTGCTTGACCAATCTCATTTCCTTTTACGACCAGGTGACCTATTACCTGGACAAGGGGGAAGAGATTGATGTCATATATCTCGACTTCAAAAAAGCCTTCGATCTGGTATCCCATGATCACCTCTTGGCAAAACTGGCTAGCTGCGGCCTTGGCCACACCACGATCCGTTGGCTGGGGAATTGGCTCCGTGGTCGGACCCAGAGGGTGGTGGTTGATGGAAGTCAATCGTCATGGTGCCCTGTGACCAGTGGGATCCCTCAAGGCTCTGTCCTAGGGCCAATACTATTTAACATCTTCACTAACGTTGTAGACATTGGTGTCAGAAGCGGACTGGCCAAGTTCACCGACGACACCAAACTCTGGGGTAAAGCATCCACACCTGAGGACAGGAGGGTAATCCAGGCAGACCTTGACAGGCTCAGGAAATGGGCAGATGATAACTTGATGGTGTTTAACACCGAAAAATGCAAGGTTCTCCACCTTGGGAGGAAAAACCTGCAGCATCCTTATAGGTTCGGCAGTGTTACGCTGGCTAGTACTACGGATGAAAGGGACTTGCGGGTCATGATTGACCACAAGATGAACATGAGCCTTCAATGTGATGCTGCAGCTAGTAAAGCGAGCAAAACGCTGGCTTGCATACATAGATGCTTCTCAAGCAAATCCCAGGACGTCATTCTCCCGTTGTACTTGGCCTTGGTGAGGCCGCAGCTGGAGTACTGCGTCCAGTTTTGGGCTCCACAATTCAAAAAGGATGTGGAGAAGTTTGAGAGGGTGCAGAGGAGAGCCACGTGCACGATAAGAGGTCAGAAAAACAGACCTTATGAGGAGAGGCTGAGAGCCATGGGACTCTTCAGCCTGGAAAAGCGCAGGCTCAGGGCGGACCTGGTGGCCGCCTATAAATTTATTAGGGGTGTTCACCAGGACCTGGGGGAACGTCTATTCACCAGAGCACCCTAAGGGATGACAAGGTCGAACGGTCACAAACTCTTCCATGACCATGTCAGGCTGGACATAAGGAAGAGCTTCTTTACTGTCCGAGCCCCCAAGGTTTGGAATAGACTGCCGCTGGAGGTGGTTCAAGCACCTACTTTGAACACCTTCAAGGAGACAATTGGATGTTTACCTTGCTGGGATCCTATGATCCCTGCTGACTTCCTACACCTGGGGCAGGGGGCTGGACTCTATGATCTTCTGAGCTCCATTCCAGCCCTAATGTCTATGAATCTATTATCTATGTAATACATGAATAGATGCTCAACCATCAATGGAACAAAGGCTGCTGTTTCCATGTGAAGTAGCCATTTAAGCAAGCCTGCTACACATCCCTTTTCTCATTTTTGTTGTCCCACTTCCTCATCATTACAAAGTAGTCAGAAGTCAACTTGCAGCTTTACTGCCTTTAGAATCCACCCACCCAATCCCCAACAGTTCCTTCCTACATAAAGATTCACTGTTTCTAGTTTTGTAAGAAGCCCTCACAACCCCAAACCCCTGCAGTACCATTCCTGCGCTGCTATGTACTTTGACAAGTCAATCAAGACCTAACATGCAGAGCTGTGGAGTAGACACAGCTGCTGTTACCATCTGTGTGAACTGGGAGTTCAGCACCTCTTAAAATCTGGCACTTAAAGTACTCCAAAATTAGCAGCAGTCCACTACAATGCTGATTTCTCTTCCCAGAAAGATTGTTTCTTCAATACCTTTAACATAATAAGTTAAAAAAGAAGAAAAAGAAATTGAAGATGAAGTGTGGCCCACAAGCCATCAGCTGGATAGCCCCAACCTAAATCATCAAAACCTATCCTTTTACCTTTGCCTTCCCCTTGTTCACCAATAATCCAAGCCTCTTTTCCTACAGTCTGAGCTTTCAACAGGTTTGCGATGACATACTGGAACCTCTCAGTGTCCAGGTTGCAGCCAATTCCAATAACTCTGCTTTTGGGAAATGCACTCAGCTTCCATGATACATAGGTCATTATTTCCACTAAACAAGAGAGAAAAATATGTTGATAACATACAATCACTTCCAAAAGTTCAACACAAAACAGGCTAGAATTCATTTTCAAGAGACAAAATCAGGAGCCAGCTATTCACTTTTAAAGTATTAGCCTACATGAACACATCAAGTTTACTTGTCCCTAAAACACCAAGTCAAGCTTTTAAGATAACATGTCATAGCTTGAGTAAAGTAGTAAGAAGAGAGACCCAGGTAAGTTAAAAATTGTAAAATGCATCTAAAACAGGGTTTTTAATTAAATTGTTATCTACTTCTTAAGCTGGGAAAGGACACATCCTCATCCATCAAAAAATATTGCCTCAAAAAAAGTTTACTCCTCTTAATTTGCAAGTTTCTTCTCTCCAACCTTTGTTCTACTGAATGGCAACAAGGGAAGCATTTCAAATCACTTTATTAGTTTTAGTGTACGTGTAACAGCTCTGGTTCCTGTTCTGGCTAAGGAATGTTGTTGGGATGGGGTCAGGGAACAAGCTTACCATGAAGAATCTGGTGGGGTTGAATGGCTGACAGAGAGGTCCATGTGTGGTCCAGGGTGAAAGAGCCAAACCCTGGCCAAACATGGTCATGTGCAGAGGGAGCAAACTAGAAAGGAGCCAGCACACTCAGAACCTCAGAGAAGGTAACACACAGCTGGCTGAGAATGCTGTGTGAAACTCATGGAGATGCGGAGCCAGGCTCTCCTAGCAGCATCCTGGGGACCTGGTGAAGTGGTCCAGTAAGCCAAGCTCAGCAGCAGACTAGTGAGGGATATGGAGTGAGTGAAGAGGAACTTGATCAGCAAAAAGGACAATGAGGTTTCCATGAGGGTAATGAGTTAAGTGTGTGAATGCAGACTGTTGATAAAGTGCTGACAGTGTGGAGTGGAGCCTCACGCATTGATGAGCAACACAAGGAAAATTAATGGAATCTGTATAAAATAGAGACTGATAAGATTGGGGTGGAATTAACTAATCTTCTGAGTCAAGGGAGCCAGTGGGATCCATTAATGATTAGGGAATCCATGAGATCCATTAGTGATTAACTGCTATTCTAGAGATTAAAAAAAAAAAAAAAAAAGACTGTGGAATTACGTAATAATTGACTACTCTTTCATGAATTAAGAGAGACTATGGAATTCAGTGATAATTAATTACTCTCACTTGTATTATGAGAGACTGGAATTCATTGATGATTGACCCCTCTCCCATTAATCAGGACAGACTATTAAATTAATTCATAATTAACTGATCTTTTAGAACTATGGATGTCAATCACAGGTACATATACCCCTAGGGGTATTTAAAAGAGTCGTAGGGGGTACACAGAACAGATGTGGTGGATAAATGCCATGTGCATGTGTGCACCCACAGTACAGCACACAGGTGTCAAGCACAGCCTGGCCACGGGGAGAGCAGCTGGGTCCGGCTGGTAAGTCTGTTGTGGGGAAAGAGGCTGGAGGGGGGGGGCACACATCAAAGCCCCTGTGGTAGGGGAGGGAGTGGGGCAGGGGCAGCGGCTGCATAGTTGGGACTGAGCTGCATAAGGCAGGGAAGGAGGGGGCAGCTCCCATGGTACAGGCCCCTGCCATACCCTTGGGAGGGTATGGAGGGCATGTGCTCCTGGATCTGTGCACAGGGCAGGGCGGGCTGGGGACGGGGCGGCACTGGGCTCCTCCCAGCAGGGGCTGGGCCAGGCTGCGCTCAGAGCAGACACTGTCAATGCTGGCCCTGAGCCAGCCACTCCCTCCCCCATCACTGGGGCAGCCTGCCCTGCCCTGCCCACAGATCTGGGGGCACACACTCCCCGTGCCCTCCCAGGGCATGTGCAGCAGCAGGAGCCAACCCCCACTCCCTGCATCCCCAAGACAAGCTGCTCATGGTTCCGTCCCATGCCCCGCCTCAGCTGTGCAGCACCTTCCCCAGCCCTACTCCCTCCCTTGCTGTGGGGAGCCTCAGTCTGCCCCCCCCCCTTAAAAACAAGAAAAAATATAAAGAGGTACAGGAGCTGAAACTAAATCAGAAGGGGTACACTTATTAAAAAAAGGTTGAAAACCCCCATTTTAGAACATCATGAAACTAACTAGCCTGTGACTGGAATTCCTGACTAGACCAATAATTGATTACATCACACCCAGAAAGGTTTAAAGGAGATGTTAGTCTGGGACCCCATAAGGGAGGATACAAAAATGAGCAACTCTGAGCACATGAATAGCAGCTGGATCAAAAGTGGGCTACTAGCAGCAACTGCCAGAGGGGTACAGGAGTCTGAGTTAAGGCCACATATTTAGGCTAACTGGCCAGGAGTGGTAAGAAGCAGGGTATAGGGGTAGAAGGAACCCTGTGAAGATGACAGCCTTCAGTCATGCAGATCTCTGCTCTTCTCTGAACAACCAACATCCCCCCCTTTTTTTTTTTTAAACAAGCATGGCAGGTAAGAACAAAGGGAAGTGGAAGCAGAGACCTGGTAGACCTGGACATGAGAAGGCAATCCCAACTACAACTTCCTACAGTATGGTTAAACAGGTTTTCAATCTATGGACTAATGTCTACTTCTTCTGTCCCTCCCTAGGACCTGGAAAGAATACATTTACCCCAGTGTAAGTTGCATCAGTTTTAAACACAAATGTAAATTGCATCAGAATCCTAAAATGGACAGACCAGCAGCTTACCAGTGAGAGTTGGAGCCCAAACGCAGACTAGCAGCTATATCAACAGCAGCTGCACACATGAGAAAGTACTTCAGCACCTCTTTATTAGGGCTGGAAACAGACATCTTTGGCGGAGCATGAGCAGCGGTGACACTATGTGTCGAAGTACAGCTGATTGAACTTCAGGGACAGCTATAGACGTTCCTGGCTGCCACACCCCGACCTGGGGCACATCTGCAGGTGGGGGAAAACCCCCCACCTGCAGATGTGCCTCCCATTAGGGAATGCAGAAGTCACCTCCAGGGGATTTCCTCCAGATATATCTGCAAGCAGATCCTCTTCTACCCCACTTGCACATGTGTACCCCTAAGCCCCGACTTTCCCTGCTTACCCAGACACATCCTTGCAAGGACATGTCCAAGTAAGCAGGGAAAGAAAGCAAGGCAGGTGCTCCTAAGGCTGGAGGGGTTAGTTGATCCTGCCTGGTAAATCCTGGGGTGTGCAGTAGCAGGCCCCTCAAGCCCATAGAGCTCCTGCCCTAGAGAGGCTGGACAGCTCAGGCAGCTTCACTCTGCTCAAGCTCATCCACCATAGCATATAGACAGTGAAGTAGCAGTAAAACTGCAGTAAAAGTAGTACAATTTAATACTATGTTCTATTGTGACCACAAAGTTGAGCATTTGTGGCATAGTAGAAGGTATGGATGTCTATTTGTTTTCACTTTGTGCTGCCATAACGAAGGTGACATCTGTTCCCACCCCAGGTGGCTAGGAAGCAGGGAAAGGCCCACTTATATGGAGAAAAAGGCTAGACTAAATGGAAACAGACATCACTTACGCTGGTAGAGCCAACTTTTTTAGCAGGCATGCCACAAATTAGCTCTATACACTCCCTGAGTCACATGTCAATCCCCTCCCTCAGACCAGTCTGCTCCTCCTTTCACTCCCTGCTGTGCCCCCTGCCTGAACAGCTGCTTTGCTTTCTGCCCCCTGCTACTGTGCTGCCTGTCCCCTCCCTATTTGGTTGCATACCACACACAAAGGCTGCCCATGCCACTTGTGGCACTCATGCCCCAGGTTGGCCACCCCTGATCTACACCACAACTGCTTTATTCCAGATTTACTCAACAATAGATTCAAGCAAGTTATACCAATATTTAGCTTTGTTTTTGGGTTGTTTTTTTTACCATCTCCTGTAAGAACTCAAGAGTACCAGGCTCAGAGCCAGGATTTCTGATCAATGAAGCAGTCTTTAAACAAACTGCAAACAAACTAAATCCAGAGACAAGCAAATCAAAAAAATATAAATATTAAAGTACCTGGATGAGATGCAACAAGCAGCACACTATTTTGACTATGGTGTGCTATGGCAGGGACAATTCCTCTGAACAGATCCACATTGCTTTGTATGACATCAAGATATGACTGAGCATTACCCAGATAATTAACAGTAAACACCACCACTTTGGAATCAGCAGAAGCAGAAAAATCTGACCAAATAGAAAGAAACTGAGGTTAATTAAAAAATAATCAAATCCTAGAAACATCAAGTGATGGATGGAAAACATACTTGGCCCAAAGAAATTTTAAATGATCAACCCACTACTTATTCTTGATCCCTTAAAATAAAGTTTCCCTTTTTATCCCAAATCAAATTTATCTATCTGGAAACATCACTATACTATCTGAACCCTGTGTATCCTAGAATTCTGTCCAAGATCTTTATCACATTTCTGTCCTGCACCTGGGGGCTTCTGTTCCTTTATGTCTCATTCAAAACAAGGACACCAACACAGTACCCAAATCTAGACAGCCACCAAAATATAAAATAAAATAAAATAAAAATCTTACAAATCTGTTAAGTGTATGTAATATGATCAGAAGGTCAACACAAGAGATTTAAAACCTTTACGCAGGGAGCAGGAAAAAGGATGATTTAGGAGTGTCAGCTTCCCAAAATCACTCTACCACCATGCTACCATCTTGCTGTGCAGACTCGCATTCAAGACAAGAGAAACTATCAAAAAATAATAGGCACTCACTGACCCAGAGGTATCGGGTAACCTAGAGGTGATACCTCCTAAAATGTCCTAAATATCCTAAACAGTAAAACACAGAAGATACAGCAACAGGTTTCATTAAAGCATGAAGATTTAGCACCTTTGCTAATCTCTACATTTGGTAGATCGAAGATATCCAGGTCCATGATTCCTCCTTTTGCTGCACCTTCAGAGGGATCTAAAAGAACCACCTGGTCTGCAGCACCCTGTAAAGAATAAAAAAGCAAAATGAAGCATGACTTCCTTTGAAAAATGAAAATTCTAAAATTCAATGAAACTTCTAGAATAGTGTCAGTTATATACAAACACAAATCCCTGACCCGATCCAAATCACTGGTGACTGTGAGGTTAAGAGAACTAACCAGTCAGTTACAATGCTAGTTTCATGCCAAATAATATATTAAAATATACCCACCCACACACCCATGAAGGGAGCCATTCAAACTGGCTATTTTGTTAAACTAGTAAAAGCTGTGAGAAATACCCTCTATGGCCACATCCAGATAAGCGCAGACATTTGGTTCCCTGGGGACAAGAAGCAGCAGCAGACCTTGTGCCACTGCTACTTGTCCTGGGGAACACGCACCCTCTGACACACAGCAGGTTACCCCAGATGGGGTAGGGGAGGCTGGGTCCAGCAACTGTGCTGGCCTCAACAGCCTTACCTGATATCCTGGGGGCTGGGGAAGCTGCAGTCATGGTGCTCCTGCAGCTTGGAGCCTAGCCAGCAGCCGAAGCATAGCTCTGGCAGGCCAGGCTCTGGGTTTGGGCGGCACATTCTGCAGCAATTTGTGCCACCCCGCTTATTTTCTGTGTAAGTTTTATTGACCCCGGAATCTCCTGGGGTCAAAAAACCCCCGTGCTGCAAAGTATCAGTGCAGAAAATGCCTGAATGTGTGGTGCATGGAACCACAGATGGGTCTGCAATGCCACATACTGCACATCCGCACTCATCTGGACACAGCCTACTGGGGAACTTACAATTCCTATAATGCCTTTAAAAATTATATTGATTTGAAGGCGCTAAGATTAATCCTTAATGTTTTCCAACAGCTGACTATCAGATAATAGAGACTTACAAATACTTAATTTAAAGAGCTTTTTCCCCTCCAAGTATTTAAGTGAGGAAAAAATGTAAAACAGAAGAGCTACATCATGCATATAAATACTTATAGTCACTATCTTTATATATCCGGGACCAAGAGCTAACTTGGAAACCATTATAAGAATATTAACTAACAACATTAAGGAATTATCGCATACTTTTGCTGTAATTGCTAGTACACAAGCGATACCAAGATCTCCTGCTCCAATAACCGTAACTTTGTTACAAGTTTCATTTTTCTTCTCTTTCTCCACTTGACTCTTTGATTTCATATCAGTTTCACCTATAATTAAAAACAAAAGCCAGAAACACAGGTCATAATTTGTGTTATAACACAATGCTGATATATGAACTATAAAGCCAAATTACTCTGACTTTTGTAATATACCTGTCAGTACCGATAAATGCTACTGGGATTTTTCAGTTCATGGGGTTGTGCGGGCCGGGAGCGACCCGAGCCCTTTTCCGTGTTGCACGCGGGCTGTGGCCAGCAGCCCGGGCACGCCGGGTCGGAGAGGGAAGGCCGTCGAGCTGGAATTAGGCACAAACGCTTAGCGGTAGTTTAAAAGATTGTTTACTTACACCGAGATGGCAGTGGTGTAGGCTGGAAAACTTGCTTGAGTTGCGGTTACAGACAAGAAAGAAAACAAAAACTCGAACCTGCAGGGCACGAGGGTACGTTGCAAAGGGTTTTTGGCGACGGGAAGATGTAAAACATGAGGGTACGTCGCAAGGGTTTTCGGCGACGGGAAGAT
>NW_005842015.1:401492-410269 GCF_000455745.1 Alligator sinensis
ACTCACATGAAGTTTGCTAGGCTCCGTGGGTCCGGTTCTTTTGCGCACGGGAAGGGATACGTCTGGACTGCAATCGATGACGGGGAGAGGCTAGAGGTTGATCAGACCTCCATTGCCTGCTTGAAATGCGTTGGGTCCGTAAGAATCCGCAGCGCATAGAGATCTTCACGCAGCGTGAAGTCTCCTCCTCCTGGTGTTCGTGGAGTCCTCCAACTTGGGCGGAAACCACTCAAGCCTTTTATACGGCTAGCAAGCCAATCACTAGCCGCCACGTGTGAATAATTTAGAACTGGCCAATAATGGGACTCAAATTAGCATACAAATGGCAGGAACTCTTTGCAACGAGCATTTCTGTGCTGCAACAAAGAAATGCACCCTGCAAAGAAAGCTTCAAATTGGCAGGAAATTCTCCCCCGCACCGGGGGTCTCTTTTGCAGCAGAAAACTCCACCGTGCAAAGAAGCTATAATTTAGCGGGAACAATTTAGCAGTGCCGAAGCACACAAAAACAAAAATCACACCCTTTGGGTTGTGACAGGGGTAAGACACAAACATTCCTCCACAAAACTGTATCCTGGGAAAACAATTTAAATCCAAGAAAAAGATGCAAGTTTGAAGGTGAAAATTTTTAGCTGATATAAAGAATTATTACTCCATGAAAACCAATGGAGCTATGACAATGTATATCTACTAAGGATCTGCCCCCTCACTTTTATACTCAGCTTTACTAAATGTCTTGCATGGCCTGGGGCTAGTTACTTCAATTCTGTTTTTCTATATCCCTTCTCCCCTTTGTCCATCAACACAACTGGAAGTTGTTTGGGACAAGGTCTATCTTCTACTAGGTGTTTGTGTAATACATAAGATAACAGAGTCCAAACTCAGCTGCTGCGTCTGGAAAATATAACACAAATAATAATAATTTCTTGCTGCCAATTCATGCAGTCCTGCATATAGTTTTTACAAAAAATTAAGAGACTATTTAAATCACATGCAAAACTGACTGAATTGTGACCATCACAAGCTGTTCATTCCATATTGGTGATGTTACATTGCTTTTCACTACACTGAAAGAGGTATTGCATTTCATTTTGGAAAAAAAAACAGCAAATGCACAGGGTGACTGTATTACAAAGTTTAGAGAGGGACTATTCATTTCTGCCTTCAGATAAAAGAAAAAATATAAAATGGCTAATTTAGAAGTTTGCCATAAATTAGCCATCTTAAAAGGATGCACAAAAACTGTAGCTAAACAGATAAAGTAGATATCGATTCAGACCAGAAGAGCATTCAGATCTGTGGCTGAAGTACACACCTTCACTGAACTTAGCAATAAAAGACAACAGTTCCAGCTGCCTGGCTGCATCAGATGATGACAGTGAATACAGAGGGAGCTCTTCATCAAATTTGGCAGTCATTTCCTTGATTAACCCAATGACAGTTGATTTTGGCTGAAAGGCATACAAACATGCATATCAAAAAGTTACTTTATTGAATAGCTAGCAAACATTGTAACATAAGACCCTTAAATTGCACAAACTTATACTGATATCAAGAATCACTGTACAAAAATAGCAAAATATTAACTTCGATACTTACACCAACATTTAATATATTGAAGAAAAGTAGCACTGTCCATTAAAGTAATGTTTAGTTTGTTTATATATTTTAAGTGTGGAACATGGAAGGGTATGGATTAGAAAGATGAGGAATCTAGAGGTTGAATAAAAGATAAGTAAACACCAATTCAATTGGTTGTTCTGAATGTCACTGGGTATGTGAAAGCTTATGACACAGTAGCATACAGTAGGAGTTACATATAAGCACAGTTCAGATATAAGGAATGTATCTATCTTCACAAAAAAAAAATGTTTCCAGCTGGGAGCACCTGATGTAATACACCCTGTTTGGATTTAAAGATGCTTACAGGATATGCCATGTTAGTGCTAAATTGGTTGCAATTAGCACATTAAGGGCAGTGTCCACAATCTACACTAGTTTTATTTGGCTCGTATCTTGTCAAAAACATCTTTGGTTGAATCTGTCTGCTCAGCAAACTTTTGGTCACATGTTGTGATCTCTCAGGATGTGGCAGAAATTTATAAAAGTAAACTCACAGGATTTCTGTTCTTGGCACAACCAACTTTTTGATATTCTATCACATATACAGTAAAAATGCCTGTCTGTGGTATAGAAACATTGTGCTATATGCAACAGCACAGGAAAATGAGCTGTGTGGGCGCTTATCAGAAGCACTTATCAGCATCAAAATTCTACGCCCAATGTGATTCTAAGAAGCAGCCAATATTGTATACATAATTACTATGCATGTTACTTGGTAGATAAAAAATAAAAAAGCTGAACTGTGCAGCATGTGGCTCATGTCTCATCTGCCATTGTTACTACACTAGCAAAGGGAAGATTACATTAAACTTCTAATGCTCCCAAGGGCTGTGCTCATATCCAGCTTCTACCATACTAGGTAATTCACAACTAGACAGAGAGCAGTATTTATCTAAAAAGGTACAAACTAGCTGCCCAAGACCCCAATCCTGCAGTCCTGACTCAGTAAAAGCAAGAAAATATTTAGCTAAATAAGGATGAGGCATAAAAACTTTAGTTACCAGGTACAAATTCCCCAAAGCCTACCTACATTAAGTAAGGGTAAAAACTGCTTGACCGATCTCAGAAACTAGCTAAACAACAGTCCTTTAAATGAAGTTTGCTTTCTTAACAGCCCGTGTTTTAAAGTAACTTATGGAATTGAGTATGTAAAAAAAATAAAATATTTGACAACTAGTTATTTTCGGAGCTTTCTATTCAGCATCCCCAACATGGTCTCCATTTTGCAATACCATCCGCAAAGAGATAGGGCCCCCCACTCCCAACACTTATTGTCATTTTACAGAAAGTCAGCCTCAGCTTAGACTGTTACTGTACACAGCAACAAAGAAAAATGAGAGCATTATTTAGTTTATCCTTTTAACAGGATGCCTTTTTAACTATTTGTCTTGTAATAATATTTGATTGGCGGAAGGTTATAGCTGGGAAGAAAGCAACTTTCTGTTTCTTCCTATATAACCACTTCATATAAGATTAATATACAGTGGAGGAGAAAGGGAGAAAAAAAAAAAACCTGCCCTTTGATTCTCATGCAATACCATGCTTTCTTCCCAGAGATTTTTTTTCTCCTTACGTGGCTCCAGTTTTGTAAGTAGGGCAAATATATCCTGCCATGTGCATCAACATGTTTTCCCACAGAAATTCCCATGTTTACAGTTGGCTTTAAGAAACAAATGGGTGGTGCAAAAGGGTGAGAATCCAAGATCCATAGACGAACTGGTATGTTATAGGAATGACCTGTTAGATACAAAATACAATTCATGAGAACTTCTGTGTTTTGCAGAGAAGCTGAAACGTTTTTGGTATGTTATACTTTGCACTTTTTCACCTATCAATATTTTTCTACCATATTCAGTTAAAGCTTATTGCTACCAAGACTGCTTAGCAAGTACTATTGATTGAAATCCTGCCTGCTGGTAAAGCAAAAAACAAATGCTCAAACAGCTCTGCCTTCCTAATTGAGGGAACTTCTCAAAAGCACTCGACTTCTTACTTTTTGGGGACAATAAAGCTAATGACAAGGAGAACCTATTGCATCATAACCCTTAGGTTTCAAAGGCTGCAAGTCTAGAAAAAAAACAAATCTTAGTTCTTTTCAGATGCTACATATTCAAGCACCAGGTTTCAAGAATTTATCCAACTGTCCCCACATCCTGAGCCCAAAGTTTTATCTACCATAGTTTGGTATCTAACTCTTCATTGCAAGAAGTATGGAATTAAAGTATACTATACTGAGTATATGGAATTAAAGTAATTTCAGTTGATTTATGAAAAATCCACTTTAACCATTTTTATTTAAAAAGACTATAGGCAAAACTGAACTCCAAGAATTAAGTGTACAGAAACATGTATCAAAAGTGAGTTAATTCACAGATTTTACTTTTTCTATATACTGGTACTGCTCCTGAGTATTATGACGTAAAACATTTGTAACAGGTAATGGGATGTTTTATGTCAGGTACAAGCAGGACAACGCCAGGGGTCTGTGATTTGAGAGACAAGCAATTATAGAGGAACAGCCACGATGCTAATGTGAGCCCTGATGAAGCATGGTGCCACAGATATGCTAATATAGGAGAAAAGGTGGGTGAACAATAGCAAACAGATTGATAGGCAGGGAAAAAGGGAGAAGGCGGCAGGAGAGAAGACCTAAGAGGGCTCCAGGAGGTCTAGAAGGAAGCCTGCCAGGAACAGAGCTGCAATGAAACTTGACAAGACTCTACATGAGCAGCCAGAAATGTTTCAAAATTATAGTCCGAGACAGGCTTGCATTCTGACTTGGCCACTGCCACCACTTTTCCAAATGCATTTTCCAAACACTGTCCAGGACACAGAGAGCAGGGTTGTCACCTGAGTAAGGGACAGCTAGGCTGAGGACAGCATAGTATACATTTCAGCACTAGAAGAAAGTTTGCTTCAGATCTCTCTCTCCGTCAGGTTTCCCAAACTGATCGTTTATATATTTTTTTACAGATAATCTGCAAACTTTTGACTGACAATCAATCAAACTTTTCCACTATGGTTGGTGTTAAATCCTGAAATCTGAGCCCAGCTGTTGTTCAGGGCCTGACAGAAGGGTTACAGTTACATCATGTAAAACATGTCAGTTAAAAAAAAAAAAAAAAAGAGTCTGGTTGCCAGTAAAGTTTGCAGATCAGTAAAAAATTGTCTCAGGTTGGCAACCCTGACAGAGACGGATCCTAAGCAAACTCCTTTAGTGCTGCAATTCTTACCAGAACCCTGGGTTTAGTAAAAGAAACCCTGCCATACTGACCACACTAATCAATATAGTTGCACAAGATATCCCATGACTTGGTCACAAGCAACACTATTAAATGTACACAAGATGCCTTACAACTGGCTTTCAAATTGGCAGAAAAATATACACACTAACTTACCATGGTAAGTTATTGGAACAGTGCCACTAAAATTCAGGAGGTCTTTTTGGGATCCATCTTTGAAAGCTGAAAAGGAAATAATTTTTAGTCAATGCCTTCTTTGAGCTCCATTTGAGGTTTGCCCAGCCTACTCTAATCCACCCATCACCCTCCAGCACAGGCTGGGCAAACCCGAGTCCAGGCTTCCTCCCCTCCCTCCCATTGTGCAGACAGCATGGAGCATGGGGCCGTGCTGAATCAGTCCAGCATGCCTGAGCAGACGGAAGTTAATGAAGGTACCCTACTTTGGAGTACCTTCATCTGAACACCCATATAACAAGGGTTAATTTGTCGCATGATCGGGGACTTCTAAAACACTCTGCAGCCATGCACTTCTGTCAGGGCACGGCTGTAGAGCGCTTTCAAGTGGCCAATTGTGCAACAAATGTAACTTATGTCTGTGCTTTGTGGCTTCATTTTCCCCTCCCCTTTTTGAAGACAGTGTGACTACTTATTTTTTTATCCCATCCCCACACGCTTTGCCCTCCAATCTTTCCAATCACCCTCTCTGCTAAGAAGTTTAATGACTCTTGCTGACCTTCTCTATTACTGAGCCTAGTTGCAATGCATTAGCAACTTGAAAAAGCCCTTTTGTAAGGGCCTTTGCTCTTCCTCCTCCTATACAACACTATTGTCCCTTGGACTTTTCTTCCAGCTGGGGGATTCTGGAAGTTATATTTGACATGAATAAATATATCAATATAAACATGGTCCAGAGACATGATATGCACAGTATTTAAAACCTTGGTCACACATTAGTGATTATATATTACTTCCATTTTTTTTTTAATTTAAAAGCTACTCATTTTGGTTAAGCTAATTTATAAACAATATAGCATGACAAAAGTCAACAGATCATATAAAGTTTAATTTAAAAAAAAACCCCACAAAAGAATTAGAAGACAAAAACAAGTGACAGTGTTTTTTAACCTACAATTGAACCTATGGAAAGTAACAGCTCCATCCCATGTTTCTCTAGAGCTATGCCATATAATCAAAGTAACTGGATCAGAGTCTTACTATAGGTGTCCATGGAAAACAGAAAGTTTGGGTAGATCTTATTTACATTCTTCAGTTCTTCTATGGTCAGGTCTCTGAATTTATACTGGAAACAAAATGGAGAATAAAGTTTCATTTCAAAGAACTCTCCCTTTCACTTTGCAAGAGATAGGAAAAGAAGTGGGAGAGGGTCAGGAGGACAGAAAGGGACAATATAATAATGAGACAGTTTTGCTATTTACTTAATTCTGATGGGGGTATTTTATGGCATGAAGCATCTTCATTATATCTATCAAGCGTCTCGTTTTGTTATGACAACCAAAAGGGCTTTAAACAATATAGTAAATCTTCCATAACTACAATTAGGAGTCCAGTTCCGATCTTTCATCACTACATAGCTCTCTTCTGACTTCAACTGAAGTTGAGCTTTTGTGAAATCTGGCCTTATCTGCATACAAAGATTCACATCTAATTTAAAAATACACTATTTAAAAAAAAGTAGGAGCCACATTAGTGATACAGTTTATTTCCAGAAAAACACTATTACAGCTTTTACATTAAAAAAAAAAAAAAAAAAAAAAAAGGTTGTTTTAGAATGACTTTTTCACTGACAGATGAAATATTAAGCCTCTGGAAAAAAAAGTTACTTACTGGAGAAGTGTTCCACACCCACAGAAAACTGATTTGCAAAGTCCAAGCAAAATCTGTTCTGTGGTTTAGATTTTAGTGAGGGTAGAAAGCCACAAACACTTCCCTCTTTAAAAAAAAAAAAAAAAGCCTAGTGACATGGACAGGTTAATACCAAGAGGTGCTGTGGTTTGAAATGTAGCATTGATGTGGTTATTAGGGAAGTATAAATCGAGCAAAAAAACAAGTACTGCCACTGCATAGCGGCCTCTTCTCACTCTACAGCCAGCTCTCTAGACTCCTTAACCTCATGAATTTAAGTTTATGTCGCTCATTAAAGTTCACGCTTCCCAGATTTGGACATTTTGCTCCAAATCATGGGATGTCAATTTGCCTTGAAACACCAACCTAAACATTTAACAGCTTCCTAGATCAAGAAATTGACAACTATCCTGCAAAAATAGAGAGTGTGGTTCAGTCATCAATCTCAGTGCTGAGACTGCTAACTAGAGCACTGTTTAGTGTCAATTCTAGGGAAGAGAGGTAGTTAGACATTTTAGTCTGAAATAAAGGCCAGAAGGCAAGACAGGGTGGTACTTTAGCCCCAGGATTAACCTGCAATCCCTTTCTAGCCTGTCTTTGGCTCCAAACTGCACATAGAGACTGTGTTTTAGGCATATAGCTTGAATGGCAATTAATTAAAAGTTAGCTGGACCATCCCTGGGCAATGTGTTAACTCAGAAAATACACTGGTACTTAACATGGCCAATGAGCTTGTCCCTCTGTAGAATTCCAGGATAAAAAGCTTTGTCTTGGGAGAAATCTAACACCTGCTTTTAGCCTTAAAAGACCATCCTCAGAAGCACAGAGTTTTCAAAGATACAAAAAAACCCACATATTGAGTTTCTCACATTTTATCCTGGAATCCTACAGGCTAAAAACAGATGACAGGTTTGATTTGGATTTGAGCTTCTCTCTTAGCAAACCCCTAATCTTATAAGGGGACAAGCCCACTGTCCCACATTAAGTATCTCATCATCAGCAATCCCTCACAGTTAGGGATGATTGTTTTCCACGATTATCTTATTTGTGGGTCCAAAGACAACTGATGAAGCCAGTCTGGAATCAACAGACTCTGTTGCAACTCGGGTGCATCTTTCTGTATAGGGTGGGTGGCTTTGGATTCTTGATTCAGTCTGTGACATGCTGTTTCTACATCTCCCAATTTTCTGTCTCTTGTTGTTGCCATTAAGTTTCAAAGTACTGAGATTCTTGCAGAAGGCTCTTCTTCCATTTGGGGCAGTCCTGGACAGTACAGGCATCCCGCATCTAACATAGGGGTTACGTTCTAAAGGCAGCACGTAAAGGCGAAAATCACGTATAGTGAAATCACATATTACCACGCCAGTGGTGACTGCCTCTGCCTCCAAAACCTCCCACCGCCGCAGTGAAGCTGCGCTTAGAGCTGTGAGGCCAGCGGCAGCAGCGCGAGGTGGTGGTGGGGATGGCTGCGTGCCGCCCGGCCACAACCACGCCCAGTGGCTGGCCACACAGCTCCGGGCACGGCTCCATGGCAGTGGCAGGAGGTTTCGGAGGCAGAGGCAGTCATTGCTGGCAATGTGGTGGTGGCCAGGTCACCAGGTAAGCAGCAGCGCCGCATGCAGACTCAAGCCCCCCCGCGTATAGTTGAATTCACGCAAGTTAAATGCATGTAAGATGCGGGATGCCTGTAGTCTCCACCACTTGGTATCAAGGTTGCATTTTTTCCAAGTTGGCCGTGAGGACATCTTTGAAGCGCTTTTTCTGCCCTCCTCTTTAGCTTGTGCCTTTACTGAGCTAGGAGAATAAAACTTGCTTTGGGAATTTGGACTCAGACATCTAGATGATGTGACCAGGCCAGAAAAGCTGATTTTGGATGATTAATCATCTCCATGCTCATGGGGTTTGCTTGAGGGAGAACGCTAACATTGTTGCACGTGTTGGTCTTCTGTAAGCAACGCTGATGGTACTTCTCCAGCAACTTGAGATGTCTCCTGTGTCACAACCCAAGGGTGTGATTTTGTGTGCGCGCGCTTCGGCACTGCTAAATTAT
>NW_005842015.1:410300-419026 GCF_000455745.1 Alligator sinensis
GAGGCTTGAGCAGTTTCCGCCCAAGTTGGAGGACTCCACAACCATCTCGTGGAGGAGGACGACTTCACGTCTCGTGAAGAACTCTAAGCGCTGCAGAGCCCAACGGACCCAGCGTGTGCCTTAAGAAGGCTATAGGGGTCTGATCAACCTCTGGCCTCTCCCCGTCGCCGAGCGCAATCCCTCGACGAACCCCTTCGCTGCGCACTTGTTCCACGGAGCCTAGCAAGCTTTGTGTGTGTGTGTGTGTGTGTGTGTGTGTGTGTATGTATCCAGAGCTCTGTCCGAGTTATTTCAAGAGGCTCGAGTTTTCTGTGGGTCTTGTTCGAGTTCACGTTGTGGAGCCTAGCAAACTCCACGTGTCTGTCTGTAACTGCAACGCAAGCAAGTTTTTCCTGCCTGCACCGCGACCATCTACGGTGTAAGTAAAATAATCTTTAATCAACCGCTACGCGTCCGTGCCTAATTCTAGTCCGCCGGCCTGCATTCCCCGACCCGCGTGCCAGTGCTGCTGGCCACAGCCCGCCGCGCGCCCCCGAAGGCCTCAGACCGCTCCCGGCCCGCACATCCTGTACGGTGTCCATGGCTCAGATCCATACAATAAGGCAGGGATCACAACTCCTTGAATAAACCATGAGCCTGGTTTTGAATCAGATTTGAAACATTAAGTATCTTTGAAGTATCTGAATTAACACTTTGTGTGGGAACAATCCCAGCTAATCCGATAACTGCCATTTAAACCTCCAATATAAAGGGCTGTCCCATCCCTCTTACAATGGGTCATATCTCACAAGATTAAACAAACCGGTTGTCTACTTTTAGCCCACTGATCCATGATAAGTATCTTTGAAGTATCTGAATTAACATTTTGTCCAAGGACAACCCTGGCCAATTCACATTAACTGCCATTCAAGCTGTGTGTAAACAACTGCCCCCCTCCCCCGCCCCTTATTTTAATTCAAATCAAATCAGACCTAAATTCAAATAAACTCACCATCTATTTTTAGCCAGATGCTACAGTCTACTTCCTCAAACACTCCCAATGGTCTTGCAGAGAGCAGGGATACTAAAGAGAAAGTTGTATGAATACAAATGACAGGGAAAGGGAAGGACAGGACGGGGGCAGGGGTTACTGGAATACTACAGAGAAAGTCTTATGAATACACAGGATAGGGAAATGAGAAGGAAAGGATGGGGAGAGGGGGCGCTACTGAGAGAGAGGAAGGTGGGTTGAAGAGACTGAAAGGGATAAACACAGCAGCTGAATCCAGAGAAGTCCACATATCGCTGTTTCTTTTTCTGCTGGCCTGAGGACAGGGCACCACCATCAAAACTAAGCTGTTGTTGGGTTTGGCCTCACCCTTGTGAGCAGAGAAGCCGGGGAGGAGGAACAAGGAAGCTGTCAAAATCCAGCATCATAAAAAAGGATCAGAGGCTAGAACCAGATGAACAGTTTAATTCCAGGCTGATCATATCAGGGTTTTGATTTGCATCAGAGCAGGCCGAGACAATGGTTTACATGAGCAGCTCAAAGGCCAACTACCTCGAATTAGCCTAGATTTCACTCAACATTGGGCATCACTGCTCCCTCCACTCCTTGTGCACATGCATCATGAGACCAAACTCCCCTCCCAGTGTTTGCGGGGCTGCGGGGCAGTGCCCCCCCGCACACATGCACAAAGCTGTGAGCTGCTGGGTCAGCCTCTGTCAGGCTGGAGAGCAGGGAAATTGTAAACAACATCCCGAGTCCTACAGGCCTTGCAAGAAGGGCCAGCCGGTACTGGCGAGCGGGTTGTCTCGGCACTGGAGGAGCCCCACTAATGAGGGGCAGCTACTGGAATTGAACAGAGGATGTTGGAAGCAACCAGAAAGGGGCTAGATCCTTATATGTTGTGTGCAGGAACTAGAAAAGATCCTCCTATGGCTCCATTCATCATCAAGAAACGCGCGCCCGCCACAGCAACGTCACAACCCCCCCCCCCAAAGCCGAGCCGACGGCTCGCAGCTCTGCGCATGCGCGGCTGGGGAGCGGACCCTCCCCCGCCCCACATAAGCCTGACAAGGGTGGAGCGGGGCACGCAGCTCTGTGACGTCTGAGCGCAGCACATCACGGCGCCACGCCGTGCCACATTCTCTCCTGCCTTGCGCCCCCCCACCAGGGCCGGAGCGGGGGGCGCGCACACCTTGCCCAACTGCTTCCTGAGCGTCTCCTCAGAGAACTCCATCGCGACGCCGGCTCCAGTGCGACACTTCCGGTTCCAGGCTACGGCGGCTGCCGGGAGCCAAAACGAACGCAGCTCCCGCGTTCTGCCCCGCTGCCCCCCGGGCGCAGACAGATGCAGACGCGAGGGGCCCCGCCCCCCTCGGCGCGGCCACCACGTGGTCGGCCATGCACGTGGTGTCAGGCCCCTCCTACCCCGCCCCCACCGTTGGGTGAAGTTCAATGCAGCCGGTCACAGGCTTGGCTTTCGGGCGGCTGTTCCGTGACTGCCGGCCGGCTCTGTAAGGCCGCAGCTGCCCACATGCAGCTGGCTGGGGAGTTGCGCCATGAGCGTGGAGGGCGGTGGGCAGGCAAGGGGCAGCCATTGGGACAGGTGGGTGGGCACGGCCACAGCCCCTTCCTTGCTCTTCTTCTTTTTCCCCTGCGGGTGTTTTTTCCCTCCCAGTTGGAACTGCCCAGTTGCTTGCAGCCGGGTTGGTATCCCCTTGCCCTGTCTGCAACCACTGCTGCTTTGCAGTCTGGTCCTGTCTGCCCAGGGAAGGTCACTGAGGGCTTCTGGCCATGACTGCCAAGGAGGCTGAGCAAGCAGGCCAGCCAGGGCCCAGAACAGCAGCAGCTAATGAACTCTGCCCCAATTTAGGAGCAGGAAGCCTGTGCATTGGCTGTGGGGAGCACCACCTATCTATACAGTACCAGCTGGGGCTCTGTGTCTGCAGGTCAGTCACCAGTTTGGCCATAGCAAGCCTGCTGGACCCTGGACCCTCCTGCAGTTCTATTTCCTGGCGCTAGTTTGTCTCTGCTTTTGGACTTTGCCTGGTGGATTTCCTCCCAGATTGGTACTTGACATCTGACTAGGGTTGCCAACTCTGGCTGAAGCTATTCCAAGAGATTTTGTTTTCTACCATTCAACCCATTCACAATATCCAACTCCCAGATTGCTTTCTGTAGTCACGGGAAGATCGATGCCGATTCTGGTAGACTCCCGGCCAATCGGAGAGGGCTGGCAACCCTACATCTGATCCCCGCCAGGTCCTGGCTCTGGGCTGTGTTGTGGACCCTGCCTCTGGATGGCTCTCCCTCTAGCTTGGTATATGGCTCCTGGCCTTTGACACAGTGAAAGGCCCTGCTTTCCCTCCATGGCCTAGCCATTAGGCCAGGCTGCCAATGCCCCTGGTCCATTACAGATTCTCTTGATAGTTTTCTCCTCTTGTTGCCTGAAATCCACATCTTTTACCTTCGCTGCTCTGAACAGCTGTAGCTCAGTTCATGTGACAACTGTTCCTTTTTTCCTGTTCTTCCTAACCTGTCTTTTGGTGTTCCCTTCATATCTGTTACTCATTCTCTCGCTTTCTCCCATGTTGCTGGGTTCAGATTAGTCTGCCCATTTCCTTATTGGCAAAAAAGCAAGTATTTTTGGAGGAGTGATACTTGTTCTTTGGGGTTAGAGACACCACCCATCCCTAATTGGGCAGGACAGTCCTGGAATGGGAACCTCAAATCCCAGTCCCTGCATGACTCCAGAACAGCATTTGTCCCAGATTTACAGCATTGTGCAGGAATCCACGGGAAACAACGGGTATTCCAGCCTGCAAGGGGCTGCCAGGAGCAGGACATAGGGGCACAGGCGGATTAATGCATGGGGCCCCTGCCAAACAGGGACTCCCTGGGGTGCCACTGGCAGCATGGCCCATGCAGGCATTCTAGCCGTGGGCATCTGGGGGAGGCAGTGTGTGCCTCCTCCCCTGTGGCTGGGCCAGAGCCAGAGGCTAGAGCAGTGGGCACAGGGCTTCATGCAGGTGGTGGTGGCTTCCCAGGGTCACTTGTTGCCAGGGGGCCCTATGGGCAGCCCTGCTCCTGCTCCCACTCTCTGCCATCTGTGGGTGGCTGCCAGCCCCAACGCCACTGGAACAGGATAGGACAGTCCCGCTCCCCAGGGCCAACAGAGGGACTGGCAGGCAGCTAGGGGTGGCATGGAGCCAGTGCCTTGCCCCAAGTCAGCCCCAGCCTAGCTGCTTGACACCCACTAGGTGGAGGGTCTGGGATAGGTCAGGGCTGGGCTGCCTTTACTTCAACGGCACTCGCCCCCTGGCTTGCTCCGGATGTGCTGAGGAGGCTGGCTAGGCCCAGCCACAGCACCCTGGTGGGCGCAGAGGAAACCTACCCTTGCCTGATGGGGGCCTCCAATTTTCTGTTTGCCCAGGGCCACAATAAATCTTAATCTGCCACTGCACAGGGGGTACCACGTGCATATGCACTCCCGCACTCATGCAAGTGTCTGGGAATATAACCAGGCAGCATGGAGAGCAGCTCCTTGCAAGTAAGTCTATTGGGGGGGGGGGGGGGGGGGGGGTGGGCGGCCCCCCCACAGTGAGGGGGCGAGTGGGGCTTGGGGTGCTACCCAGCCAGGACAGTCATGGGGCTGGGGCATGGAGCAGGACAGAACCACAGCTGGCTCATCCAGGGAGTGGAAGGCATGGGGGGCAAGGAACCTGCCTCCCCAGATTTGTGCATGAGGTAGGGGCGGATGCTGGCTGCCTGCTGCAGACTCTGGGCTCCCTGCCCTGCTGCTGTTCCCCCAGAAGCCCCACACTGGCTGTGCCACCATGGCGAGGCACCCCCTGCCCACCCAGTAACAGTGGGGGTGGCAGTGGCATGGAGTTGTGCCCCCTGCTGCTGCCAGGCTGGCAGGGGGCCTGCAGCTGGTGCGGGACTCCCAGAGGAAAGGCACCAGGGCAGAGAGCCGAGAGCCCACAGTAGGCAGCCCACATCCACCCTTGCTCTGTTCGGCTCTCCTCCAGCCGTGCTGCCAGCAGGGAGAAGGGCAGGGAGGGAGGAAGGCAGGTATGTGTCCCACCTTTCCATTTTGAAAAGTTGATCATCCTATTTGGGATAAAGTGAGACAAGCTTTCCAATACAATGTTTTTTCATTGAAATGCCATCCTCCCCTCACTTCTCTCTGAGGGTGAAGTTACACTTAACATTTCATAGATTTATTATGAGCTATATGGCATCAAAGTTAGAACATGCTGTGAGCAGTCAGACATAAAGGATTAACACAGTTTCTTGCCTGCACAGCTCTAAAGGGTTGAGGGACATAGCTAGGAACCAACACACAGCTCTAGTCCTGTTGGAGGGGGAGGAGTGGGGCCTTGGGAGCAGTGGGGCCTTGGGAGCAGTGCATCCGGGGGTGCTGGAGGACTTCTAGTTGCTTGTTTCATCCCTGCAGTGGACTGAAGTTACCATAACAAGCTAGGCAGGATGGCCCAGAGTTAAACTTCACCTAAAGTGGTATAACTTTGAGATGCTCGCGGGGCACTTAGCATGAATTCAGCTTTTAATATGCAATGCTCATGTCTTCAGTGCCCTTAGTATTGTCTAAGTTAGGGGTGGGAAAAATGGTGGATCCAGAGAGCAGCCAGATTCCATTTCCCAGCAGCCCCTGCCCACATGGCTCACATGTTGATCCTGGGAGCAGCAGGGCCGTGACAGCGTGGGGCCACAGAGTCAGGGCTCTGCCCCAGCCTTGCCCTGCATTGTCATGGCCCCACACTGTCATGGTCCTGTGCTCCTGGGGTCTCCATGGTGCATTGTGGGAAGGGCATATGGCTGGGCTGGGACCTTGTGCATTGACAGTGCGGGGCCGGAGGTGAAGCAGAGCTGCAATCCACTCCCTGCATGGCACTGCCCATGGAATCCACACTCATTGCAGGGGCATGTGGGCAGCAGATCACAGCTTTGCCTTGGCCCTGGCCCCTCAGGGTCTCCTGGGCCCTGCCTGCCCATCTCACTCCCAACCACAGCCCCATCTTGGCCATGCACCCTGCCTGCATGGGTCCTGCCCCTGGCGGTGGGTACAGGGTGGATGGGCTGGGAGCCCCAGCAACAGGGCTGGGTCCAGTGGCCACCACCAGAAGGAGCTGCCACCACAGGGGCTGTTGCAAAATAGTTGCAGGCCTGATCCAGCCTGCGGGCCAGACTGCCCACCCCTGGTCTAAGTGGAACTTGTAACTTCACCCTATCACATGCTTCTTTCAGGTGCCCTTTCCAATGATTTTTCCACACCTAAAATGTTGCTCTGTTTTGTTCTTTTTTTAAAGTAGTTTCATAGAGCTCAAGAAAGCGGTAATTTATGTGAAGTACTGAATAACAACCCTGTGGAATTGTCAGGCCTCCCACCATCAGTACTAAAAGGTACAAGCAATTCCCTGCAGGTGCAAAATTTGCATATCGTACAATGAGTAAGCACAGGCACTTACTGGCAGGGTAAAACACATTAGTGGATTCTTCAAAAATTAGTACTAGAGGAATACATTTTAAAATTGCTTGTGTGATTTCTTGAAATAAATATTCCAGGGCAGAAACAAATTATCTAGGTACCTCAAGAACCAATATGAATGGATATATATTACTTTCTCGGATATTTTTTCCCCTGCTGGTAAATTGCCACTTCGTGATATAACTAGCTTTAGGAACAGAGCTATTGTTCCCCTGTACCTGAAATTGAGTTCAGTTCCTCATTGCTTTCTCAGTATTGTGATCCTTTCTTCCCCTTTTATTTTCTTTGGTTGAGACTTTTGTGTGTAGTCAGCTGTCCTAGAGCCAGGACTATGATCCAAACAACACGGAAGCCAATAAAAGACTGACTTCAAACTCCTGGCCAAATGTTCCTAGAACCCTACATAATAGAAGTACAAGATTCCAGGCAAGAATACCTTGCATAGGAAGCACAAAATAGTCGTAGCTGGAATACCAGACAGTCTGTCAGATGGCAGGAAACTGTAGGTCATGTAGGTCACCAAGAACTCTTGTCAGAACACAAGCTGGCTGATAACAGATGATTCCAAGAATAGCAAGTGCTTGCTTCTAGGAGCATGCTGTCATTTCTGCCACTGGAAATTAAAGCCTATTATAAAGGGCAGATTTGGGAAAGATCATTATGGGGGATGAAAGAATATTAGCCACATGATAGGCCTTAAAGATGAATATCAAGGACACCTGGCTATGTATTGAAAGCAGAGTGGGCTACCGGATATTAGACCAGTGATCCTCAACTAGGGTGCCATTGCACCCTGGGGTGAATTGAGATCCTTTCAGAGGTGCTGGGAAGTGCCATGCAATCTTAGCACTGTTTGGTGTGCAAATATTATTCATAAAATAAGCCCAGAGATGTCAGATAGGAATCCATAGTGTTAAAAGCATTCTGATCTGTTGTGGCCTTTCTGAGCTCTTTGCAACAGAAGAATCACTCTCTTTCTCTCTCTCTCTCTCTCTCTATATATATATTTTTGTTAGTCAAAAATCAAGTGAAGACTAAGAGCTAACATTTTCTGAGGGGCACCTTGACTCTAAAAATGTTAGATTATATGTAAAAATAATTGCGGTTTGCCTTTGGTATTAATAGTACCGTAAAATGAAATGGTTTTGTAAACCAATCTGTAATCTTAGGTGGAGTTACGTCCATGAAAAACTTGAACAAATTTATTTCCAGATATTAATGTGTGTTTTATCTTACCCACCTCTATCAACTTTCTTGTTATTAGAGAAGCATGTCTTTCTGAAAGTCAATACCACAAGCCTGACATTTAGGACTGATTTTGCAGTCAGTGGAATCTGCTGTGGGTCTTCCAATAGAAAGGTAAAACAATTGCATTTCCTCCCTAGTAACCTGCTAGTGAAGACCTCCTTCATTTTTGTTCATCTGTAACTGATCAGGAGAGTTGAGAGAGGCAATAAGCAAAATCACGGCCATTGCCAAAAACAGGAAAAGGGAACAAATCAGTTTTGCAACCGCATACACAAAATTATCCTTCATAGTTACTGATCCACTTATGTTATTCTGTCTTTTTATATATTTATAAATTTCATCTCTCAGGCCAAATTAGCCAAATCAGCTCCAAATTCTAATGACTGAGCAGAGCTTAATTATTCAAGTCCTACTTGCCAGTGTGGCACCACCACTGGCAAGTATCCTACCTCCTAGATTCTTTAGCCTGGGGCTTCAGGCACTCCCACATCCAAGGCAGACATCCTACTTGCAGGTCTCAAGCTCAGAGGCCTTGGAGTTCAGATGCTCCCTAGTCTCACTTGCCCCTAGCCAAAAGGCCATAGGAGCAAGCTAGAGGAAGAAGCCAAGAGCAGTCTTCCATCACCATAAATTGTGTAGCCGAGAGGGAGGCTATAGTAGACACTCACAGGGGTGTCCGCACACAGTGCAGTGGACAAGTCTCCATCCTCAGGTACACCAAGTTAGGCTGAGAAGAAAGGGATCTCCCCTGCCAGGTGTGCGGGCCGGCTCCCGGACCAGTCCTCGCCGGGCGCGGGCCAGGCCCGTCTGTGTGCACGTGGGCTGTGGCCGGCAGCCCGGGCACGCGGGGCCGGAGAAAAGTCGCGGGGTGGAGCAGTACGCTCGAGCTAGAATCAGTCACGGAGGCGTAATGGTTGATTGAAAAGATTATTTACTTACACCGGAGATGGTCGCGGTGCAGGCTGGACAGTTTCCCAGGTACAG
>NW_005842015.1:419353-419630 GCF_000455745.1 Alligator sinensis
TGCCCGCCACATGTGCCTAAATTAGGACCGGCCAATAATGTGGCTCAAATCTCAATACAAATGGCGGGAAAACTCCTTTGCAGCGTGCATCACTAAATGCAAAAGTCATGCACAATGCAAAGAAGACTACAGAATGGTGGGAAACACTTTTCTGCACGCGGGTTCTCCATAACAACAGAACGCTCCGTCGTGCAAAAGAGCTCCAATTCGGCGGGAACATAATTTAGCGGTGCCGAAGCACACACAATTAAAAAATCCACAACTTTGGGTTGTGACA
>NW_005842015.1:422697-433456 GCF_000455745.1 Alligator sinensis
GGGGTTCGGCAATTGGAGCCTCTATCGCCTTCTTAAGAAAGACGCGCTTGGTTCGAAAGGACCCACAGCGCTTAGAGATCCGTCTCTCCGTCTTTCTCTCCAACTTGGGCGGAAACCACCCAAGCCTTTTGTACGGCTAGCAAGCCAATAGCTAGCCGCCACATGTGCCTAAATTAGGACCGGCCAATAATGTGGCTCAAATCTCAATACAAATGGCGGGAAAACTCCTTTGCAGCGTGCATCACTAAATGCAAAAGTCATGCACAATGCAAAGAAGACTACAGAATGGTGGGAAACACTTTTCTGCACGCGGGTTCTCCATAACAACAGAACGCTCCGTCGTGCAAAAGAGCTCCAATTCGGCGGGAACATAATTTAGCGGTGCCGAAGCACACACAATCAAAAAATCCACAACTTTGGGTTGTGACACCAGGTACATACAACCAGCTGGGCTGACACCAACATCATGGCAGTCTGTCTTTGTGGTGACTGTTATGTAATGAATGATGTCACAATTTTTTTCAGCATACAGTTCACTTCAGTACAGAGGTCACCACAGCTGGCTAGCCACAAGGTAAAGGCAACATGGTATGTTGCTTGAAATAAATTCTTTGAGAACCAGCATTGCATCTCTAACCATTTGGTATGTAATGTTTGGCTGACAAAAGCAGTACATCTTGAGCAAAGAATCCCTCAGAAGAATTTTACAATGATCGTCGTCTTTTGGATAATTTTCCTTCTGGGAATAACAGCAAAGGAGAGGTTTTACCTACCAGCACCACCAGCTGAGGCGAGTACAAAACCCAGAATAACTAGTGAAATGTTAGCTATTCCATACTAAACACATTCTAGACCATACTACTGCCAAGAGCACTGTATTCTTTTCTGATGTGAAGGTGTTTAGACATGTTCTACAGTGCCTGTGGACAGCAGAAGGCAGAGCAGGATGACACCTTAGGGCACTAAGGCTTCCAGGGGTGGGGGGGCACTTTAATTAGAACGGCTCTAAGAGCCACTCTAATTAAAGCATCGCAGCATCTCATGTATCAGTGTCCCCACATTTCAGAATGGCAGCGGGGGTACAGCTTGTTCAACGAGCTTTTTTTAAAGCGCCCCCCCCCCCATTTTGAAGCATAGTGACACTGATACATGAGATGCGGAGGCTGGCTGGAGCCTGATAATTAGCAAGCTCCACCAGATTCAGTTGATCTGCTGTAATTACAGCATGTTGGAGCAGCTTCTGCACTCATGTATAGACACCATTAGAGACTAACTGGTTCAGAGAGGCATGAGTTTTCATGGGTGGTAGCTAATAAAGTAGCTATCCTGCCTTCTGCTTGATTTTTGGACTGTTAACATGGCTAACTATCAAACTCTACTCAGAGAGACTATGGACAGACATTCAAATTAAATTTGTGGTGCTATGATAATGTCACCTCAGCTGAAAACCAGGAGCTGCCAAAGATATCCCCCTGCCCTTGCCAGGGCTCTTGTAGTAGAGGCAGGAACAGTGATGTAACAAGGGAAGAGTAAATAGGGCAATTGTCCCCGGCACCAACTTCAGGGATGCAAATAAAAGCTACCAGTAGCTGAGCAATAACAGCTGTAATCATGGTGGCCTCCACAAGTCGCTAGTGCCCTGGGCACCTGGCTACATCCTTATACTACTGGACAGGAATTCCCTCACACTAACCCTAACCTCACTCAGCCCCATGCCTGCTCATCAGCAAAATGGGCAAGTTGGGAAGGGGAGGAAATTCCCACTGCCACTTGAACAGTTCTGGAGAATCCTAGGACTGTTGAAATGGTGGTGGCAGCAGTGTACCGCCAGGACTCCCAAACAGCTCATTTTGGGGATTATCAGGTAACCAGTGCTCTCCCTCTGGGTGGAGGAGGGAGAGCAGAGAACTGAGAGATGTTAGGGATCCTAAGGACCTCTGTTGTGCCAGCTGACAGCGTATAAGTGTTACACATGGCACTAGAAAATGTCTCTCTCTGGAGAAGTTGATGTTTCAAACAGCTAACATTTTGTGGCAGAATTACCACATTTTTCTTGCCATGAACTACTTGAATGCCTGTACACTCTCTTTTTGTGGTGCTAAAAGGATGTATTTTTCCATAGAAGTGCTATGCCTGTTCACACACTGAAACCCAAACTGGGCAATGATTCCAGTACTGTTTCTGGCAGACCAGGGTGCAGATCTACAACTAATGTACATCTCCATCATTTGGTGGAGCTATAATGTACATTAGTTGAGGATCTGCTTCTGGGATCCTCTATTTTTTTCAGTGACTTGGTATTCAAGACTAGATGGATCCCTAGGAGAATGAATTATCTGTTTTAGATCTAGTCTTGAATGTGGCTCCAGCTCCAGCAGTGGAGAGGGGAGGGGAGAGCAGAAGCAATGGGGCAGGCAACAGCAGACAGTGCTGCCAACAGAAACATGGTCCTGTCAGCATCAGAGAGGGATTATTCTCACCTCTGTTTTGCACTCTTTGAGCTCTGCCTCATTGCATAGACTTTCAGGACACTCAAAGCTGAAATGATCCTGAAGATCAAGGTAGTAACTAACTGTGCTACTTGCACAGCCTTATTCCTGTGTGAAAGATGAAAAGACCTTTCTCAGTGTAAGGCTTATTGGCTGCCACTGAATAAATCTGCACTGAAACTTCGCATCCAGCTCCCCACAAACTTTGGTGAATGACATCTACATTTTCCTTGGACTCTGGGGAGGTTGAAACAAGGCCTGTGCTGAGATATCATTTACAAGTAATGAATCGGTACTTGCTCAGAAGATCCTCTTGGCTTTCACTCTCTCATCAAGACCACAAATATTTCAGTGTCACATAAATAGACCAACATTGTTCTGCCAATGCAACCTGAGGACTTGTTTCTAGGATAGCTTATTTTATTTAATTTCCCACATTAATATTAAAAAAAAAGGAAATCTGTCAGTTGGAGTAGAAGTAAGTTTTAGAGATTTGGCAATGTCAGAGACCATTTGCTTTCTGAAGTACCATTTGGGGAAGTGGGTCAGTTAACAGCATGGGTCTAATCTTCAGTTGCTACAAACTGGTACAGCTCTGCTAAAATAAAGCTATGCCAGTTAACACTAGCTGAGGATCTGCCTGCTCCTGTGTAGCTGAAACGATCACTTGTGTTCCCAAGTCTATGACAAACTCCAAATTAGCATGACCAGCTACAACAGGACCTGCCATGGCACTCAGCAAAATGGCAACCACTAGTAGTAGATATGGCTGATGAGGCTGAGGGCATTGACTATACCAGGAGTGGCCAACCTGTGGCACCAGTGCCAAAAGTGCCACAGGCAGCCTGTGTGTGACATGCAGCAGATTTGGGGAAGACAGACTGGGTGAATCTATATGAGATGCTTTACTGCATATTAGAATTAATCTAATGTGCAGTAAAGCATCACCATCTATGTGTGCACAGCAGTTACTGAACAGTATATTAGTCTAATGTGCTGTACCGCACATGTAGATGCTGACTGGGAACAAATTGCTTCCAGTCAGTCTAGGCAGCAGGGAGCCACAGGACTAGGAGAACTGTTTCAGTTGGGTGGGACACTACCTCCCAGGCATGTAGAGATTGGGACCCGTCCCAATCTCTGCAGGTCTGGGAGAGCTATCCCAGCTGCAGGGCAGCTGCCTCCTGGTCACATAGGTCCCAATCTTCACAGCTCTGGGAGGCAGCTGCCTGTTCAGTTGGGACAGACCCTCCCCCACCCATCAGGGCCAGCCTGATCTCCCTCCTACTGGGACAGAGCTGCCCACTGAGTCGGGACAGCTGCCTGCCACTCTCTGGAACTTGGGGCTAAGCCCCCATGCCCCCTGCCAGCCAAGGGCTGGCACCCAGGGGAACTGGGAGCTCCCTCTGGCTGCTGCATGGGGGTAGATCAGGGAAGGAGCAGCCCTGGACTGAGCTTCTCTTGTCAGGCTCAATTTGCTCCCAATGGGTGCACATGTGGATATGCACCTGGGACCACTTTAATGAGCCTGAATTATCTGCGCAGAAAATTTAGGCACTTTAATTGCATGTGTAGACATGCCAACAGTGGGGGAAAAAGAAGAAGAGAGAGCAGAAAGCAAAGTAGTAGACCAGGCAAGGAGCATAGGGCAGGAAGCAAAGCAGCAGTTTGGTTAGAGAGCAGAAAGCAGAGCAGCAGACCAGGTAAGAATCACAAAGGCACTTGTGGAGGGTGCAGGGCTAATTTGTGGCACACCTACTAAAAAGGCCTCTATACAATACTTTCTCTCTCTCATACGTGTTTGTTTTTAGGCTCGCTATGAACGGCAAAAGAAATACAACTCAGCAAAAAAGTAACCAACGTATTACTACAGCTGAACACTGCCAAATGCAGAGCAAATCATTAAGCTTCAAGAATGACAAGGGTGCTGTGTAACAAATGCCGTTTTGAAGCTAGACACTCGCTAATGAATAACACTTGTTGATGGCTTCAAGCTTGATGACATAAGATGGCAATCCAGCACCTTGCACCAAGAGTCCTCAACCTGGTCAGGTGCCCTGTTCCCATTGGTGGTTTTACATAAAGCAATTGCACAACATTTTGTCATTTGTATAAGTGTTGCCTAAGACCTTAAAATTATATCCACAAATCCCTCTCTCAGAGCCTGAAGTTCTACCCTGCCTTGATATATTTGGGGAGTATATCTAATTTTAACCTGCTGTAGAAAGAGTATTCTCTCTTATCTAATCCATGTGGGAAATATTAAGCCATATATCAGCCTAGATAACTGAAAGTTCACATATAGTTTCTAAATCTACAAAAATAGAATGGAGCAGGAGGGAGAGAACTTAAGACTCAGTCTTGCAAGGTGTCACGCACTAGCAAAGACTTAAACACACGCTTAACTTTAAGTACAAATAATCCTCTTGAAGTAGTGGGAGTACAGCTCTACTTACACACACATCTACAAAATGTGTGTGTACAAAATGCCCTGTTGGGCAGGGACTAGAGTGTTCAACACCAAAGATAGAAATCCTTGATGAGCAAGTTACAAAAGACTATAATACTTAAAGATATTCACAAGATGTTCAAAATACTTTCTAGAGTGGTCACCTCTCCCACTGCTGCATGGCAGGGAACAGCCTGGGGGTCCATACCCTGCCTGTACAGCCAGCACAGCAGGGGGGCACCCTGTGCAGTTGGCAATGGTGGGGGGCTGCATGCTGCCAACAGAGCTGCCTGTGGAGCACCCCCCCCCACACCCACTGAATTTGGGCAGCACTGTTTTAACTCATTCACTGTATGCACTATGAAAAGAAAGAAAAGCCACAATTTTCACACTTAGTTTTATTCTCTATGTGAAACAATCTTGTACTGAAAACTTTGCATCTACCAACTTCAGCCTGGGTAATTTTAAAGTAAAATGAAAAAGAGGCATCTCAGTAGGGGAACACAATAAAGAAAATGTGTTAGTAATATTTTTGAGAAAGTATTTCTAGGTATCAGTCCTTTGACCAGTGAAAAGACCAGATCCCATGGAAGGGTATGACCTGTGTATATTAAGGTAACCATAACAGAATTGAAATTACATGTAAGGCTTGCATGTTAGGACGGGTGTGTGGAAATTGTGCTTCTGAAGTAGGGAAAATAGTCCAAGCAAATTAAATTCTGTGGATCAGAGAAAATCAGGTGCAATACAGGTAGCAGCATCACCACCTCCAAAGCACCACACCAAACTGTCTTTGGTTCTGGAAACACCAGGTTTAGAGAAAGTGGGTAAGCTCTCTTTCCTTATTCACCATTTCCCTCCTAAGGCAACCAGCAAGTGGCCAAATACAGTTGTGATGTCTTTTTTTTGGCAACTAGACTATAACCAAACTTATTGGCACATCACTACATACTCATCATTCAAAACCTACTGACAACCATAGCTAGACTTGAATATGGCAATATTCAGGGATTTAAAATCCCATAACAAATCCCTTGAGATATCCACTACTCTCCCCGAAGTGTTAAAATAAAAATTACCTAATCAAAGCTCAATGTGATAAGCATTACATGTACAACACTATATTGCTAACATTGCAAGTGTGGATTCCCACTGGATGCATAAATCTAGGAAAAAAGTTAAATAAACATTTTCTGCAAAGATGCTTGGACTTCAAAGTTTCTTATTCCTATTAAAAAACCCCCACTCTTGGAGACTTATCAAGTTCTTGCAATTGTCTGCTTCTCTGCTCTAACAAAGTTGTGAAGACAACAGTGCTGTGCATGCTGAAATAGTTGAAATGCAAGCCAGCTCCTTCCTGTTTATTTTGTGCATTCAACACATACTTAAAACACTACATTTTTAGTCTAACACAGGGGTTTTCAACCTTTTTGGATCAGTGTACCCCCAGAGGCTGTACGCAGAGCGGGAGGGCGGGGAGGGGTGGGGCGCGTGGCTGACTGTGGAACAGTGGCAGCCGCTGTATGCGAGCTTCTCCCACTCCCGTGTCCGGACAGCTGGGTGGCACCTGTGTGGCAGCACAGGAGGGCGTGTGGTAGTGCTCCATCCTTGCCCACCCATGCATACCCCCTAGGGCCTTCTCGCATACCCTCGGTTGACAACCCCTGGTATAACATACCGGAATGCCGGAAAAAAACTTATTTCCTAGCCTCAGACACATGATACAAACTTAAGTTTACACACCGTTAGTTCCCCAGCAAGGGCAAGGAATTCCCAGGATTCCTGTTGGTTAACATACAGGCCTGTTTTTAATTTTAAAATTGGTAGATCATCTCTAGGTCTGTTGATTGACAACCTGTTAGGAGACTGACTCAGCATAAGATGTTTTGCCAGGACTACTCTATACCTTTGTTATAGATCAAGGATGTCAGGCTCCTTTACCCCCACCTGTCTCCCTGCAGGATGCATCTGAACTCACCTCCAGTAATGGGGTGAGTAGCAGTGGCATTAACCACTGTGGGCATGAACACATCCATCACTCACCCCTCCATTGCCAACTTGCAACCCCAGTAGGGCTCCACATACCAGAATTGGCATAGGGCCCCTCCAGGAGTCCTGTGAACTGCTTCTTTGAAACACTTGCTGCAAGATGGTATCTGATGTTGTAGCAAGAGAAAAGCAACTGTTGTTAAGCCCCTGCCTTTCCAGCACTGTGCCAACTTTGTAATGAAATAATTACAAGATGACTTACAGTTGCTGTATGATACATAGAAAAGCATGTATGATACTGAGAAAAGCAACAGTAACTGGGTAAAGACTCTGGACACCATCAGAATATATTTTTTTAAGTTTCTGAATCATTCAAAGTATGCAAAGGACCTAGCCTAAACAGGACCAAAAACCATCAGAACACAAGAACCATTGTTTGATGTATGCAAAATGGCACGTGTACAATGGCAGTGAAGGTCAGAAGCTGTGTGTCCATCACAATTGGTGCATTATGAAGGCCAGAAAGGGTTGCTCGCATAAAATGAGAAATGGGCCTTGGTACATAACGTAACTTCCCCCACCCTCCTGCAGAGCTCTTAATTCTCTCTAGAATGTGGTAGCAATCTGCTATGAAGTACTTGAGCACAGCACCTTACTGATCATATCAATATTCTGACATTAATTACAATTACAGTATACCAACAAATGATTTTTTTGGCCTCTAGTCTCAAACCACAGGGAGTCATGTCTGCTGACATCAGATGTTGGTATCATGGTAAGATACAGGGGAGTTTTCAATAAATCTTTATTTCAAAGATAACGTTCATACAGGGGAAAAACAAGGACCAGCTGCTTGCTTTTTACCAGAAGACTCACATGGAGGATTTGGGTACAAGTAGCACCTACAGTGAACATGAGCTGCAAAAAAAATTCAATTGGTCCAGAGAAAATGATGCAGATAAAAGAACTGGGCCAAGACAGGGCAGAGAGCAGTGAATGAAGAAGGTCACAAGGATAAATTGAGCAACAGAGTTGTTCTGGAGGAAGTCGCTGACTTTAGCCCAGAGAAGGCAGTCACAAGTATTAAATATACTCAATTGGAAGTAAACCTAATTATTCTTGGAACCTTTTATATCCCAGTTCGTTCTGCACAAAACATCATAAAAATATCAGTACATCCAAGAATCTAGGGATTAAGAGAAAAAAAAAGACAAATGATGATTTAAAATAAATATACAGTTAAAATGGTGAGAACAACCTATTTTCTAATACCCACCAGATGACTAAACGTATTGCTCAAAAGGTGTTTTGATGTGGGTTATTTCACAAACAAGTTATTAAAAACTCTGGATCTCAAAATGCCTTCAAATTAAATAAGCCTGTACTTAGCAGTTCTAAAACCTGTTGTACAGCAGTCGTTATGGCTTCTACAAAAGTCCAGTTTTAGTAAATTCTTTAGGCTAATTAAAGCAAAACCTACCAGGCATTTGAATATGGTTTATTTAGAACTAGCACTGTATACAAGATTTAAAACACTGTTAAAGTAACATAAAAGCATTTGAGGGGATTTTAGTTAAGAGAGAAAATGAGCTAGAAAGCCCATAGCTCAATAGGGCAACTTAAAAAATAAAAAAAAAAAGCTTTTAAACGTTTACTGGCAAAATATAATCCCTGGAATAGCCTCTGCTTTTAAATCTACTCTTAAAACATTAAGCCATCTCCCTTCGAAAAGAAAGGGAGGCAGATGGCCTGATTTCCTCTACTTTGTATCTTGGGTATCCACACTCAGATGAAAGTGCTGTACATTGTTCCCAAATCAGAACAGCAATATTAATACTTGATTTTCAAAAGGCATAGATAACCACACAAGGAATAAGGCAACAGAGATGCATGCTCAGCCTCTGCATCTCACAGACTTTAACAAAGGCTGTCATGATACCTGATAGAAATGAAACGGCTCCTCCCTCCATTTTGTGCATCTAGTTGATGCCCGTCAGCAGATTTAGACCTCAATGAAAATATGCTGGTCAGAAGTTATGAAGTCAGCACAGGTTAGGGGCACAGCATGACTGTCACATGACCATTCAGTGTTTTACAAACTAGTCACCAGACAGGATTTCAAACATTTTTGTAAGCTAATATTGGTTAAACAATTAACGCTTCAAAGGTATTTGAAATGGAAAACCTATGCTCAACATTCCTCCGCTGTGCAGTGTCACAACCCTAATTGGATTTTTATAACCATTATGTTCCTTGGTGGATTAATAGCTTTGTTTTTCCTTTCTCCTACCCACCTTGCCTCTCCTAGCAGTGCCCCCCTCCTTTTTCCTTCCTCTTGCCCTATTCTTTGTATTATCAGTGTTTTCTGTTTAGAAGCTCTGCTTCCTGCAGTCTCTTCATAGCATCCCATGAAGCAAGACACTGAAAGCTTATGCATCTCTGATTTAGTTTATAAAATACAAATCTACTATACCTTCTGCCTGACTTCAGACTAAAACACTAAATGTTTCAGACTACCATGCTCAATCCTAAATTGCCCTTTACCCTAATTATAGGCTCCACATCTTTCCTGAATGGTCAAGTAACCCCAGTACATTTTATACATTCGTGTTGGCTACATAAAAGTTTATGAAGACTTTCTCTCTTCCTTGAAGACTACTGGGGCTAATAGTGACTTGTATATGACTGTGAAAAAATACAATATAGCAGACAATGATTTGTCTTCCATAAAGTAAACCAATGAGAAGTGTCAATAAGTGTTTAATGCCTGGTAATTTATTGTATACATATTCTGCAAAACTTTCATTTGCACTCTTGTGCTTGCAAAAGTATACACTTTTTTTTTTTTTTTTTTTGACAGCACCAGAAAACAGTTAAGCTAGGTAAGGGTTTTTTTTTTTGTTTTTTTTTTACCTTATTTGTCACATTGTGAAAAGACATTGTGCACAAATGACCCTTTCAGCAGAAAAGGAAAATCACAGACTAAAACTAGAACCACCCTTATTTACACACTAACAGTTTAATATTGCATCACACCCACTCACCAAAATAAATAGTACATTCATCACAATTTAACACCAGTTTCTCTTCATATATTTATTTTTTGCGATGTATTTTGGTCTCCTGCTATATCTGTAGAAATCTGTTTCAGCTACTAGATTATGTTACAAAATCCAAATTAAAAAAATAGAAAATTAGTTTTCCTGGGCAATATTTTGGGCTTTACACAAAAATAAACCCAGACTCCCATAGAGGGATTTTATATATATTTTTTTTTGTGAAAGATTTCTACTTTAAAGCACAGCACAGAGTTGCACACTAAGGCTTTCTGTGATATGCAATACCCTGGCCTCCAAAGGACATTGCTGTAAAGAGTTAAGCAGAGCCTAAAATGTAAATACAAGACATTTTTAAAAGAGTCTTTAATAGAAAGTGCCCTTAATTTAAGTGATATTAGTGGTAAAGTTGCAGCTACTGTAATTGTGCAATCAAAGCCAGACCTGGAAGGGTTTTTATGAAAACTAAATAATTCCACGCTATTAAGTTTAAAAGGATACAGTATCTGTGGGAACAGAAACTCACTTTTTTAAAATATTCCTACATTCATGAATAGAGTTCTTAGATAATTGAGTAAAAAAGGCACATCATCAAACATTGAGTTAAAAATCTAAAAAAAATAATTAAAAAAAATCAAAGCTAGTTTCATTAACTACAATTAAGTCACTAGCGGCAATGGCATAACTAAGGCGGGACATCTGGGGATCCCACCCTGGGTGCCAACTTGGAGGAGACAGAAGTAGGAAAGAATGGCAGGGGGCGCCGCCCCCCCAAA
>NW_005842015.1:433487-438398 GCF_000455745.1 Alligator sinensis
GGTGGCCCACCAGCAGCCGAAAGTCACCACTGCTCCTACCTGGCAGCTGCCCCAAGTACCTGGCCACATTGTTATGCCTCTGACCAGCTGAATGTAGATCCTTACATGCCAGAACAGACATTTTTGGAATTTTTCTTTGCTTCAAATCCTTATGTGCTTTTGAAGAGTATTTAAATTATTTTATGAAGTTAACAAGACTATCTGGTGGACATAAGGCCAAGATTTTTCCTTTTTTTTTTTTTTTTTTAAATGCCCCAAACCTCTTATTAGCTTCCTAGCTGATTTACAAACAATGGAGTGACTGCACAAACACATATTAATTAAAATCCAGTATTTTGTACAAAATTTCAGAAATCATTGGCAACCCATAGCAGCTATGAGAAAGTACTTCTTGACTATAAAATTACAAATGTGTCCATGAATTAAATTTCTACACGAAATATAAAAACTAATTGTAAACAATGATAGTAGGAGAAGGAACAAATACAACACAAGGTATACAATGTTTGAAGGAGGCTGGCACTGGAATCATGTTCCAGTGATCCAAATCTACAAGACAAATGACAAGAAAAGGCTTTAAAGATCAGAGAACTGAATTCATTGGGTACAGAGTGCTTAATTAAAACGTATCACTGTATCATGTAGGTTAATAAATGATAATCAGGACTTTATTTCACCCGTGTTCATCTGAAATGCTCCAAACTGAATCAGCCTTAATGTCACTTTGCAACATACATGTTTTTAAATTTCAATGGATCAAACCACAAATACAGTTCTTGCATTTCAGAACAGTCAGTATTTTCAACAATTCAGATGCTTGTTTTCCTGGCTAATACAGATATCTCAGCTGACAAAGATCCACACATTCTCTTCAGTTAAAAAATAAAATGAACAGCCACTTAGTCATGGTCCCAACAGTCATAGTCTTGAGTGGATAATTCTAGGAACTACAGCATAATCAATTTCAGCTGGTCCCATTAAGCAGAGCAAATATACAGAGACATTTTAAGTACGCAAGCAATGAGATTACAGTATGTTGTATGACCTCAAATGTTTATATAAGAATCGGTTTCTTGGGTGTTGATGAATATACACATTTTTTTTCAAAAATATACAGGAACAGTGCTGGCTACCATCAGATGGGTGTCCTCATCTACTAATACTGCACTAATCTGTAGCCCCCAATATGCTGAGAAGGTAAAATGCTACACGACTGACAAAAAATGGTTTAGGCCAGGGACACACCCTATTTTTCCTTCCATTAAGAGTCAGGTGCTTAAACCCCATCTGCTCCCAAAATTGCTCCTTTCCTCTTAGTGTCTGAATTGGTGTCCCTGGAGGCAGCACTGACAACAAATGCTCTCCAATAAGAAAAGTTTTTTTCATTGTGTCCATACTCACTTTTGTACAGAATTTCATTTCCTCCATCTCTTCCTTATTTCTTTGGCCACTCTCTTCCACATACCTCTGCCTTCAAACCCTTGTAACACTTTTGACAAATGCTTCTAACATTAGACATTAGCAATGATTCAAGTATTTAATGCTAGAAGAATTTCTAGCGGCAGCATGGGCCTGAATTAGAGTTGAACAGTGATACTGGTTATCTTGGATACACCAACTTCAAAAGGCTTTGTGGGGGGGGGATTAAAAAAAATAGATACATCATCAGACTGGGGCTGCATACCCAGAGTGCAATTGCTGTACACTTATGTGAACCCTGTGCTGATTATTAATATGCTCAATTATTGAAGGGAAACACTTTTTTTTTTGTTTTGTTTTTTTTTGTTTTTGTTTACAGTGCATAGCTTGAAATAAATGTGCAATGTTGGCACCAAATTAAGGAGGTGAACTCTCTTGATACACATTACACTTAGTTTTTTGGTTTGCTGAAAAAATTAGAAGTATTCCCTCTATGAAATGGAAATTGTGATGATAGCTACAAAGGTATTAACATCACTGAGGAAGTGTAAATGCATTTTTGCTTGATCCTAACAAGCACTTTTGAGAATGCTGTACCTAATTCTGATGTACTCAGCCAGACTTTGGAACTGCTTGCATAAGCAACTCTTCATAGCTTAAAATCATTAAAAAAAAAAATCACCTAGTTTTTAACGCAAGAAAAAAATATTTGCACTGTACTCAAAGTATAAGAACAGAAGAAAATTGTTAAACAAATTTTAAGCTTTAAAGGGCAGAAAAAAGTTGCTAAGTATATGCTTGAGCCCAAAAGCACAAGTTCATACAAACAGCAAATTCCTATTTTTCAGAATAAATGCTCTTTATTTGACTTCCTGAAATAAACCGGTATTGAAATTCCAGACATAGCAGATGCCAATGTAATCTTTTGGTCACATTTTAACTGCAAGGAACTGTGAATTTTTTTTAATTTTTTTTTTGAGTACTATTTTTATTAAGAGACAAAATTCTCGAATCAGAAGAATATATAGTACAGATCACATTATTGCTATAGGCATCTGTGGCAATGGCTGAAATTTACATCCAAGCTTTTTCTGTACAGAAGATGACATTTCCATATTTTGAAGGATCTTAACTCAAGAGACTCAAGATACATAAAGCCATATTCTTCTCTCTCAAAATAACTAAGGAACACGAATGTCATTTACATTTTTTTTCTAACTAAAATGAAAAACAGGTTTATGGGTATGTGGGCCCACATGATTGCAAGCCAGTGCATAGCTAGTTAATATTTCTGCTGGCATGTTGAAAATTGGTTTAATCAATGGAAACATTCATTACATTTTTATTCCATCTAATAATCTGTGCTAGTGCATTACTTTCTTTGTAAAAAAATTAACCCTGGCAAGTATTAAAAATAAATATCTCCTTTAGGTCAAACTAAAGCCTTGCTTTTCAGTACTCTCTCTTCCCTTTACATACTCTCATACCTTCTAGTAAGCAAAGAAAAACGGAAGTAAAATTATAAGAGGAGCTGAAAAATGGAGGCAAAGTGGTGGCAAAGGAAGTAGGAAAAGAGGACAAAACTACTGCCACTCAGTGTGTCTTCAGTTTCTTTGCCTGCTTCTTGCGTTTCCATTCCTCCTCTTCTCGTTTCATTTCTTCCAGGTCCTCTTGTACCCCAAGTCTCAAGCTGCAAATCAAAACAAGACAACTTACTTTGCATACAGCCTCCCAAGAGACTTTTCACTTACAGAAAGAGGGGGAAGCACCAATTTAAATTAAAATGTTCTAGTAGGTAACAGCATAATTTTTCTTTTTAAAATGAAAGCTGCATGGGTCCCATAATTTTTTAGCACGCTTGTTGAGTTGGAAAGACCTCTTTCCATTTCAAGGGGAAACAATATGTCTATGATATTTGCTTAAAGGCATTCAGCAGCAGGAAAGAAATAGTATAGGAGCCATCCGAAACTTTCAGAAAATGTGGTTTCAGTTAAACAGGGATCCAGATCCAGTGAAGAGAAATAAATTATAGTCCCCCTAACTCCTTATCTCAGTCAGTCTTATATCTTGTGAGAGAAACAGCTCTCTCTCCAGGGAAGCAATAAAGGCCAACTGGCCAAGACTGGAAGGAACATTCAAGTATGTGATATCCCAGGCACTCTCCAAAGAACAATGTAAAGGCCCCAGAAATGTATATAACTGCAAGTCCAAGAACTATCTATAACTGCATCACATCCACCTTCAAAACATGCAGGTGACACTGAAAATCTAATCCAGATTTTTGTCACTGACCACAAACTGCCAGTGAAGAACAGCAGCATTCTAGAGGCCCCACCAAGATTGGAAAATCCAATTTAGTTTTCATTTTTTGTCATCACCAGTTGTTTGCATTTGTCTGAGAAATTCTTGCACAGGCGTTTCTTAGTCAAGTCCTTTCCCCCTTTTCAGGCACCAGTGAAATGCTGCAATATGTTTAAGTACATTACTGGATTTAATTAATTTTTATTACTAAAATTGCATACTGGAATTTTAAAATACCTATAGAAGCAACTTTGGACTTAAGCTTCATGTAAACCTATAGTTTAGAAATCTGAGACAGAGCACTAAACCAGGATAAGAGAGATGAGAGCCCTATTTTCATCTGTGCCGCTATCCTGCTAGATCAGGGGTAGGCAACGTTTTTTGGCTGGAGTGCCAAAAAACCAAAACCCACAAATGTCTACCTTGGAAGGTGCCAGAGTGCCGGCATGCCAGAAAAACAAAACAAGGGCAGGGGGTACATGGCAGGATTCCCTACTCATGCCCCTTGCCTCCCACCCCTGCTACCCCTTGCCCCCACCCAAACTCCCTGCCCCCCATCCCTGCTGCGCTCCCGGCCCTGCTGTCCTCCCCTGGGCCCTCCAGAGCAGCAGCACACAGGGAAGCTGCCTGCTGCTGCAAGCTCTGCGCTGCCCAGGTCACACTTCCCCTGTGTGCAGGGGAGCAGCGTGGGCAGCACGCAGGGTTCTGCCCCTCGCTGCTGCCCCCACCTGCAGGGGAAGTGTGGCCAGGGCAGTGGGGAGCTCGGAGCGGCAGGCAGCTTTCTGTGCTCCCTGGTGTGCCCTACCTGGTTCCAAGCAGTGGCGAGGGAGCACAGCAGGGAGCATTGCCAGTATCTGCTGCCTCCCTGGAGCCGGGGCTGGGAGGCAGCTGGGGCTGGGGCCGAGGCAGAGGCAGCAGATGTTTGCAGCTGGTCCAGGTTCTGGGTAGCTGCTGATAGCCTGCTTGCAGCAGGGCTTCCATCCTCCCACCCAGCTGCTGGGAGCAGCCCGGGCTCTGTGGCCATCAGCAGCTACCAAAAGCCTGGGCTGGCTGCAGCTGGGAGGCTATAAACAGCTGCTGCCCTCCTGCCCCGATCCTGGCCCCAGCTGTCTCCCAGCCTACGGCCCCAGGAAGGCAGCAGCTGCCAGCACTGCCCCCCTTGGGGCCAGGCCACGGCTGGGGGCGGGGGGG
>NW_005842015.1:438537-462266 GCF_000455745.1 Alligator sinensis
TCCCCAGAGCTGGGGCTGGCTGCAGCCAGGAGGCTGCAAACAGCTGCTGCCTCCCCACTCCAGGCCCCAGCCCCAACACGTGCCGAGGAAAAAGGCCTTGCGTGCCATGCTTGGCACGCGTGCCGGGGATTGCCGACCCCTGTGCTAAATCAAAGGAAGAGGAGCTGGAAAGAACCTCACAAGGTCATCTAGTCCATCTCCCTGCTTGAGGCAGAACCAGCCCCTATTAACCCATCCCAGCTAAGTGTCTGTCTAATATTCTCTTGAAAACTTCCAGGGATGGAGATTCCAACACTTCTCTAGGTAGCCTGTTCCAATGCTTGGCCATGCTTATCATCAGAATGTTCCTCCAACCTAAATTACTGAGCTGCAAACTTGAGGCAATTGCTCCTAGTGCAGTCCCCTGCAGCCTAGAGAAAAGCCTGTTTCCATCCCCTCTATAATCGCCCTTCAGGTATTTGAAGACTTATCAAATCCCCCCCTCAGTCCTTTTTTCCAAACTAAACAATGTAAGTTCTTTCAGCCTTCCCTCTCAGGCCCCTAATCATGTTCATTGACCTGTGCTGGCTCTTTCCAAACTGTCTACATCCGTGGGGCTCAAAACTGGACACAGTACTCCAGGTCAGGCTTTACCAGTGTTGAACAGAGTGGAAGAATCACTTCCCTTGGTTTGCAAGAGATACTCCTGTTAATGCAACCCAGCATGCTGTGGGGTTTTTTAATATTTTTGCAACAAGAGCACACTGTTGGCTCATATTCTGCTTATTAGGGCTGTGCGAAGCTTCTGTCTCCGGTTTGATTTGGCAGAGATTCATCCCAATTTGGTGGCTGAATCTCCGAATTGAATCAGAAGACCCTTTAATTTCTCCGAATCGAATCGGAACCCTTCCAATCAATTTGGAAAGGTTCGACAATTCGGACATAGTCACAGCTTTAAATGTTTTTTTCTACATACCTCTAGGTAGCAGGTGGCTCGTGAATGCTGTGATACTGGGGCACATGGAGTGTCTCTCAGAAGCACAGGAGGCTCCCCAGTGCGCTCAGCAGCAGACCCAGAAGTGGACCAGAAGCACTTCCAGTCCATTTCCAGGTCCGTCAGGGAGCATGCCAGGGGGCCCCCCCCTGCACCCTCCTGGCTCAGCGATTGGTGTCTGCTGGTTCTATGGGGGGCACCCAGGTTTCCCCTGTGGCCGATCGCCAAGACAGGGGGAGATGGGAAGGGTCCCCCAGCATGCTCCCTGGTAGACCTGGAAGTGGACCGGAAGTACTGGTCCACTTCCAGTGAGACCAGTACTGAGGGCTGCCCCCCCAGCACTCCTGTGGGATGCTCCATCTGCCCCAGCATTGCAGTGCTCACGAGCCACGCTGGTACCTTGGGGTATGTAGAAAAAACATTTAAAGTTGGGTCTAAGGCCAAATTGCTGATTCTCGGAATCAGCATTGAATCTTCAGATCTGGATTCAGCGGAATCGAATCAGGGACAGTGATCCGAATCAACTAATCGAATCACTGTCCCCGATTTGGGTCGAATCCGAATCCAAATCAAATAGGGCCTGCTTTCCACACCCCTACTGCTTATGGTACTATAACCTCCAAGTCCTTCTCTGCAGTACTGCAGTCTTGCTACTTATTCCCTACTCTGTATTTGTGCATGCAATTATTTTGTTCCAAATGCAGGATTTGGCACTGGCTTCGTTGAATATCATCATTTTTTGAAGACCATTTCTCCAGTCTATTCAGGTGATTCTGGATCCTAGCCTTACTCTCTGGATTTATCTGCAACTCCACCCAATTCAGTGCTGCCCACAAATTTGCTAAGCATGAATTCAGTCCCATCATCCAAATCATTAATGAAAAACATTAAACAATACTGGACCCAAGACAGACCTCTGGGGAGCCCCACTTGATACCTCCACCCAACTGCAATTAAGCCACTGATGACTACTTAACAAGATGATCAAACCAGTTATGGTGGATCTACCTTACAGTAGTTTTGTCTAGTCTGTATTTACTTTGTCTGTTAATGGGAATGTCATGGGAGACAGTGGCCTTGCTAAAGTCAGGATAGGACTGTAAGATGTCCCTTCCTCATTGAACCTCAATTACCAATACCTCCTCTGCTAAGTGGAACTGGGTATTTTATTAAGGACCAAATTTAATTAACAAGTGTTCATTTAACTTAGCCATATGACACAGACTGAAGTAATAAGGAAGAAAGTTACACCACTTTCTTGCTATCAAGACTTAAACCAAATGCATACCTCCTGGCTTCTTCTTTCTGTTGCTCTTTCCAGCTGCTCTCCATGTAACGCAAGGCATAATCACTTTCATCCTTGTATCTTAAAAGGAAATACTTATATTTAGTATAACAATAACAAATGAAAAGTTAAACAGAACTAGCAATACTAAATTAAATTTAGTATATATGTAAATTAAAATTTAGTATACATTAAATTTAAATACATGTAAACTGATTTATGAATGAGCATGTTTTCTTTTAAAAATACAGATTAGCCTAATTGGTATTCTTTTTAATTTTGGGGGAAGACTAATATCTAGATATAGGATTTATATGCAAATACATACTATTTCTCTGGGCATGTAAGCTATCAGAGTTTTCATAAAACACTATTTTTATTAATTTTATTATTATTTTGAGGGGTTAGGGCATAATGATGATGATAAAGCATAAAAATCAACACTGTGAAAAAAATATAGTTTTTCAAGGGTTTTCAAAAGAAAACATTAACTTTGGACTTCATTATGCCTACTTCTTGTGTATGTGATCCCAACTGTCCACTACATAGTTGTTTTCAGTTGAAAAGCCCCAAAATATTGCATTACATGTAATACAGATTAATCCTGTTTAAGCTTGCCCATTGGTCCCTTAAATACCCCTTGCTGCAGCCTATATGCTGAAAATGGCCACAGCCCAAGTGTTCTATCTGCACCTATTGCCCCTCACCAGATTGGTACGCGGCTTCAACTGGGTTCCTGAACAAGTGAGATATGAGTTTTCAGCTGTAAACTCTTATCATTTCAAGTGTGAAAGAAAGTGCTTATAGCAGCACCACTGAGGATACAGGGGTATAGGTTGTAACTGTGTTGGTCTAAGGACATAGGCAGACAAGGTTCTTTGGGTAAATCTGACATCTTTTACTAGACCAACTCAAATAGTTGGAAAAATTCTTCTTTTCAAGCTTTCAGGGATAAATACCCTTCATCGGACTGAGGAAGCATCTGCAGAGTTGGTGTGTGCTCTTCCTGGATGAAAAAATTGTAAAGAAACCAGAGTCTGGCATGTATGCAAGAAAGCCAATCAGTGACAATGTAAATCGGAGTCAATGGGTGAGAGAGATCTTAGGGGGGTGAGGGAAAGGGAATGAATATAGCTGGTAAGTAGTGGAGAGGTACCTGGGGAGTCAGATGCTAGGCAGGTTATAATGTGTCATAAATCCAATGTCTATATTTAGTCCATGATTTTTTGTATTCAATAGGTTGATGAAGTGACGTTTGTAGGCTTGTCTGTGAAAGGTGTGGTGTAAGTTCCCTACAAGGATTAGAACTGAGATTGGTATCTCTCCACTATTTAACAGCTACATTCATATCCTCACCCTGTCTCTCAGTCACTGACTCCGATTTACATTGTCAATGGCTGGCTTTCTTGCATGCATATCAGCCTCTGGCTTCTTTACTATTCATTCCATCCAGGCAGAGCACACACCAACTGCAGGTGCTTCTTCAGCCTGACGAAGGGTGTTTGTGCCCGAAAGCTTGCAAATAATTGTGTGCAACTATCTGAGTTAGCCTAATAAAAGATACCAGATTTGCTCAAAGAACCTTGTCTGCCACTGAGGATACAGCACTACCAAGTAATTCTGATTGACAAGCTCTTGCCATCAGAGCCTATACTGACATGCTGGAGAACTTGGGTAAATGCTGCCCTATTTTAACCCAACATTTTGGTCTGGTCTAAAAATATACATATATTAATGCAATGTAATACATATTATCACAGCAGCTTTGATGCCAGAAAGGCAGCCTCCAACAGTGCTGCACAAATGACTTCCGACAGCCCTACAGGATCTTGCAATGGACAGAGATAGACTTATCTGCTCCATCACAGGCAGTCAAGAAACCTGAGATATGAGATTGCTCAATGTACTATTTCCCTTGACCAAACCAAGTAGGTCAAAGATAAAACCCAACTCTGTTCCTTGTGACAGAGGCCAACAAGCTGCAAAGACTTTTGAAGAAGAACCCTGGATATGAAAGCATTGTTAGCAGTGAAGAGTTAATTTAGGCAGTACTGGTCTGAAACTACCAGAACAATCACTATCTATACTGGGCCCCCTCTTTCTCTTCCAGCTTCTGCTTCCTGTCCTACTCAGTGAGGCTAAGGAGGGATTTGTGCTGTCTTCACACAGCTGGAAGGAGAAGAGCAAGGCTGAATGTGACAAGGGGAACCAAGATGCATCTCATGCAGCATGCAGTGCACAAATGTGATCCCCCCAATGCCCAAAGGTTGGACAACTTAAACTATAATATCTATGGGTGTTGAGAGATCTCTCTTAGTGCACAAATTCATCCTGACTAAAAAGAGCCACCAGCTAACACTGGAAAAGTAAAGAAAAAAAATAAAGTACTAGTTACACACTAGGAATCAGATTATTGTGTTAGTCAATAAAGGATATGATAGGCATATCTTAACAGGTATGTAAATGTGTTTTAGGCAAAATTTTTACTAGTTACACGCATGATTACTGAACCAAATACTTATATATGTAAATTTTATGATATTTCTCCATTTCCTGAAAGTTTTGAAAATAGTAAAATTAAATTTAAAGTACAGATTTCTATCATTTTAAGTGCATATTTCACCATTTTACAGTTTGTTGTACATATAAATCCTGTGTCCAGTAAAACTGAATTTTGGGTCATTAGCATATTTTATTGCACCCATTTATTTGCTAAGCCTCTTTATAGAAAACTTGTCTTGCCCCAACCAGCATGTCATCATGACATTCAGTATGTTGTTCTTAGTTTTTGTTGCCATATAAATGACATCAGATCTGCTGATTACAGTACAGGTGTTTATAACAGCATACTATGAAGACATAATACTTCCCAGTATACCCATTCTTCAGTAACATCAGTACTATCATGTTTTAAAACCACTAGCCCACAGCTGTTAAAGAAATGCTGTATTTACCCAAATCCAACACAACTTTGAATTTAAGACAACCCCCCCCGATTCCATACATGGAAAAATATAAATTTCATGTAATTTTCCATGCAAAGAACACAATTGGAAGGCTGTCTTAAATTCATCCCAACTGCTGTGGCATGGAAAGCAGCAGCAGGGAGGCAAGTAACTGGCAGCAGGCAGCCTGATCCCAGACTCTTGCCCTTCTGCACCTTGTTCCTAGGTCACTTCCCTCTGCCCCTGCCCCCATACCCTGTTCCCCAATGCATGCATGCCCCCCGCGCCCAAGTATCTGTACTTCCTCCCCACTTGCCTCCTGCTACTTGCTCCAACTCATTACCCCCTCCACTGCTGCATGGCATGCTCTTGGATGTCTTTGTATCGAGTCCCATCCCCCACTTTCCCCTGACTCAGCAGAGAGCCAAGGAACATGCAGGATCCAGTGCAGAGCCAGGAATGTGATGCTGTGGTTAGTAAAGCAAGCAAAACAATGGGTTGCATCCACAGATGCTTCTCAAGCAGATCCCAGGACGTCATTCTCCCATTGTACTCGGCCTTGGTGAGGCCACAGCTGGAGGACTGTGTCCAGTTTTGGGCTCCACCATGAAAAAAGGAGGTGGAGAAGCTTGAGAGAGTCTAGAGGAGAGCCACATGCATGATCAGAGGGCAGAAAAACAGACCTTATGATGAGAGGCTGAGAGCCATGGGACTCTTCAGCCTGGAGAAGTGCAGGCTCAGGGGTGATCTGGTGGCTACCTATAAGTTTATCAGGGATGTTCACCAGGATGCGGGGGAACATCTGTTCACCAGAGCGCCCCAAGGGATGACAAGATCAAACAGTCACAAACTCCTCCACGACCGATTCAGGCTGGACATAAGGAAGAGCTTCTTTACTGTCCGAGTCCCCAAGGTTTGGAATAGACTGCCGCCGGAGGTGGTTCAAGCACCCACTTTGAACGCTTTCAAGACACATTTGGATGTTTATCTTGCTGGGATCCTATGATCCCTGCTGACTTCCTGCCCCTGGGGCAGGGGGCTGGACTCAATGATCCTTCGGGGTCCCTTCTAGCCCGAAAAGAAAGAAAAAGAAAAAAAAAGAAAAAAGGAAGCAGCGGGGCAAATCTGCTCAGAACCAGACAGCAGTAAAACCTAGCACTGATTCCATCACCACTCTCTGGCTCCCTACTGAGCCAGGACATGGTAGAGGAATCAGGGTAGAGCCAGACAACAACATGATACACAACACAGTCAGATAGCCAGGATGGAATCAACACTGGGTCTCACTGCTCTTTGGCTCCAGGCTGATTCCCCTACCATGCCCTGGCTCAGCAGGGAGCCAGGAGAATCAGCTCGCAGCCAGAGAACAGCACAGGACCCAGTCTGCCTGCAAGTACTCAAGCCTAAGATGAAACTTCATTTTCCCTCATGATGGTGAATGGGGTGAAAAAATCTCACCTTGGAATCAAGTAAATACAGTAGCTCTTAGCTGTTGATAGTATGCCAATATTTTTAGTTTCTTATTTGAATAGTTTGACTCTTCTCCCTAACCTAAGATGTTAGATTGTTTAAGTTACCCACCTTCCCACTCACCTACTAGAAAAACATCAAATGGGAAAACAAAAGGAGGTAGAAGTAAAGTAGACAGTGGTTGCCTCTATACCAGGGGTGGGCAAAATATGGCCTGCGGGCCAGATCTGGCCCACCAACTGATTGGATCCAGCTCACAGGGGCGTCTGCAGAGCTCTGCATGGGGCTCAGCCCAGTTTGCACCTGCAGGGCCTGGCCCTGGCCAGTGCGCATAGCTTCCGACAGGGCTGCTCCTGGTGTGGCTGCAACCACCTGGTTGTTGCTCCACTCCCGTCGCCTCCAGCAGCAGATTCTTCTGCTGGGCCACTCCAGGCTGGAGGAAAGCTTTAGCTGGGCAGTCCGCAGGTAGCTGAGCAGGTGGAGCTGAGCAGGTAGAAGGCAGCTGGGAGCTTCAGCTGGGCAATTCCAGCTCCTGGTGTGGAAGAAGGCAGCCACATGTCATTTACTTTGCAGGGATGGATCCAGTGCAGGGAAGATGGGGATGCTGGAACCAGCACACCATGCACTGGGGCACAAGCTGCCCGGCTGAAGTTTCCTCCCATCCCAGAGTGGTGCAGCAAGAGCAGGAGACGCCACCATTGGGGATGAAGGGAGTGGAGTAGCACCCAGGCAGCTGCAGCCAAATGAAAGCAGCCCTGCTGGAAGCTGTATGAGCTGCATAGTAAATTTTGGGGAGTTGGTGTGGAGGGATGCTGACCTGGCTTGCAACAACTTGTCAAAAACTCCGTCTGAGGCCCCTGGGCCCAAATAATTACTCACCCCTGCTCTATACCATTTAGCATCTGAGGGGTCACAACTTTTGTGACTGAACTAAGTCATGACTTTTCCCTGACAGCCACAGGATTGCCAAGGTAACCTATAACATTTCAAGCAGAAAGTATGAACGGAGAAACATTCTCCTTTGCCACAGAGGGTAGGGCACATGGCTGTGCATTTAAACTGCAGCAAGAAGATTTAGATTAAATCTTAGATTAAATCTTGCAGTGAAGAAGTTTTCTGGGAGAGCAGCAGCACAACAGAATACGCAGCCAAGGGAAGCTATACAATCTCCTTCATTGCACGTTTTCAAGAAAAGGCTAAACGGGGTTGCAGTTTAGTGTGCTGTCTCTGTACATGGGGTTGGACTAGAACAGGGAAGTTCATACTTCTCTGTGGCTGGGGACTGCACACTACATGGGCGGCAGGCTGCATTTGCCTGTTTGCCATGCAAGCATCCATCCATCCATCCTACTTCCCCACCATGCAGGCAGGCCAACTCCCTCGTACCGCATACACAGCCTCATCCCCCACCTGGCCTCACCCTGCTCCTGGCCAGGCACACACATGTGCAGCTCCCCTCTTTGCTTCTGTGCACAGTTCAGGCAGCCCAGTTTCTCCTTTTGCTGTTCACACAGTGTGAATAGCCTATTCACCTTCCTCACTGCTCTTGTAGCACAGACAACCCAGCTCCCCTGCTGCACAAGCCACGTGGGCAGCTCCCTCTGCCATCATGTGCAGCACAAATAGCCAGCCTCCTCCTCTGCTGCACAACAGATCCCCCTCATACAGGGCAACCCAACCCAACCCCTAGAGTGAGGTAAGGGAGTGGAAATGAGATGCTGGCCACTGCTGCACTAAAAGTAACAAGGGGAGTGGCAGCCTGGCAGAAGCCTGAGGTCTGTGTAAGCCCCTTGCAGGACATGTGTGGCCTGCAGGCCGACAGTTAGAGAGTCCTGGACTAGATAACTTAAGTTGCCTTCTATTCCTATGATTCTGGTTTTCCTTTCCTGAAATCGTCAGGTAAAAAATGCTCATCTTATATGGCGGTCAGTTGAGTAATATAAGTTAATCCACTTGTATGGGAGGTCACATATACAGTGTACTCCATTTAAATGTGTAACCTTGGAACTCAAGAAAGGCTATGCACTTCCCTGCTCCTTAAATACAGAGCCCTTATTGCTACTGTGTTAGTGTTGTAGTAAATTTTTCGCCAGAATCAGAAGCCTTGAAGACTAGCTGCTTACCTTTCACCCTTTCTATGCAATTAACTGGAGTACAATTTAGGTTACAAAGCAGATATTGGGTGCATCTACATGTGCCATTAAAGAGACATGATAAACTCCACTACAGTTTGCACCAGAGTCGGTTGCTCCCAGGCACAGCATCTATACATGCACCTGGGACCACAGCAACTTGAGCCAGGCCAGAGCAGCCCTGGGCTCGCAGGAAGTCTGGGTAGAGGGGGTCAGCCCCAAGCTCTGGCATCCAGTGACAGAGGGGATGGCTGGGGCACAAGAGTGCTAAAGCACAGGGCTAGGTGGCAGGCAGCTCTCACACTTTAGCACCCTCATGCCCCAGCCAGTTCCTGTCACCACCTACACGAGTATTTCAGCGGAGTGAGGTATTGTGCTGTAAAATAGTACTGTCCCCATATTTGAGTTGGTCTAAGAAAAGATATCATATTTACCCAAAGAACCGTATCTGCCTATGTCCTTAGACCAACATGACTACAACCTATACCCTTGAATATATATATATATATATATATACACACACACACATATATATATACACACACACACACACACACACATACACACACACACTTTTTCTGAGAAATCTCTGGATTGTCAGGATTCATTTTAAATGCCAAATTTGAAGCATCCCTCCTATGAAAGTTGACTGTATTTTATAAGATCTGAAATCTTAGCTAAATATTAAATTATTATAATGGTTTGTCCTTCATTATTAAACAAGGTTAGGATATTACCATATGATCAAAGATTGAACTCCAGCAAGTCAATAGATGATGGGGACAGACTTTGGAGGAGCTGATGTGCAGCAACTGTTCATCAGCCCACTCTTAACTCAGCAGCGAACGAAAGCTAGATCAGGGTTACTTAGCAATCCTTCATTCAGGGATTGGTGACCCCAGGATAGCTTTCACTCACTGCACAAGGAGAGCAAACAGAGTTATGAGTTACTGCACAGAGTTAAGTGTAAGTTTCATTCCTGCATTAATTTACTACAATTTGATCATTTGTCATTATCAGTAATGTGAAGCAAATAAAAGGTTTAGTCTTTGGATGCACATATCCCAACATAGCTTATTCTTTACAACAAAGGTGTCAGGTTTGACTTGTCCTTCCGACAGGGTAACTAACACAAACTGTAGTGTTGGTGACAGTTATACACTCAGACAGATACCATAGTGATAAGCAGAGCACACAAATTAGGATACAACAGATTCTGATATATAGCAGATTTTTAAGGCTGGAAAATCCTTATAGTTATACCCATGCAAATTTGAAAAATGAGCAAATACTAATACTTCTAGCAATTATGTGCATAGCAAATTGTACCGTTCCCTACTGGAGCCAGACAGGGTATGTGAAAACTGCATGGCAAAGTATGGTCAGGTTTTTCTGTATTATATTAGCTCAATTGCTTCTTTAATTTCAAGAAGTATTCTTGGATGAAAAATCCTCTGCCCTTTTCTAATATAGTCAGTTTTCCTTCTTCCATGTTAGTGTTTCAAACTTCCATCAAACCTTTACTGTCTGAAGGAAATTTAGCGAGACAACATTTTGACATCCTAAATTAATGTTAAGCCATAATTTCTCACCTTTTCCGATCATATCCAAATATTTCTCGAATATGTTTTGAAATTTCTTCCTGGGAGTCCCCTTCATCTTCGATGAAATCATCCATTTCAGAATCAGAGTCATCTTCTTCATCACATATTTGCCTTTTATAACTTATTGGTGGAAGAGAAGGCCTCGGAAGACCTAAATAAGAATAAATATATGTACAACTTTAATTCATTTGTCGCAAAAATGCTCCTAACTATTAAAAGGACTAACTCTTGTATTTTTGTTTCTCCCCATTATGTTATCTCCTTCTTCACATATTGAATGATTACAACAGCCCTCTCTATGCAACAGATGTTGTGCTTTGGGTACAGCTGTTTTCAATTCTGGGCCTCAGTAACTTGAAAACTTTTAATAATAAAGTATTTGGACAGTTTGGGAGTAGCAGAAAGAGGAGAAGCATTTCTAAGCCAGTTGTAATATGTAAGTTTTCCATCTATATTGCCAACTGCATCCTGGATGAGACACCAAAACGTAATCTAAGTTTACATTCCTGTTCAATTTATAGATTTTCAAATATATTAATTTGCAATAATTCTATCCCCTTTACTTTAAGATAATTTTTAAAATTTGCTTCCCAGTTCCAACCTAAGTGAATCTGCCCAAAATTTATTAGATCTGTCGCAGGGCCTAATTCTTATGCAAGACTTTAAGAATCTTGACTATAAAAGGTACAATTTTAAATTTTAATTATTAACAGGGATCCAGGTTTTCCGTTTCCCACAGAAAAACAGAAACAAATTCGGATTTTCCCTTTTAACCGAGAAAAACAAACTTTTCATTTTAATGGAGAAACATGCAAATTTTCCCCTTTTGCAAAGAGCTCTCTGCAAGCTGGCAGAGTTCCAGCCTACAAGGGGCTGGGGGGAAAGGGAGGAAAGTGGTCAGGCAAGGGGCACAATGTGCATATGCACATGTGTACATGCACATGGTCACCAGGAAGCCTGGAAAGCAGCTCCCTGAAGGTAAGTCTGGTAGGGGGGACTGAGGCCCCCATAGGGAGGGATGGAGTTGGGCAGGGCTGGGGCTGCTGACCAGCTGGGGCAGTGAGAGGGGCTTGGGGCCCAGGGCCGGGGGGGGGGGCCACCACTGCACTCACACCTGGGTAGGGCAAGGGGGAGGCACATGCCCCCCAGATTTGTATGTAGGGCGGGACTGGGCTGCCCACTGTGGGCTCAGGCACCCTGCCCTGCTGCCCACCCCCAGGGGCCTCTGCAACCAAGCGGGTGGAACCCTGTGCAGCAGAGCGGAGCAGGGAAGCTGCTTTCAGCTACAAGCCCTGAATCACCATGGTGAAGCGCTTCCTGCCTGCCTGGAAGCAGCAAGGGTAGTGGCACAGAGTTGAGACCTTCACTGCTAGGCAGGCAGGAGGCACCTTGCCATGGTGGCACAGGGCTTGAAGTGGCATCAAGCTTCCCTGCCTGGTCCCAATCTACTCTGCTGTGCCAGGTCCCACTGGCTGGGCCGCGGAGGCCCTGGAGGGAGGGCAGCTTTGAGTCCACACCCTCCATGGGCTCTGCTCTGGCTGTGCTGCCCATGGGGGAGGGGGAGCTGGGCTCCACATTCTGCTCCACCGCAGCAGTTGCTGCCTCCTGCAGGCAGCAGCCAGGACTCAGATGCTACTGCAGGGGGCTGTGGACCTAGGTCCCTGGCCCCGTAGCCCTGGAAGCTGGGGGCTCCCTCCAGCAGGGTTGGAGGCTGTGGAAGGGGGTGAGCGAAGGGGGTAGGGGGAGCTCTGATGTTCCATGATAAAAAACCCAAAATCAAACATCAAAATTTATAGGTACTTAGAATTTATTTTATTATAGTGATTGAGGTACTGGTAAGCTTCCAAGCTGCTTTAAAATTGTAAATATATCAATAAAACATTGTGTTCAATTGATACCTATATACATACCTATATATATAGCAAAAGCGATGGATAGATATCTCAGTGTTTCATTTTAATCACAGATTTTGGGGTTTTAAATCTGAGAATCTGTGATTTTTAAACAGAGAAAACTAGAATCCCTGATTATTAAGCATAATCTGACACTTTACATTAGGAAACTTCATTTGTCTTATTAGATTCAGTGCACCACACACATACACATCTACAATCAGGCAATATTTTATTGCTACCTGAAAAGGCCTACACATTCCACAGATGAATTTGCCTCCTTGCACTGATGCACAGTCTTACATTGTAGAAGAGAGCTCACTATCCAAGACTCTTCATTTCTTGAGCATGGATATTGGGTGAAAAAGCATACAAATGGCAGCAAGGTGCAAGGGAAGAAAGAGCAGCCATTTTACAATCTAACTTCCTATTCAGATAGTAACTATGGTAAAAATCAGGCACATGTAGACAAATCCACCTATGGTTGCTGAAACCTCTCAACCCTAAGAGATTTATACTAAGGAGAAGTATGAAACAAGAGATACATATAAACTCATTTGTAACACCACAGCATTGGCAGAACATGGCATACCTTGTGGAGGAAATCCTGGTGGTCTGTGCCCTGGGAGAGGTCTCATTCCATTCAGCTGTCCATTGCTTGGTCTTGTGATTAGATTTTTAGATGAAATTGTTTCTGATACAACAGTGCACTTCAGTTTCGAAGTGATGCCCGAGCTGCTGCCTGGTCGCCCAGGTCCCACGCTTGAACCACTGCCTGGCCTTCCTGGTCCGGTGCCCAGGCCACTGCCTGGTCGCCCATGTCCCATGCTTGAACCACTAGGCCTTCCAGACGTTGTGCCTGAACTAATGCCTGGTCGCCCAGGTCCTGTGCTTGAACTGACACCTGGTTTTCCAAGTCCTAAGCCCGAGCCACTGTCCGGTCTCCCAGGTCCTGTGCTTGAACTGACACCTGGCTTTCCAAGTCCTGTGCTTGAGCTGCTGCCTGGCCTTCCAGGTCCCATGCTAGCACTGCCACCAGACCGCCCAAGTCCCATGCTCAAACTGCTGCTTGGATGGACAGGGACTGAACTACCACCTGATCGTGCAGGTCCCATGCCTGAGCTACTGCTTGGACGCCCAGTTCCTCCAGATCCTGAACTGCTGCCTGGCCGCTTTGCACTAGAGCTGGCTTCATGCTGAGAAGGTGCTGCAACTCCTTGTTTTGTATGGGCAGAAGCAGATTTTTTCACACTAGGCTCTTTAGCTGGCAGCAGTTTCTGAGTCCCATTGGCAGTTGCTTTTGAGATGAATGCATGAGAGCTTGACCCAGATTTCCCTATTCCATTGACTGGAGGTTTACTATGGCTAAAACTAGATGAGCTTTTCAAAGATCCATTTTGTGCAGGTTTTGCTTTTTCCATTTGACTGTATTTAGAAGATGATGACAGCCTGGAGTGCTTTTCAGTAAATGCTGGTGCTTTGGATTTTTTATCTGAACAACTTATGGAAGAAAAACTGCCTTTTGAAGAGGAATGTTTATCTGCTGAAGCTTTGCTAAGTTTTGCATTCACGAGCTCTTTCTGAGAGCACACTTTTTTTGAAGAACCTGAAGCTGCTATATTCTTAATCTCTTTTTCAGGTTTCTTTTTTTCTTTTAGCATTTCCCCTTTTTTGTTTTTGCGTTCCAAAAATTCCCTCTCTCGCAATTCCTCTGCTGTCCTGGGCCGTTCTTCTATCTTTTTCACTACTTTTATTTCCACTGGTTCGTACTGTTTTTTCTCAGCCAGCCTGAGAAGATCAGTGAAGTTCATTGGGGCCGCTGCACTTTTGGGAGGGGCCTTTGGTTTCGCTGTAGCTTTGGATGGTTTCTCTTCATACTCCTCAGGTTCATGCTCAGATTCAGTTTGACTGTATTCAAACTGCTCAGTTTCATCTCCTGTGGTATATTCTGCATCCGTCCCTCGGCTGACATTTTCAGAAGTCCGCCTCTTTCTAGGCTTCTCCTCAATTGGGATGCCATTATAACCATAAAAGTTGTCCTTCGTTCGTGAAGCCATTGCTCTTGCTTTTCTGTCATGTTTCAATTCAACCCGTTTAGCTAAGAGTTCTTCTTTCCTTTTTTTTTCCTCTCGTTCTGGAAAAAAGAAAAAAAAATTAAAGGAGTTTTCCCATGATCATTTCTGAATTTTTGAGTTGATAAATTGTGGGGGAGATGAACATTATAGAGAACATGACGGCAACATAAATGATGGCCTGAAAAATCTAGGGCCAAAAGATTTAAAATCAGATTGGAATAAGTCTCCGTGTTTAATTTTTTTTAAAGTAGTACAGTGTAAGACTGATGTTATAGCCATGATGATCCAGAAATTATGCAAGGCAACAATTTCTTAGGGTGTTATCTTGTATTTGACCAACTATGTAGTAGGGACAGATGGACAAGCTTTTGAAAGTAAGACATTCTTCCCTCAGGGAAAGGGGATGAGATCTAAAGAATAATGTCTATTTAACCTTATCCCAACTATACAGTCAGTCCAGTAACAGATATCACCCTAAGAAATCCCTGCCTCAATTTTTTAAAGGCACAACATTCTAAAGATGGTTGACCTGACCACCTGCCGTTTTCAGACTCAGAGTACAGTTTGTTCAACATTAAAACGGTTATCAAAATATCAGAATGGCTCCTTGTGATCTCTTCTGGTGAAAACTACTTAATACTAGATACTTTCCAAGCTGTGATGGTGAGTACGTAAGTAAAGCTGTGTAAATATTTGGATTCAAAAACAGGCCATCTGCCACCCTGATGATTACTGCTCTTCAGTCAGCTCTTACTCAGCACCAGTTGTGTATGGATATCCCCAAGAAGGGAGAAACACATGCCAATGTTATGTATATTGGGAGCCTGAATATGGTGAAAATGTCCCAAATAGTCAGTGAAAAAGTTTGCCTCCAACAGGTAACACATGAAACAACTTAAACAGGTACCTTTTTTCTTCTTTTCTTCTTCTTTCCGTCTGAGAAAAGCTTGTACTGCTGCAGACTCAACACCCTTGACTTTTGGAACCTTTTTAGGGGGGCCTACTGCCAAGCTGTATCTTTTCTGCAAACAGAAAAAAAAATTGTCCTGAGGAAAGTAAGGGCTTTGACTTGAATAGATGATTTTTACTAATTGGGAAACCATAGTGAATGAGAAATGTAATAATAATGCTTATTGGGCTTTCAATATATGAATGCTGAACAACAACAAATAGTATAGCAATGAATGTCAATGGGAGCTGAGAGCTCCTGGCACCAAACAGGATCAGAACCTATGTGCAGAAGCCACTCTGGGCATAAAGAGCACCGGGAACCAGAAAAGAAAAAAAGGGAACAAAAGAGATGGCTGCAGAAACCTTGGATGAACAAAGAAGGGGAAATAATTCAGAGAAGGGGATGAGATTGCAAAGAAGTTTAAAAGCAACACCATTGGCCTTACAGAAACACCCAAAATAGACCCATAGAAAATCCACACTCCTAGACTAAGTAAGAAATAGGAGAACCATACGCTACACAGTTAGGCAACTCCCTTTTCCATAACAAAATAATTTACAGGCTGTCAAGTCTTGCCTGAATAAAAATGGACCTAAAGTAACTTAAACTTACTTTCATTAGTTATTTTGAATGCAAATTTGTATATGGATACTTATTTAATGTTAAGATTACTTCCTCTGTTAAAAAAACACCTAAACAATCCAAATTACAAAATAAGATATTCTTAATCCAAAAATCAGTGCCCACACACAGATTTGCATCATCATAACTAATGTTCTGAAACAAAACATATATTGTTCTTTTGTTTTCATTTGATAAAAACGGTCACTAGCAGGCTGAGTTTTCAAGTAGTGAGTGGTAGTTAAACAACAAGGAAGGAAATGAGGAATCTTGAATTCTCTTCCCACAAATACAAAAAACCCACTTTTAAAAAGTTAGAGAAGGAAACGGAGATCATCAGAATGTCACAGGAGGCAGAAGTGTAGCACTTGTCTTTGATCAAGCAACATTACCAGACACTTAAATTTAAGAAATTTTCCTGGCTAGCAGCTAGCAGGGCTGTGTGAAACAGCACCATTTTGCCATTTTGAAGGGACAGTGGTTCATTTTGTCGTTTTGTTTAGTTTCAAAAAACTGTTCCATTTCATTTTGTCAAAACAGTTTTGATGCGTTTTGCCCATAGGCTATAATGGGGAATCATGAAAATGCCTGTAACTGTCAGTTTTGGCCTGATTTGGATGAAAATTGCAGCGACGGTAGCCCCTTCTGAGGGCATGAAGCCTGCCAAGTTTCAAGGAGATAGGTGCAGGGGTTTCTGGGAAACTATACCTCAAACTGCTGACAAGCAAAACTCATATCATTTGCCAGCAGCAGCAGCCTGCTGTCATCCTGCACACAGATCTGGGGGCCAGCGCCCCCCTGGGAGGGCTGTGGGGCTTTGCCAGACTCCTCCCAGGGGGCATGGGTCCTCGGATCTGCATGCAGGATGACAGCATGCTGCTACTGCTGGCTGAGGCCAGTGGCAGCACCAGGCTTCCCGGTGCTCGGCATGGGCTGCACCCAGTGCCAGTCGCAGCATGCTGTCACCCTGCACGCAGATGTAGGGCCCGCACTGCAGCAAGCCCAGCTCCGAAACTCAAAACATTTAAAAACTTTTGAAACATTTTGAGTCCCCTCGTTTTATTTCAAAGCTGTTTTGAATCTTTTTGTTTTGTTTTGATTTCGTTGTTTCAAGTGCGAAACACGTTGAAGTAGCTTTGAAATGAAACACCCACTGACATTTCGCACAGACCCAGTATCTACGTAATTAAAAAAACAACCAAACAAAAAACCCTTTAACCAAATATTTGAGAGGTAGGAAAACTGGCCAAACATTTAAAATTGGTTTGATTACAGCCTGCTAAGTTTTAGCTTCTACTTCTGATTTATTAAGACAGTAGCACAAGAATACAGACAGTCTGGGCACATTATATAAAAATATGAATGTATGTTTAAACAAATGTGTATTTGCTAAGATTCAAGGTTCAGAAGTTCATTTTTAATAACTGATAGTTAAAATTCAGTCAAGCTCTTTCAGGAATAGCAACTGCAAGACTCCAGTAGCAGCTGTTTAAAAGTCTCCTTTTAGTGATTACTGAACTGACTCAAGGGGAAAAGAATTCAAAAACCCTACCCGATCCAACTATACTTCACTAACAAAACTTGACATGCAGCATCATTACATTAAAAAGCTTCTACAACATGAGTGCACTTACTGATGGACATCTCTACACATAAAATGTTTCTTCACAACTAAGGCTCAACAACCCTTCCTTGAACAATTCCTACTCTCCACAATTTTACTGCACTTACACCTTAAGCAGGTGGAACTAATCATTCAAGTACTATTTAAAAGGAGTAAGGTATCAGGAATTGGGGTCTTCTTTATTACAAAGACAGGTCTTTTTAATATGCTATGTATTTGAATCCAAGATGAATGCTCTCCCCCACCCCAGGAAACCCCCCCCTCATCTTGGATTCAAGTACAAGGCAGAGGAGGGGGCAGGTGCCTACTGCAGCTCTGACTCTGGCTGGGTCAGTGCCAGAGTCAGGCCCACAGCAGCTGCCTGCTCCCCCTTTCATCTGTCCCCAACCACTTGTGTGCTGTAGCTCTGCTGCTTAATGCCAGGCATGGCTCTGGCTACATTCCCTCCTTCCTGGGTACAAAGAACATGCAAGCTCTTGCCCCTGCCCAGCCACACCACAGTATCTTGGGGAAAGAGATGCTACTGCCACGTGCCTGGAGCTTGCATGTGCTCTGTGCCCAGGAAGAAATGGAGCCAAAGCCACACCTGACAGTAAGAAACAAGGGAGGAGGGGAGAACAGGTAGGTCACAGAGGCTGCAGGGGGGCAAAGGATGCAGGGAGGAGGCAGAGGGCAAAGTGGTGGAGCAACAAGTAGTGGGAGCTACCTGTCCCAATGCTGCTGCTTTCCCCAATGCGGGAGTGGAGGAGACAAATTTAAGATGACCCTCTGGTAATTAGATTCCAAACATGGAAAACTATAACAAATTTATACACTCTTTCCATACACAGAATCTAATTGGGGGGGGGGGGGAAATATCTAAAATTTGGTTCTTTTGGATTCAGGTAAATACAATGGCTCAAAATTTGCATGTTTGAAAAATAATGTGTCCCAGGGAACCCCTCTAGAGCTGGGTCCCGGACTGCATGGGGCTGTTCAGGGGATTTGACCTGGGATACAAGACATGTTAATGGACACTTTGGTTCAAATCCTTCCCAGGGCCTTAGATGCTACTAATACTGCCATACAGCATTCTTCAGCAGCAAGGTAAGGAGAGATGATTATTAATCAACCAAATCAATCACTATGATAGTTAGTATAAGGCAGTGATTTTCAAATTCTCAAACAGGACGCTGTGGTTAGGTGGACAAACATGATTAAACCCAGAGATTTCAAACAGGAATCCATAATGTCTAAAACATGCTGACCTGATGGAGGATTTTGAGTTCATGGAAAAAAAATTGCTCTATTATTTTTTTGTCAAAAAAGAAGTGAAAAACTAAGAGCTGGCATTATCTGAAGTGTGACTCAAGTCTAAAAAAACCTGAAAACCACAGGTCTAAGATGGAACTACTCACCTGTTCTCAGAGGAGACCTTCCAGGAAAGGGTTGAAGCCTACTAATGAGGGCTGAAGGGAATTATACACTGCTGCTACCTGTGCTGTGCCTGCTTTGTGGATAATTTTATTCACAGAGCTAGTCAGACATGTTTGACAATAATAAATGTAGTTTTAGAAAACAAAATTATCCAATCTCAAAAATGATTTTTTTTTAAAAGCATGTATGTAGAAAATGAGATTTATTCTGACAGGGCTTTTAACAAGACTGCAAAAGAAACTTTTTATTTTATTTTGCTAAAAGCTTCACACAGCAGGAACAAAATACAGACTGGCCCATCACATTAGAGAGGCTTGTAAAGAAAATCGTGTTGGAGAAGCAGTTTTTAAGCTTAGTATTATAAATTGGCAAAGCACTCTGCTATCTGGTGAATGGGTTTATAAAGTAGCTTTACAAGCACTCCTCCCTCAGCACCATTGTGCAAGACTAAAGATGAATTTTCAGAATGAGTCTTCCCCATCAAGGAAGTCTTCTAAGATTCATTTCTATTTCATCTGAAACATGCAACTACCAAATGCTCCCTAAACAAATTACAGGGTTTCACATATAATGAATCATTACTTCTGTTTCAACAAGTACTTTGCTTAACTCTGCTCACACACACACCAGAAAATTAATAAGCAGGTTTATAAACTAAGCCTTATTTGGCAGGGGGGGAAGGGGGAAGAGAAATCAAAATGAACTACATGTATGATGCACAAAACTGTTCCAGAACCGCCTATATGATTGCTTTGTATGCTGGCTAGTCCAACAGCAGCTTCCTGGAAGAAACAGAAAAGATAAGCACAAATAGTCTACTCCTTACTTTATCGTTTTAGTAGCAGCTACACTAACCAGATGCCCCATACAGTTATCTGAAAGTTGGTAAAATCAACAGAGAACAAAATGTGTTCTGCCTTTAAAGTCAAGTAGGTCACATTATTCTGGAACAGCATGCTTCTCAAACTGTAAACACTGATTATTTTTCAAGGTACCTCCCCACCACAGCTCCCTGGCTGAACGTTGCCAAAATGTGCAAAGCTATCTTTGCTTGACTCAGAGTACAAGTGAGACCCTGGGCCTCATTCCCAGAGCCCTGGAAATCTCTCCCCTCAACTGCATGTTGTGTACCTTAAAGAAATAAAAAGGAGTCTTCCTATCAGTGAGTTCCTATTTAGAGTTTTTCTCCCCCATCCTCCTCTGAGGATTCCTTTATATATAGAGGACCTTTATTATTACCCATTTCCACAAATCCTACCTCCATCCAACATACACTCATCTGCTATAAGAAAGCCTGAACTAGCTCCCTTGGAAACTGACCAGTTGTGTGAAGTAGAAAGGATTTAACAAAGTGCTTTATATCTCTACTTGCTCCGGACAAATAACTAGTTAAGCATCCCATATAGTGTACCAAGCTAAAGAAAGCTGAAAAAACTTTAATTAATGTCTAAAAAGCAAAGTATCCATCTACTAGGGTGGATTTGGTAAATTAATAGTAATGTATCTGCCTTCAATACAGGAGATTTTAACATAAATATTAAACTGGCTTAGCCACCAGAAACTACAAGCGTCACTGTTGCAGCTGACAAACAGCTGCAAGAGGATTATGGCCAAAGTTTTACTCTTAAAATCACCTTCCTAACACTTTCCTCTACAAAGAACTGGAACTGGGTTCTCTGATTCGGGAAGAACTTTTTTAAAGGGGAAGGAAGGTTAGGCTGAAAATTTCAGTTCCATAAAGCTAGTGCAAAATCCAATATTAATAAAAATGTTTTCACAGCCTAAAAACACTGCTTGAATCACCACCTGCGCTGCCAATTCTGAAAACCAAGACAGTGGCATTCAAAGAGCCAAAAATAGTCTATTGTAGCTGAAGACATGAAATGCGAAACATGAACACAATAGACTAAAGAGTAGAAAGTTAAGCTTGAAAAGTTACTTCAAGTGTTAACATAAGTTGATTATTCAAAACAATTATAAACTATGCCAATAAATGTCTGAATCCCTTCCCCAAATAATCAAAAAGCTATGTTTAAAATTGAAAGGATGCAGAACAGGAAGTCAGAAATCAATGCAATCATCACACAAACTATTCATTAACCTCAAAGTTGATATTTATCTGAAAGACTTCCTTTAACAAGGTCATGAATTACACTATGCAAAACTAACCCACCAAACCCACTTGTTTGAAGAGTGTGTATCGCATATTGTCACAACATGTGAACCTGCTACAACTTTTAGGAAAAAATGTTTATTTATCCTACTCACAAAACATTTATCAATACTAAGTTTCACTGTTCCCTTCCTATTAGCCATTTTCCAGTGCTTGCTTGGGACTTTTACATAGAATAAAAGGAAGAGGGAAAAAAAACAGAGGCAGAGAATTAAAGGCAGAGAAAGTCAGAGCCATAAACATTTTGGTCAGAACTTGCAGAAGCCTGGAGTGCAAGTATCAAATAAAACTTGTGTCCGGAGAAAAAAGAAAAACCTTCAGTCCAGGCCAGCTCTTTATATTACATCATATGCTTGTTTCACAGAAGCTGTTATACTAGGGCAGGTATTTCCAGGCACTGGTTTATGTGGTTAGCTGCAGCCATGTGAAGTGACTCTCACAGACTGACTTTAGATATGGGTCAAGTTCTACTTTCACATTAAATCATGTCCATTCCACCTATTTCTTAGGTAGCAGGTCTATAACACCTGGTGTTGTAGTCTCTGCTTGGCTGACTCATCTGTACCTGAATTTTGTACAACTCAACGCCAGAAAGGAATTTTGTAAAGAAGGGGCCTTCATGATGCAATATTATAAGCCACATCACTGACAGCCAGGCAGTCTTGCACGTTTTCCTGGCAGCTATTTCTTCAGCAGAGTTATACGGTACAACCATTAAGTTAATCAACACGGCTTAGTTTGTTCACTTTCTGCATATCTAAGATTGATTCACAATGAAGTACCCATCTCTTCAACCAGTGCTGATATGAAGGAAACACTGTTTCAATTTTGGGTGGCCTCCATGCCATCAAGTACTATATTGTTTCAAGTCACTAATTGCTGGAAGTTATAGAACTTTTATAGTCAAGACTGGCACTTCATTAGAAGCACAAGGAACTGATGTGAAAATATTTCAGCTTCTAATAAAGAGGTTCTTTATGGCAACAAAATACAGAGTTAGATAAAGGGCTTGGTTTTGTCAAGCTACTTTTAGCAGTATTTGTAAAATTACACTATAAGAATTTTAACATTTTAACAGCATCGTCTATCCAAAGATCTGAGTGCTATACAAAATGTATCCGGCCATGTGGCATCCTTGTGAGGCAAGGAAGTACCTTCCCTTCACAAACAGAAATGAAGAAACACATTAAGGGCTTAATCCTACCATCTGCTTATGTCAATGGTAAAAATTTCCCTTTGATCAGTCTGATGCATGACTAATGCACTTAGCAACTTGGACAATGTCACACTGGAAGTCTGTGCTGGATAAATACCAAAAAACCTTGCACAGCACTAAATATAACAGCCAGGTAGAAATGCAATCACAAGTGCATGAAAATATGTAAACCAATCTTCTACAGTTGCTATAAAAGAATTTTAGCAACATCTAGCCAATAACCTTGTTAGCCAAATTTATAAAACAATGTTACATTTACTGATAACATTAAGAAGGGGTCTTCTTTTTAAAATAATGCAAAGGTTATTACTCTTACCTTGTAAATGTAACGTTCTCTGAATTAAACCATTCACTAGGCCACAAGTTGCATCATTTTATTATTTCTGAACCTGCTTTTCCATGGGGAGACGAACAAACAGATCTATTTTTACCAGGACATGATGAAACACTAGTGTTTGTAACTATGCACTATTGACAATTGTTTAAATTAAGACAAGTATTTCTCTTTTAGTAATGATAAATGTAATTAACTTCCAGGTAGATAACCTTTTAAACAAGTGTACTTTTCACCAAAGGGCTAATCCTTAATCCCCAAACTTCTCCTTAGGACAAAGATTTTATAAAACATATCTACTTAAAATCACAACATTTAAACTCTAACATACAGGAGGACTCAACCCCCAGCTTTCAGTCTGGGATTTTTGAATGAGTAGTTATTAGCATATCCAGGAGATTATTTTGAAAATAATGTTTTGGCATTACCATATTTTCCTCATATAGAACCCAAGCCTTCTCCCAAAACCAACTGAGAAAGATTGGAGCGGGTATGATACATGACAAAAAGGGCTCTCACAGGTCTGGAAATCTGGTGGTGGGGGAGGCAAAGAAGTAGTAACAAACTACTGCAGCCATGAGCAATTAAACTGACAATGCTCTGCCCCTCCTCCCCTGCCAAATTTCCAGACCCATGGAGAGCCCCCGTCCCCAACCACATGAGATCAAACTGTCACATGAGGTTGGTCCACAGCTGGAGAACTGGGTTGGATCCAGCATGCCAGACACACTAGCTCCCTTCAGAGTCACATGCCAGGTCAGACTTGAAACATCAAGCCAAGGACCTTGGGTCACATTAGGCCCAACTGCACAGCCCCAGTACCTGCACAGCAGTTTGGTTCCCATTGCTACTCCAAAGTAAGATACCTGTTTGCTTCTTGAGGCCTTCCAAAAAAAGGGTACATGTTATATTCAGCAGCACGTTATAAACAAGAAAACACAATATCTGCCTGCCTGAATCCCAAAGTTCCTACCCCTCCTTAATGACGGGCTTTAACATGACTTATGGTCCTGCTGA
>NW_005842015.1:462297-463131 GCF_000455745.1 Alligator sinensis
ATGCTGTGTCCATGTTAGGCGAGGCTGCAGTACCTTCTCTCTCAACTGATACATGGAATATGCCAGTCTGGAACTCAGAGGTTCTAGGTCAGAGGTTCTCAACCCTCTCAGATCCGAGGCATGTGCCTCAGAAAATGTCTACATTAAATCTCTTATCATTTAACTATGGAAAAAGTGGCAGAGTAATTCTTCTGTGGCAAAGAAATCAAAGACTGTAATAGGCTAGAATCTTCTTGACACTATGGATTCCCATTGGAAAGCTCTGGGTCTATATTGTGAATCATGTAGGCGTTTGGCACACTTAACAGTGCTAATATTGTGCAGGGCCCTTAAAAGCATCTCACAGCACCCTGGTGGAAAACCACTGCTCGAAATTCTATTGGGTCAGTCCCCAATCCCATATACAAGGGGACTGGTGAGGAGTGAGACTAAAAGGCTTTAAAAGTTTGGAAAATCAGTGAACACTCAAAGGAAGGGAAAGGCTGAACTATAGATTTTATTTCAGAGCAAGAAGTATACTGAGAACATTGAAGTAGCATGGTTAAAGACACTGAAGTCAAAGAACACTTATGGGTATGGTCCTACTCTATTTACAACCCTTTAGAGCAGGCACAACTGAATAGTCTAACTGCACAATCACATTATTTCTAAAACAAAACTTTTTGCCTGCAATTCAGACACAGCTGTGTACACAGCATTCTTCATTATCATAAAGACAGATGGTTTTGTGTTTTAAGGAGATAAGTCCATTAAAAAAGGAGCTAAACTATCTGCAAATCTGTGGTCTCTACATGGACCAAATTTTGCTTATTAGTCTGTATTTTTTGTTCAGCA
>NW_005842015.1:463141-464739 GCF_000455745.1 Alligator sinensis
TTAAGCATGGCTTACTGCAAGCTTTTCATAAAACAGATTTAATATACTCTGTTAAACACAGATCCCACCAAAATGTAGTCCCAAGCACTTCAAATCATCAGTCACTGGTGGTCTCTCATATGTTCATCTTCCACAATTCACACGAAATAGGCCAGTCAGTCTTACCTCGATCCTGGGCAAGCTGTTCGAGAAAATTATTCTGGCACACATCCAGGAGGGGCCAGCAGGGAAATGCATGCTCAGGGGCAACCAGCACGGGTTCATCAGCGGCAGGTCATGTCAGACCAACCTGGTGGCCTTCTACGATCAGGTCACTAAATTATTGGATGCAGGGGCAGCAGTGGATATAGTCTTCCTGGACTTCCGGAAGGCTTTCGACACTGTCTCTCACCCCATTCTCATCAGGAAACTGGGGGACTGTGGCGTAGACACCCACACAGGCCAATGGGTCGCCAACTGGCTAGAGAGCCGCACCCAGAGGGTGGTAGTGGATGGGTCCTTCTCGGCCTGGAAGGACGTGGGCAGTGGGGTCCCGCAGGGCTCGGTCCTCGGGCCCGCCCTGTTCAACATCTTCATCAGTGATTTGGATGAGGGGGTGCAAAGCACCCTGTTCAAATTTGCTGATGACACCAAGATGTGGGGGGATGTGGGCACAATAGAAGGGAGCAACAGGCTACAGTCGGACCTTGACAGGTTACAAGGATGGGCGGAGGAGAACAGGATGGGGTTCAACACAGACAAGTGCAAGATGATGCACCTGGGGAGGAACAACCGGCACCATACCTACAGGCTGGGGAACTCCCCTCTTGTCAGCACGGAGGTGGAAAAGGATCTTGGAGTCATTATTGACTCCAAGATGAACATGGCTCGGCAGTGTGGGGAGGCGGCTAGGAAGGCCAACTGTACCTTGTCGTGCATCCACAGATGCATTTCAAGCAGGACCAAGGAGGTGATCCTCCCCCTCTATGCGACACTGGTCAGGCCGCAGCTGGAGTACTGCGTCCAGTTCTGGGAGCCGCACTTTAAGAGGGATGTGGACAGCATCGAGAGGGTCCAGAGGAGGGCCACTCGCATGATCAAGGGACAGCAGGGCAGGTCCTATGAGGAAAGGTTACGGGACCTGAACCTGTTCAGCCTCCAGAAGAGAAGGCTGAGGGGGGAATCTTGTGGCCTGCTATAAACTAGTCAGGGGGGATCAACAGGCACTGGGGGAGTCCCTGTTCCCCCGAGCGCCGCCAGGAGTGACCAGGAATAACGGTCACAAGCTGGCGGAGGGAAGGTTTAAGTTGGACATCAGGAGGCGCTACTTCACGGTCAGGGCGGCTAGGGTCTGGAACCAGCTTCCAAGTGAGGTGGTGCAGGCTCCCACCCTGGGGGGTTTTAAGAGGAGGTTAGATGACCATCTTGCTGGGGTCGTTTGACCCCCAGTACTCTTTCCTGCCATGGCAGAGGGTCGGACTAGATGATCTGCCCAGGTCCCTTCCGACTCTAGAAACTATGAAATGCACTGCTCCTTAGCAGATGTAAGCCACCTAAATGACAGCACAGAAGAAGTATGTGCTGGAAAGAAGTATTTTACACAGGAAAATATGACCTAG
>NW_005842015.1:464749-466645 GCF_000455745.1 Alligator sinensis
GATATTACACTGCTTATTTACACCAGTGCAGGAAAATCAAGGCTGTTTCAGTTGAGGGACATCTGAACTGTATTTTTCACTCCTCAACTAAATCTCACAAGTAAATCCTGTTAATCCAGCTACCTTTAAAGACAGGTGTAAAACTGCTTGCTGCAGCAGGAGTAGGACTGCACCCCCAAATTAGTGCTCATCTCTGCCATGGAAGAGGGCAGCTGTTACAACAATGTCACACTATACCAGTGGGGGCAAACCTTTCTGGCAGGCATGCCACAAACTGGTCCTGCAACCTCCCCAAATGCTACTCAAATCCCTTTCCCTTCTCCAATCTGCTGCTCGGCTTTCTGCTCCCTGACCTAGCTGCTGCTGTGCTTTCTGCCGTGTACTCCCTGCCTGATCTGATGCTCTGCCTTATGCTCCATGTCCCCTCCCCAATCTGCCATGCACCACACAGAGGTTGACCACACTACTTGTGGCACCTGCGCTGTAGGTTGGCCACCTCTGTGCTAGACAATCATTCAGGATAGGAAGAAAGCAGTCTTCCACTGCAACTGCAGAGCGTAATGAGGCAAACAGCACTTAATCATAAAACCACTGCAAACAGGTCCATTAATGACTGACTATTTAGTAAACACATTTTCTATAGAAAAGAGCCACATCCAAAGCAGGTATTTGCTTGGGTATTCTTTTTTCCATTTCAAGGGAGGGGTGCTCTTTCAGAGTAAAATGGAAAAACAGAAAATTGATTGTGGTCTTGATGAGATTATTAAAATCAGCTGCAAACCAACGAACAACACGTGTCTACCATATGGCTGGCCACAGAAGGTATCACTTTACAAAAATATGACTGAAACTCTAGTGGACTACTTTCTTTGCGCCGTGCTCCGGAAAACACACCAAACATGACGCTGCCTTTCCAAATAATGTCCAGAACAAGATAGGGGGTGCTTTATTTTAATAAGTCTGAGCACTAATCAATATTAACAACATTTAACTAGTTCAATGTAGTTTGAGAGAGACCCCCCCTGTTTTCAGAAGGTTTACAACCTGCTAGCATCTGATGAAGTGACCCTGGGCTTGGGAAAGCTTATGCATCTCTAACTTAGTTCATGTATAAGGTGCACGGTGCCTGACTTCAGGCTAACTACTTCTTTTTACTAATCTCTAACACAAGCAGAGGAAGGAGTAGAGCCATTAATGCCCAGTGATCCCTGCCCTGCCAACACAAAATGAAATTCCTAAAAGATCCCACCCCCCCAGAGTCCTGAGGCCCCAAATTACTCAGTGCTGGGTGTGTCACCGCCTTCAGTCTCCTCCAGATAGACTAATCCTACGAAAAGTCCAGCCTGAGTCACCCTGATGAGCAGGTGAGAAACAGCAGGTTGCCAGGGACAGTTTCAAGTGAGTGAGCTGAGCTGCCAACACCCAGTGAGGACCCCAGGGGCACCTGGAAGATTCCTCCCCCCGCCATCCTGGAGTAAGGCACCATGAAACGTTAAGCACAGAAGACTGGGAAACCTGAGAAGGAAGGAAGGAAGGACGGAAGCTCATTTACAGGACACGTTGGATGCTGAGTGGGGAAGACGGCCGGCCCTCACCCCACGAGCAAGTAAAGCACTACAGACAGCTCCCATGTAGCTCATCCTCCCTCAAAGGAAGATTTGGGGAGCTCTGGGGAGTTATCCCCACACCGCTCCCATCCATTGGGGGCAGGGGAGGGTGCGCTCCTGCACGAGGGTCCAACGGGCGCCAGGGCCGCGCGGGGCCCCCGGTGTGAGAGCGGGGAAGGGAGGGGATGGGCGCCCGCCCCACACGCACTCACTCCCCCCACCCCGGGCGGGCGCTCACCGGCGGGGCGCTGCCCCCTTGCTGCTCCGAGGCCACCAGCAGCACGTCCCA
>NW_005842015.1:466665-510725 GCF_000455745.1 Alligator sinensis
GGGCGCCCCAATCCCGTCCGCCCCGCCCCCTCCGCCGCGCTCACTTCCGGCCTCTCTCACCCCCCTCCCCCACGCCGAGGTGTTATATGACCTCGTCTACGTCACCACCGGGCATGCGTCATTTCCGCCCGCAGATCGTGCGGGAGATGTGGTCTCACGTAATGCGAAGCCCTTCCTTCTCCTCCCCGCACGGCGCTGCAGGGGGCGGGGTCTTTGTTCTGCCCGCCTCTTCCGTGGGTTAGTGTTGCTGCCTCCCCTTCTTTTTCCGACAGCCCGGCTCTGCCTAGCGGACAGCGAGTAGGAGCTGTGTTCGCTCTGGTGGGTGCTGCGGAGGCCACATCTGGAGTACAGCTTTGGGGAGGGGTGTGTCCCCCTCCGCTACAGAAAGGATGTGGACAAATTGGAGAAAATCCAGTGGAGAGCAAGGAAAATGGTTCGGGGGCTGGGGCATATGGCTTGTGAGGAGAGGCTGAGGGAACTGGGCTGATTTAGTCTGCAGAAGAGCCTACATTTTCCCTGCTGCAGCCTGAGACGGTCACTCTTAGTCCTGCCCCCTAGAGCCACAGAGAAAAGCCCATCTCCAGCCTCTTTATAATCATCAGTGATCCTGGTTTTCTCTGTTAAGAAATTGCAAATTCTGATTCAAAATCACAAACTCTCTGATAAGCCCCCACAAATCCACAATTATATATAGGTATCAATTGAACACAATGTTTTCTTGATATATTTAAAATTTTAAGGCAAATTTGGAAGCCTACCAGTGCCTCAGTCACTGTAATAAAATAAATCCTCAATCATTTCTATGTACCTATACATTTTGATGTTTGATTTTGGGTTTTTATTGAAAATCAGAGCTTCTCCTGCCCCCTTTACTCACCAGGATGCAGGTCCATGACCACCACTCCCAAGCCACAGCCCGCCAGCCCTGCCAGTGCCCCTCATTCCCTATCCACAGCCCCTTGCCCTCTCCAGCCCTGCCAGAGGGGGCCCCAGCTGCCAGGACTACAGGACCAGGGACCAGGGTCCACAGCCCAATGCCCCCCACAGCAGTGCTCAAGCTCCAGCTGCTGCACATGGGAGGTGGCAGCCCCTGTGGCAGAGCAAAGCATGGAGCACAGCTACCCTACAGGCAGCCTGGCTTGCTGGAGCAGAGCCTGGAGGGGGGAGAGGCGGGCTCACCCACTGTAGGCTCAGGTGGGAGGAGCCAGCTCCCACCACTGCACACTCACGGGGACACATGGGGGGCATGCGCCCCCAGATCTGCATGTGGGACAGGAGTGGGTTTGGGCTGCTTGCTGCGGGCTCGGGGCTCCCTGCCCTGCTTCCCTGTCCCCAGGGCCTCCATGGCCCAGCAGGCAGGAGCCCACACAGCAGGGCAGAGCGGGGCCAAGTGGGGAAGCTCCTTGCCACTGTGAGCCCTGCACTGCCTTGGTGAGGCGCCCCCTGCCCACCCAGCAGCAACAAGGGGCACACAACCCTGTGCTGCTACACCTGCTGCTGCCAGGCTGGGGCCCTTCGGCAGGGCAGTGGAGGTCTTGCAGCAACAAAGAGCTTCCCTGCCCAGCCCCAATCTGTCCTACCATTCCGGGTCCTGCCCACTGGACTGTGAAGGCTCCAGGGGGAGGGTAGCAGGGTGGGGAGCCCGAGACTGCACTGGGCAGCCCACCCTTGCCCTATACACAAATCTGGGGGGTACATGTCCACCATCCTCCCTAGGGGTGCGCACAGCAGCAGGGAGCCAGCCTCACCCCCCTCACCCTCTGGATGAGCCACCTGCGGGCCGTGGCTCTGTCCCACTCCCCACTGGGGCCCTGAGGTCATGGGTTCCCAACCCGGGCCCAAGCACCACACAGGCTAGGCAGCAGCCCTATTCCTAGCCCTAGCTCTGCGCAACTCATTCCCTCCCTCCCATGGGGGCCTCAATCCCCACTCCCTCCTGCCAGACTTACCTGCAGGAGCTGCTCTCCAGGCTGCCTGGGGCCTTGTGCATGTATGTGCACATGGCATCCCCTGGCTGATGGCCCTCCTCCCACTCCCCCTAGGCCCCTGCAGGCTGGAACTCTACCGACCTGCAGAGAGCTCTTGGCAAAAGTGCAAAATCCATTTCTCTGTTAAAATGAAAAACCTGCATTTTTCTTGGGTAAAAGGGAAAACCCATGTTTTTCTCCATTTTTCTGTGGGAAAAAAACCAGACAACCTGGATCCCTGATAATCACCCTTCAGGTATTTGAAGACTGTTATCAAATGCCCCTTCAGTCATCTCTTCTTCAAACTAATTAACACTAGCTCTTTCAGCCTTTCCTTTTAAGTCTTTTCTCCCAGGCCTCTGATAGCTTTGGTTGCCCTGTGGTGGACGGTTTCTAAATTGCCCATGTCCTTCTTGAAGTGCAGGGCCCAAAACTGGACATAGCACTCCTGATGAGGCCTCTCACTAGAGCTAAATAGACTGGAAGAATCACTTTCCTTGATTAGCAAGAGACATTCCTATTAATACACCCCAGGATGCCATTGGCTTTTTCTGCAACAAAAGCACACTGTTGATTCATATTCAACTTATGGCCCACCGTAACCCCCAGGTCCTTCTCTGCTGTGCTGCAACCAGCCAGTTCTTCCACAGTCTGTATTTGTGCATGCAGTGATTCCAACCCAAGTGCAGGACTTTGCACTTGTCCTTGCTGAATCTCATTTGGTTGATTGTGGACCATTTCTCCAATCATAAAATCAATCATAGAATCACAGAAAATTAGGGTTGGAAGTGATCTTAGGAGGTCCTCTAGTTCAATCCCCTGCTCAAAGCAGGACCATCCCCAACTAGATCATCCCAGCCAACCTATTCAGGTCATTCTGGATCCTAGGCTTGCCCTCTGGAGTATCTACAATTCCACCCAACTCGGTGTCATCCACAAATCTGCTAAACCTACATTCGATCCCATCATCCAAATCCTAAGTGAGTTAAAGATCCAAGCAAAAACAAATATAAATTTATTTGAATGTGCATTAATTTGCTACATTGTACAGTAAAAGCTCCGGTAACTAGCATCTTACAAGCCAACATGCTCAATTAACCAGCATGCCAGCTTGTAAGATAAAGTGAAACTGGAAGTGCCCACTGTGGTACTTATGGTGTCTCCAAGCCCCCACAGCCCGGGGCAAAGCAGCCTGTGCTGCCGAGCCCCCACGGCCCAGGGGCATAACAGGATGCGAGGGGATGTGCGGGGACCACCTCCCTGTCTCGCAGGGCCCACAGGGCCCGCAGGAGGGGCAGCGATACTGTGGGAGGGGTGGAGGGACACCCCAGATGCGGCAGGAGAAGCGGCGGCCCGGGCCACACAACTAACTGGCATATTTTGTTATCCGGCATCCCCCATTCCCGGGGGATGCCGGATAACAGAGCTTTTACTGTATATCGAGTTTTAAAAAACACAACAAACTCGCAAAATTGGTCAAAAGATAGTGTTTCATTAGTTCCATAGTATTTATAGTTAAATGTACACTTCTTGTTCACATCATAAAACAAAATTCAGTGCCTCCAATACTTCGCTGTCAGTCATTTGTACACGTGAGTTAATATTACCACACCTGAGTTAAGGTTTTAGTGTCTGCAGGGCTGTGAAATAAAAGAGTGACATTACCAGGAATGGCTAACAGACAGCAAAACTGAAAAAGAAAGGATAGCTTGAATACTGGAACATCAAGACAATTATAAAGGAGAGAGGGGGTCGTTAACACCTGTGGAGTGAAGAGAGCTTAGCAACATTCAGGTAGTTTATAATGAGCCATGAAGTCAAACCGACTCCCTTACTGCTGCCTGAACAGAAATACTCCTGCCGCTGCCAGGCAGTTGGCATTCAAGTATGGGCAAGAATCAAAGAGGTCTTCAACTGCATCACTGCCGCCTCCCCTTGCCCCCCAGAACCACCCCTGGGACTTCTTCCTTGAGTTGGGACATCAATTAAAAAATAATGTGCGAGCAGAAATTACTGATTATCAGATTAAATAGCCATCAATACCTACACTTGTGGACTTCTACAAGCGTGTATGAGTGCCTGCTGGGAGAAAATCAGCACTCTTTCTGCAGGGGAGCGTCCTGAATCCAGCCCTGGAGCAGGATGCCAAGAGATAAATGCAGCCAGTGGGTGTCAGAGCTGCCCAACTAGCTGCCAATGCCCCAAAAACCATTCTGGTTCCAGAAAGTACTTACAAGTTCCAGACTGTACAGTGCACTATTCCTAAGTAGGCTGTGATTTGTGGTACATGGTGCACTCCACCCTCCTCTTCCTGGATTTCAGCACTGGCTTTGAAACTCTTGATTGCTCCTTTTCAGCCTTCTAGCTGCTTTTCCTTAGATTTTTAAAGCATTTTCTCTCTTGGTTCAACCTTTCTATCCATTCTTTTAACATTTCTTTCAACAGCATTTCCTGCTGTCTCATGCATCTAGCATCTGCCCTGGCTTCTGTTATAGCTTAGGTCCCTGTACAGCAGTTGTAGTGGACATACACATTTGCTTATTTTTAGAGGCAAAGATTTTTGTGATATCTTTTATTGGACCAACTGTATCACTGGGAGAGCTGCTGGACAAGCTTTCAGGCATGAGGCATATCTGCCCAACAGCTCTCTCATCTACACAGCTGGTCCAATAGAAGTTATCATGAATAAGCCTTGCCTCTTAACATTTCCTGGACCACCATGGTTACAACAGCTCACCAACTTTCTTTAGTTTATGCTCTCTCTGGTTAAAAATGCTCTTTATGCTGTGGACTAGTTTTGGGAATGAGCGCAGGAAACTAATCTTTTCATAGATGTGATAAAAGACTAAAGATCATCCTTATGTATAAACACTGATTTCTCAGGGCCTTGTGTTTTGGAAGGCTCTTTACCTTGGGTCCTACTTTTTTTTTCTTGTGCATCACAATGGTGTGACATGACATCCCCTATTGTTTCGACTTTGGTAATGGTGGGGAAGCTGATGGGGAAATATACCTTCAGGTTCTATGGTGCAGACACTTCACTAATGAATGACTTTGGGACCTGTCAACATGCCCAGATAGTGCCCGCAGGATGAGTTCAATAAAATAAGAATGATTCCAGTGTGCCTTACAACTCCTCTCATTGCAGCAGAGTGATACAAGTAAAACTTGATGCTGTGGATAGCTACAACTCTGTGCTGCCAATATATGGTTTAAGAAAGCCATTTCCTGAATTGTAACCCATCCCCATGAAATTTGCATATTTACTCATGAAGTTCTCAAAATAAAGAACCAGATGCAAAATAAACTGTTTCCAAATAATAATTCCACTCATGGACAATGCAGCTGTTCAGCCTTAGAGTTTCTAAACAGCTTGATTTCCTGTTATGACCTGGTATAAAAAGGTAGGAAAATATTTTTATTCCTAAAAGCCTGATCCAACCTTTTGCTGGGCTAATTACCTTTAAACATTCCACAAAATAATCTTAAAGACATTTCCTTGCAAATACCACAGACTGAGAAACTGGTTTGTTTTAGTTACGGTTCACTGACATTTTTCAAAGATAATCTCACAATCATGTTTATATTTTCCAACTGGATTTAGAGCTGATTAAATTTAAAAAATAGTTTTAAATTAAAATTTAAAACTCCTCCTCTTCAGGAAAATTGACAACCATTTTTTAAAAGAAACCCAGCTTTTTAGTTGGAAGGTATATCTAGAGTTGGGTTAAAAAGGGTCTTGGTCATGAAATATTTTCCTGGAATTTTTGTTTTGCAAGTTTTTGAACCAGATCTACTTATAATGCTATACCCAGCTCATACAAACAACATGTGCATGTGCTTATCTTTTAGCATGTGGACACATTTATATGTGTTTACAGAATTGGAGGCTTACATTTACAAGTCCTCTGTAGCGGTCAGTTTTCAGAGTAAAAAGACTATACAAAACTTGCACTTCTTTATTTTTTTCAATATAGTAATATTTAATATTCTTCCCCATTCCATATAGCATCCTTTGTATATAAATTTGCTCCAACAAGACCTCGAACCAAGCTTTTCTTATGTGGAAACCATCTTAATATCCAATGGACAACACAACCCAGGACTGGAATAACATGGGCACTGCAAGCCAAGTTTTCGACAGAGTTTGCAGAGTCTGCCTGTATTATTTCTGGCTCCTGCCTTGATTTACTGGGCACCAACTCTCAAGTCAAACCTGTATTTTGAAAATGATGTAGCAAAATGTAAACAGAAAACAGACTAGCTGTGGTGGCAGTTGGCAGGAGACAGCATGATCTGCTAGGCTGAGTCAGTGATTTAAAATGTAGAAATCCAGGAGTGCAAAACCAGTGATTTAAATTTCAGAACAATATCAACCCTACATTGACACAAATCCCAGAAAATAACACCTCTACATTGACACAAACTGGGGACAGAAACACTGAAAGTACTAAGCAGAAAATTAAATAACAAACAAGACACCAAAGGTGAAAAAAATGAAACTAAACAATTAAAAACTGAAGAGAGTCAAATAAAATTCTCCTATACGGTGATGGGGTAAGAGGAGAATGAGTGAAACAATTTATGTAGGAGAGGCTGTGAAGCTACAAGTACTTTCTTTTATGTCTAAGACAAATACTTTCTACTGTTTTAAATTGCTCAAGGAACACACTTTTTGGTGAGAGCACCCCAAAAGACGTAGATTTTGACATGAGACACTTGTCTCCCAACTCAGGCATTGATTCCCTTGGCCCTGTCAATTAGTTCTAGTAATAGATCTCTACAGGAAATGAACCAAAACCACAAGTCGGTGTTTCTCAACCTTTGGACACTCAAAGCACCCCTTGTTAAACTCAAAACACACTTCTTTGAAAAATGCCAGTCTGAAATTCTCCCCTTTTTTTGACTATGGAAAAACAGCAGAACAATTGTTCTGCTGCAAAAAAGTCAGGGGCTGGGTCCCCACGTGTGGGAGCGTGAGGTCTGTGGTGCCATAAACCACTCTGTGGCACCACAAACTGCACATGGGGAACATGAAAACACGTGCCACAATTTTGCAGCACAGTGGCAAAATTTGCTACCGGGAAATCCCAGTAGAAAAAAAAAGTAGCACCCTTGTGTTCCAGCCAGCCCCTCCGCAGCATATTGAGCTGGGTTAGAACAGCCGTGGGCTGGCAGGCTGATCCCCTGTAGTCCCTGCCAGCCAGCGCTGCTCTGACGCGGCTCAATATGCTGTGGTCCCAGGCGTACGTTCAAATGTGGCACCCGGGAGCAATAAACTCTGGTGCGATATGTGCTAGAGTTTATTGCTACAAATTAATTGCACATGTAGATCCTTCCCTTGTATAGGTGTTTGCACACCTAATAGCTCTAATATTGCATGGCATCCTGTGGCATGCTTAAAAGGACTTGGTGGTACCTCATCAAACAATCACTTTTCTACATTGGCAGAAAAAGTTATTTGTTCTTTGTTCATTCTTCTACATCTACACTCCTGATTTGGTCCCAGAACTAAGGGGTGAGCTATGTGAATACTCTCTGAAGCTTATCAATTGAATGAAACAAAATGGCACCTGTGGCAGCTATAAATGTAAGCAGTGATAAGAAGTGAGATGCAGCAGACAAATGCCAGTTGCTTTGACACTGTGATAACTCCCCTTTGTGTCAGATAATAGGACCTCCACCATCATATGATTAAATGGTGCCACTGCTTGATGCTGGTTGTATGTGGGTGTACATTTGCTCTGTGTCATTTGCAGCAGAACTGTGTGACTTGTTCCCTAGCAGTAGTCTGAAAATAAAATAAAAATAAAAAGGGAAAATAAGTGAAAGTAAATATTAAAACCTAGTCAAAGAAAGAACGGATAAGAATACATCCCTGCTAAAACCAACTTAAGTCAGTGGGAGCCCTTCCGTTGACTTCAGTGACTTTTGGATGAGCCCCTTGTGGAGCAGACCTCTTCTTATTTTCATCTCTTGCTGATATGATCCTGCTAGAATACTAATGGAAATGCAGATGGCGCTACTGCCTTTGTGATGGTAGCAGCAGTAGAAGGTAATATGCTGAACAATCTTGCACAATAGCATGCTGAAACCAGCATCTGCGAACCTTATTTGGTGCCAGGCTGTTGTTCTTATTGGCTGCTTGTCAGACATTTGGACACAGTGATTTTTTTTTTCTTAAAGTTTCTGCATTGCATTACCAAGTTGTAAACCACAGAGGGCCTCAAAGTGAAAGACTTTTCACCAGGAGCTGTTGTAAAGAAGGCGAATCACAAAAAGAGCATACTAAGGGTTTATACTTTGTACTGTGAGGATTAAAATCTTTTTGTAATCATAGCTGTCTAATTAAGTGTGTGTTTGCTGCATGTGGTTGCAGATGGTTGCAGCATCTGAGACAAATCAATTGGATTGTACATTTTTTTACATATCACGCTTGAGCCAAAGCATCTTTGTGAACACGACTAATCTAAATGTTTGGATTTATTTCCCAAATGGTGCAAGGAGCCTGATTTTCAAGAGCTGCTCCCATGATTTCTGTGTGCTCAGCCCTTCTGAAAATCAGACTCCCAGCTGCTTTTACAAATTTTTTATCATACAAGAAAAACATGCAATAAAATGCCCATTCAAAATAACCTATCAAAGTCCTCCTCAAATATACTGCCCTCCAGCATATGACTACTTCCTCATTCTTTCCCCGTCCATGCCACAGCAGCTCCCTAAGAAAATAGTACAGCCCACAGCATGCTCTAAAGAGTAACACTGATGCAGGGATTGAAGTCCAGCAAAAATTGTCCTCTCCCTCATCAATCCCTTCTTTCTCATAAGCCATTGGGCTGTTATTCCGAGTGCTTCCTTTGGTTGTAGCTGTGGCAGTATCACATTGAAGAGAAAGGCTTATGTCAGATAGCTAGGTCCTAAATAATTCAGGGATTTATAGGACAAAACCCAACACATTAAACTCCCTCAGGAAACTAATGAAAAGGCCACATGGGTTGTGAAGCACCTGTGTATATGCTCCTTATGTGAGGTATCCTCACAGTAAATGGGCTGCTGCAGCATTCTCCAGTAGTTTCATCTCCTGAATGTAGCCCCATGTAGAGCACATTACAATACTGTAATCTCAAATGCAGTTTTCACAGCATGAACCTCTGCAGTGTGAAACCATTTGCAATACAGCCAGCTTAATCAAAGATAGAGAGTTTTATATTTAAGGCGGCCCCGGTCTTGAAAATGCTGAGCCTGGAAGTCAGTGCAAATTGATGGTGTTCAACACCTTGTAAGGTCAAGTCTGACATGCAGAGGGTAGACTCTGTTGGATAAATGCAGTTTTAGTTATGCAGGGAACAGATTCATCCAATAAAAACATTTCTTTAGGAAATGAGGCTTTATAGAGTCACAATTTCAATTTTGCAAAATATTAGCTAAACTTACTTCAATAGTCATTTCAATTCTTTTTGGATTCATCTTTTCATCCTTCAGAGAGAATCGTAACTCGCAGCATTTTGCACTGCAAGTAGGTTGTGGCCTTGAGAAAAAGAAGGCGCATGCCATTTCAACAAATTTCTTTCATCAAACTATCTTGTTAGCAGTGATGGCTTTGTGCTATAGTACATTACCATTTTATCCCCAATATATGATGTTGTTAGGACAAACAGTTTAAATTCTGCCTCCATTTTATTTAAATGGAGCTAATTCCAGTCACAAAAAAATGAATAATATAAAGGGGGGTCATAGATTATAGTGAAGTACTGTGGTATCGTAGACCAGATTGATGTAATCTTTTTTATGTAATCTTTTTTATGGTATATCTAGCTTTTGCAAACTATATCTAACTGAATACTTAAGGCAACTTACTGATGCTGGGAGGGGTGTGGCATGTGTGTGTTAAGAGATGCTTGCAGAGCACAGCGTGTAGGATGCGGAGGATTCCTGGAACGCCTCCCTAACACCAGCAGGATAGTGTCTCCCTGACACTTGTAAGATAGAAGTTCAGAAAAAGGTCTCATTATAAGGCTAAAAATCACACCCCTGGGCAGGGCAAAAGTATGTTAATGAAACATATATGTATGTAAATGAAATACATGGCTAAAACATAGGTATAGAGACATGCTCAGTAGAGAACGTCTTATGTCAGTGGCTTGTAACCAATCACTGAGCGATACACTTGCAAACATATGTATAAAAGGTACCCAAAGGTAGAAACCGGTGGGGCTTGCTTTGCAAGCGATTGCCAAGCACCCCTCTCTGCGCAGACTGGAAACAATAAAGATTAAGTTGGATCCTCCACCCCTGTGTGTTCATTGGCAATAGCGCACCGGGCACGAACTCACACTGTCCGTTGGGGACAACAAGATCAGTGGGTCTATTCCAGTTTGCAGCAGCTGAAATCTAGCCCATTACAATACAAAGGGGATGTAGACTACATTAGACTAGAATCAGAATCTAGAATTGAACTAGGATTCCAATCTATGTACCTTTTGTGGGTTTAAATCAGATTCTAACTATTATGATGACGTTCTCTTGGCTGGAATAACTGGGTAAGAAGCTGATATGGAAGTTGGAGTAAGCTTTTCAAACATGTTCTCTGCAGTGTTGTTATGCAACTTGAGTCGACGGAGCCACTGACAGTGTTTCTATTCTATACATTTCAGCTTTGCAAATGTGGCCTTCAGGGCAGCATAAATGACACAGAATCAATTGACTGAGTGTCCAAAGTTGTGATCATGTGGTGGCACCCAGCATGAAACACTCAGGCTTTGTACCTTAATTTACCTGTGAAATCCTCCTCCTCAGAGAGCAGCTGCTGCAGAAGCAGTGATGGCTGACTGATGTGCACAGATAATATTTTCTATCGTGTTGACTCAACAGTCTTTCCCCTCTGCTGATAGGTTGGTTGTTTGCTCCAGTCTCTTCACCAGTCTCATTTCCCACTTGTTTCTCATATCTTACTCCTTGTCTTTTTGTCTAGCTTATCTCTTCCTAAATAAATCCCACACAGTGAAACAGTCATGGCACCACCACAACATTTGTCACTAGCACTTTGTTTGGACTGTTGGTGCATTGCACCCATTTCCTTTGTCCTGCATATCTCCTGTCTATTTAGGCTGTAAGCTTTGCGGCACAGGGGCTCTCTCTTACTTTGAGCCAGTCTACATAGCAGTTGGGAGCTGTGCTTATAGCAACATGCTTGCTTCAATATGGAACTCAGCACAGACCAACTCTGAGTATTTATTCAGGTTTCTGCACAGGTTTTGCTGCCAGCACAGAACTTCTGCTCATGTAGCTACAGGCACCCACGTGAGATCGATTAAAGCCAGCTCAATTATGTCTACATGCCTTTGGCTTGCACCATATGCACACCTTGTGCGTTTATACAGTGCCCAGCACAATAGTAATCTTAATGTGTCCCTTGGCACTCTCTGATTAGTAATCTCAAAATAAGCTTCCTAAATTTATGAGGAATAAGGGTAAAGAAACTAGCTGCCCAAGAAAGCTGTAGAGTCCCTCTCATGGAAGATTTAAAAAAAGAGGCTGGATGGCCATTTGTCTGGGATTGTTTAAGAACAGTGAATCCTTCTCTTTTGCAAGGATTTAGCCATGAATAACAATGTCCTACATAATTTTCTCCATTCTTACTGCTGCTTCTGAAGCTGCCCAAGCTTGCATAAACTCTCTTTTCTCTCAATTTAGCGTCTCCTGCCAGATCCCATCATGAAACATACTCTTGTGTGCTATTTGCTGCCATAGGATCACAAAGTCAGCATTCTAAATTCACTGCTTTTGGCTCAGCTGAATTAAGAAAAGCAGTGTGAAGGAAAGCCATTATCTGAACACAAATGTGTTTCGTAAGGACCAAAATTGGCAGGCTAATTTTTACTAAAGACATTGTATTTCAGGATATAGTGGCCTATGGCCATAAGAGCTCGTGCTGAGATTCCATTATGTTCATACATTAAACTACTTCAAAGAAGGTCAGTAGTCGGATCACAGACCCTTCTGAAGAACAGCCAGAGCTGCAAAAAGTAGCATTGGTGAATCTGCAGGGGATGCTCTTCTGAGTGACCCAGTCACCACAGTTGCTCTGTTTCTCAGATGAGGCACAAAATGATAGCCTTCACCAACTGGGCATTTAATATGACAGAACATTTCTCTCATGAGAACAGGAGTTGTACTTTGGCCACATCCCATTCACTTAATTACATGTGTAACCTGGGCGGTACTCCAAGAGGCACCCACTCTCTAACTGAAGGGATCAGAGTAGGTGCACAAGCGCTGTGGGAGGTGTAGGGACGCTCCTCCCCCTATAGAGAGGAGCCAGACCACCAAAGAGGACTTAACCATATACCTTTTAATGAGAGAACAGTACTGGGAACATAACCAGTATAAACCAGGGGATATAGGTGATGCTACAACGCCCCGAGGAGACAGGATTCAACAAAGGTTAGACACTTACAATCATAGACATATTCATCCAGTTGATAAAAGGCAGGGTTAACAAAATATAAAACACAAACAGCAGAACAAACAATACTAGTTGGCGAAATATAAAAGGCACAAAACACAAAACATCAAATGACAAGGAATATAGGGCCTAGGTACCTGGAGGGGGTGGAGAGGAAAAACACAATGGTCCCTTTCTACTGCAACAAGGATTTCTCCCTGTTACTTCACTCACCCCAGCTGGGACTTGAATTCTAATCTCCCATGTGATAGACAGAAGCTCTACCACACAGACACCAGTGCTGGTACAGTGCCAAGCTGTTAGGGGTCTTGACCTTCCAGGAGCCCCTGCCTCACGTTTATCTGCCTGGCCTCTTATAGGAGGAGCTGGAAGCAGAGCTGGGAACCTCTCAGATTGCTGCTCAGATCCTTGCTGGAGCATGGGAACCTCTCCTGCTAGCCATAGCCTCTCATAGGTGATCCTGGAGCCCAGCGGGGAGCCTCTCCTGCCGGCTGCATGCCGCACTGCTGAGCGTCCCACTGCTGCCTGCCGGTCCCCCTCCCCCAGGCTCTTCTGGGGCAACTGCTCCCACCCTGCTGGCCCAGCTCTTTGCCAGCTCTTTGAGACTTCTTCCTTGTGGTCCCCCGCTGGTCCCTCCCCTGAGTCAGCTGCGCTGCCCCTTTTATTCCCATCCAGGTGACCCAAGGGGCCAATCAGGGGACATGGAGGGTGAGTCTCTGGGGCCTGATTGGTGACGAAAGGGAATCCCAAGTCCTCCAATCATCTTTTACCCTTTCAAAACCCCTGGGCTAAATCATTACCAGCTAGCCTGTCACACATGTCCCTCACCTAAATTTCCTAGTGGCTTTAAATTAATTTCCTTCAGTTAATCCTAATTTCTTGTTTTATGTAGCCTTGTGGTAGACTCAGCCAAAGGCCATCTTTCCTCCCTCTGACAACTTGCCACATTTGAATGGAGAATGAGGGAGAATGCCAGCACTGTACAGCCATTTTTCATTCATAATCCTTCCTACATCTCAGGTCCCCTCTGCAAAAACTGTGTTGTCCTGGCTCTGTGGCAGGGTAAGGGACTGCACATGTCTTTTGGGGTATGTCTAACCATCAGCTGTGACCCTGGTTTACTGTTCACTTTCCAACTCTTTTCTTTCAAGTTATTTTTTATGATAAGACAGCAAATGCATTCCAAATTAAAGGTCAAATTCCAAAGTTCTTAGGCCAAACTCCCAAAATAAATGCATCACATGTGGACCATCCCAGGTAATCAGTGTTTAGTCAGAAATCCTCATTGATTTCAGTGATGACCTCTAATTAAAAACTGCTGCCTCATTCCCTTGCCATAGGCTGCTGTATACAGATTCCAAGGGGCCTTACATCATTTGCAAATTAGCATAGTGTAGGTGTCCTCTTCCCATGCACAACATGCATCGTCCTATATTAAGGTGCCTGTTTGGCATACAAACCAGGTAGGTCACTTGATGCCAACTGAGAGCTCTGCTTTGCCAGGAGAATTCATAGTTGACCAGTTAGCACCAGGTTCTGCTTTTTGGACTGCGTGGGCAGCTTAAAGCGGCCAGAACAGGAAGAGAGGTTCTGAGCCCATAACCTTTTACATATTCCATTTTTGCTTGTCAGGGGGAACAGGGAGAGGAGGAGAGGAATCTTCTGCAGGGAACCATGCCAATCTCCAGTTATGTTACTGACACAAACAAAAAATGAGAGTTCCCTCAGGACAGGTAGGCCATTTAAAATTCTCATTAGTCTATAATGCCCGGGACCTGTATTTTAGCAAATGCACAGGAAGGAAACTTCCTAATGGCCTTAGTGCATTAGCTCCCTTCTTGTTGGTCTCCTAATGCGTGCCAAACAGAGCAAAATGGGGGTTTCTTCACTCTATATTTTCAAGGCATGCAGCAGAAGGGACATGAGAAAGTCTCAGACTCTGGAAGATTGAGGAGCCTCCTCTACTCCGATGCTCCGAGCTTCCAAGACTCTCTTTTCCTGAATTGCTCAGGAACTCAACTGATGAAAGACCCTTTATTATTGCTCTGAAGTAATCCTCTGCTTCACAGAAGAGGCAAATTTGCTCCACTTGCCCCACAGTATTGACTAGTACATTGGTCCCAGCCATCCAAGGTTTTGACATGAAAAATATTGTATGTTGGATCCTGATTGTATGTTAGATCCTGGCATATTAACTATCAGTATTCATGATGTAACAAACAAAAAGACTAATAGGCTGTTTCCAGATGAGTGCGGACATGTGGTATGTGGTGCTGCAGACCTGTCTGTGGCACCACACACTGCACACGTAGGTGTTCCCTGCATTGCTATCTTTCAGCATGGCAGTTTTTTGACCCCAGGAGATTTTGGGGTAAAACCCCCCCACGCCAAATAGAAGTGAGATGGCGCATGTGGCAGCAGTGTACAGCGCCTCATACCAGAGCCTGGCCAGCTGGAGCCATGCACTAGCTGCTGGCTAGGCTCCCACTTGCAGTAGTGCCACAGCTGCAGCTCCTCAAGACCCCCCAGAACCCCAGGTAAGGCTGCTGGGGCCAGCCCAGTTTCTGGCCCCCAGCGTCCCCCCACACCGGGGGTAACCTGTCACATGCCAGAGGGCGCATGGCACGGGCACTCCCCAGGGACAAGTAGTAGCAGCACAAGATGTGCTACTGCAACCTGTCCCTGGAGAAACGAAAAAGCTGTGCTCATGTGGACATAGCCTCAAGAGTCATCACAGCTTTCTTGTAATTCATATAAGCAATATCCTGATTCTTGAATCATCTTAATGTGTGAAAAGCTGAAGTCCAAGGCTAGGGACAGACATTACGCATAAATCGGTTTAAGTGATCAGAAACTGGTTTAAACCTGTAACAGAACAGATGTTCAGTGCACATAAACCACTTTGAAAATGGTTGAAACTCGTTTGAGATAAACCTGGTTAAATGTAGCATCAGACTTAACTGATTTCAAACCAGTTTGACCAGGGTCAAACCAGTTTATGCAATGTCTGTCCCAGACCTCTTCCTGGTTTAAGTTAAACTGACTCCCCCAGCATCCTGGCATGCACAGCAGAGCTGGCCCCTCCCCTCTGCTCCCTGGCTGGAGCTCTGGCAGAGACTGCAGGCATCTGCTAAGCAGAGATTCCCTCCTCCCCTCTGTCTTACACAGACACCTCTCAGCATTAGCTAGCAGACTATGTGCTGGCTAAGTCTGTGCTGTGGGAAACCGGTTCCTTTCTTGGAAAAGCTGTTTAAGAAGAGCTTGAACTAATGGAAAGAGGCTTTGTTTCCTGATGAGGTGATAAACACTGAGTTAGGGGGTGATAAAGACTGTGTTCTCAACTGCTTGCTAGGCTGCTCGGGGGGGTGGGGGGACCCCTCCCTAATCAGAGGTCCTGCCGGGGCCTGGCCACATCCCTCCTCAGCTCAGATCTATGGAAAGGAAGGGAGGGCTGCTCTAGCACCCCCTGGCTTCTAGCCTGAGCCACTGTAGGTATGTGCCTGCATTTCTGGGATGTCTATGCAGTTACAAACTGATTCAGCCTAGCCAGGTTAGAGTTACTTGCAAAGATTGAATTAATTCAGGCTTAGGCTTTCTGAATGTCTGTCTGTAACAGGGAACCCTAACCCTGTTACTAAGAGGCAGGGTGGCCCCTTTAAGTCCAGAACCTTCCAGTCATGGCTGGGCCGGGTTAAGGCTCAAGCCCTGCCAGCCGGTCAGGTGACAGGAAGAGGAAGGCCAAGACTTTACAAATGGCGAGTGGAGAAGGACAGAGGGGCAGCAGAGAGGCAGACTCCCAATGACAGTGGTGCTGCACCTGCAGTCTCGGTCGGAAGAATACACCATGCCCAGAGCCATCTTCACTATCATCTAAAGGCTGTAGAAGAGGAGAAAAGACAGGCCTAAGTTGCACCCTCCCAACTAATGGCTAATGCGGGGGGACTACATGTGGCAGGGTAACTCCCAGCAAATCCCACATGGTGCACCCTTGGGGAAAAGGCAAGTAGGAGGTGCCTGAAAACCTCCATCTCCTGTTCCTGAGTTGCCGGGTGAATGAAGAAAGGCCGAGAGAAGCCCAGGCTTGGGCAAACCAGGTGTTCATCCAGGGCCTGGACAGAAAGAGGGCCTGAAAATGGTGAAAATAATAATAATTATTTAACAAGTGAAAACTGCTAGGGGAAGAGCCCTAGCAGTGAGTGGGGAGCCTCAGCTGCTGGTTACCAGGGCAACCAGAGTGAGCTAGCAGCTCACACCTGCCAGCAGTCAGCTGACCGGAAAGGGCAGGGCCTGGCTCACATATAAACCCCAGGCCTGAGGCCAGGATGGCAGTTCCCTGCCAGTAACCAAGGGTGAAGGAGCTCTCCCAGAGCAACCAAAAGGGAGAGGCCTGACTGCAGGAGCAGCTTCTGACACTGTTGATGGGTTGAGTATTCCCCGGTATGGTCTGAATGATGTTATAGCTGGGCGGCCTGGACTTATGTTATAGCCCAGGGGCTTGTGTTTTGTTTTCTGTTTAAGACCGGTAGCTTGAGTGAGGCTATTAGGGGATGGAGGAGGCCTCATAGGGGACCCACGGCAGCGTGGGGAACCCCGGCGCCAGAGAGGAAGCAGCATTTGGGGGTGCACCAACCCCAGCACCAGTGAAGGCGGAGCGTGAGACAGGGCTGCGGAGAGCCTGAGCGCCAGTGAAAGTGCAGCGTGAGACAGGGCTGCAGAAAGCCTGAGCGCCAGTGAAGGTGCAGAGCAAGACAGGGCAGCAGAGAGCCCAGGGAGGACCAGGGAGCCAAATTATAATAATGCCTAGACTGAACAATGTCAGTTCCATCTGCGAGGCTTGGGCTGCAGTGTAGGGGAGGAACGGAGCTGCAGATAGCACCCCCTGGCATCGGGGCAGGAAATGGGCAGCTTCCCACTTAATTACATCTATCAATCAATTAACAACAAGGCGTGGCAGACGAGAAAGTGGGCGGTTGGCCCATAGCAGGTAGGCGGGGGCCACCAGTAGGTTGACCCCAAGGAGGCGCCCCTGTTACACTGTCCCTAGCCTAAGGGACCAGTACAGACACACCACACCACATGAACACACAAGGCAAAAGTTTCCCAACGTGGTGATGTTCAGATGCTTTGGCCTCCTTCATAAATGAATGTACTGACTCAAGCTGTAGTCTTTTTACACTGGTATTTATATAAAGCTAGTCTATTAGTTTCAGATTCATTTTGTTATTCAGAGCAGAATTTGGCCCACTGCTTTGAGAACTGTCCTTAAATATACCATATATATTGTAAGAACAGAGATTCATTTTTATTGGGAAAGCAGTTAGAGGTCTGCAAGACACAGAAATTATGTTCTGAAAAGAAAACTGACTACAGACCTAGGTATGGAATTGTTTCTGGCAGCTCTATATAATATAGCTACCAGAGGATCTTTGGGAGAATCTTAATCAAAATATTCAGACCTTTTCCAAGACTTTGATAATAAAGTCAACTTCTTCCTAAGTTAAATAGGCCAGTTGCTATAGGCAATAGCACAGAAAGAAGTGGTTTGTGTCTTCCCAATTGAACAGCCAGGTATACCCACTTACAGCTGGGTTGACTAGTGGATGCCCTTGCCATGATGTTCAAACTCAGGCCTTTGGATCTTTAGTAAGATGCCTTAACTACTCTGCCATTGAAACCTGGCTTATTAAAGCCAGGGGCAAATTCATGACTCTGGCATCTTATGAATACGTTTGCTCTGAGTTTGATTAGCTACCACAGTGACATGTCTGTCTATCCTATCAATGCCTGTTATTTTTCAGCTGTTTTTTTTTTTGTCCAGTTCATTTGGCAACACTGCTGTGCCACTCCCAAGTGTGATATGGACCAGGAGCAATGCTAAGCAATCAGGAATAGAGAGTCTGGGAGCAACAAGAAAATATATTTGTTTTTCCTCTCTTTAAACATGATTTACCAGCCAGGATGCTCTTTTCCAGAAGCGTTACTAGGGAATAATAGATACTCATTGAACCAGCCCAGGGCACACCTAAAGCATATAATTTAATACTCTTAACAGGTCCTTCATACACATATCTCTAGTGCACAGCAGGTGTACTCATGGAAGGGATTACAGTAGGAAGGGGTTAGAATGTAGCAGGTGGGAGCAGTAGGCGCAGACAGGAATAAAAAGGCTGGCATGGGGAATTTGGAATGCAGGACTAAAAGGGAGCTCCTGGGTCACTGAGTTCAGTCTCTTCTATTGCAGGAGAACACCTGATATAATCCTTTTTGTAAGAAAGGATCAAGCACCATCTTAGCAGACAAACTTCCAACTGAATGGTGGAAGCACCCTCTGATGGTTAGAAACATTGTCCTAATGTGTTGCCTACAGGGTCAGACACAGGCTTGGGCAAACCAGGTGTTCATCCAGGGCCTGGACAGAAAGAGGGCCTGAAAATGGTGAAAATAATAATAATTATTATCATTATCTCTGGTGAAGGGGGGACTAATACTAAGTTTGCCTAGGGCCACCAGGAGTCTCGGTACGGTGCTGCTCACCTAATTGTATTTGTGGGCAGTTTTTTATGCCCATTTGTTCTTATGCCATTGCTCTTTCTTTTTCCCTGTTTTATCTACAGGGACTAATCATATCCCTCACAGTTTGTGTTTTGCTAGACTACACAAGCCAAATTCTTTTAGCCTCCTCTCATAAGAGAAGTTCTCCATACACCTGCTTATTCTAACTGGCATTGTCTGCACTTGTTTTAACTTGTAATTCTTTCTCAAGATTAATTCAGTCACTCACTCTTGAAAGGTTTTCAAGGTAATCACAGTTCTGCAGAAAAAAACCCAGAGAACAGTGTTCCTTTCACCCCTCACATTGCTAAGGATAAGTTACAACAGCCTCAGGAGTGCTTTAAATTGTGTCAGCTTTGGCCACAGTGTCTTGATGTGCTCCAAACACACCCCCTGCATTAAGATCTCAGGATTTAATAAGACCAAGGCACAGGCAGTCCAGCCCACCAGTTTAGGGCCAAGGCATGTGCCCAGGACTATTCCAAAAGCCATGACCAGAAGGCAAGCCAATGCCAGGATCACCTATAACATACCAGGATGTGGGTGGTCAGGAGGCAGACAGAAGACAACCCAGAATTTCAGAACTTGATTAGGAGCACAATAAAGACAGAACACAATCTCAAACTAGGAAACACAACCTGGATTTCAAGGGAACACTGAACTTAGAAACATGAACTGTCTCTGGAATTTAAAAATTAAGCTTACAAGCTCCCAAGACAAAACTACATCCTTGAAGATGAGCACTGGTAGTGAGGCTTGTCAAGCTGTAATGAGACAAGCACACACAGTCTAGCCCACTAGATGATGACGAGCAAGAACAAGCTAAAGGACAGGTCCAGAAGACAAGCTGAGGGCAGGGCTACATGTAATGGACAGGAACCTTGGTCCAGAGGTCAGGGGTAGGAAACAAGTCAAAGGCTAGGACCCAAGGAAACAGATGCATGCCAGGACCAACAGAAACCAGGAGACCAGCTGAAAAACAGGAAAACAACACCAGGAAAATCAGGAAAAATGAGACTAGCTGTGCATCAGAGTGAAAGACTGCATGCTGGCCAGCCCAAGTCCCACTGCTAAGCAATTTCCCACAAGCTAATTCCATAATTCCCCAGTACACAGCAGCAAAAGCTAGCTCATTCAGCTCTTACATCATTGTTCTGCGGGGAACATTCTGGCTATGAACTAGTCCAAGGGTCCTGATGGGCAGGATTGGGACATAGAATGCAAAAACACAACCCATTTTCACCAGAGTAGGCTGCCTTCACAGCAGTATACAGGGGCAGATTCAAAAGGGTGCAGTGGTGCAGCTGCTTTGATTCCTGTTTCACCCGAACTGTAAAACCAACTGCCTGGAAAGAGAAAGTTATATTTCTATTGAGGTAGCATTGAAGGAGTCAAATAATAAGAGTTTGTGGCTCATTATAATCTACCTGATTCCTGCTAATCTCTTCACTCCACATCTGTTAATGACCCTTTCTCATTTTTAATGGGATTGATGTTCTCGTATTCAAACTATCCTTTCTTTCCCAGTTTTGCTGTCTGTAAGCCATGCCTGGTAATTTCTCTCTTCTATTTCATTGTGCTATAGACTGATTTTAGCTCTAGCTAAAATAGCTTCAATTAGGTATGGTAACATTAACTGGGGTGTAGCTGTGACTGACACTGGAGTATTGGAGGCACTGTCAAGACGCCCAAGAAAACTAGATTTTATTAATCAGAAAAAGAGATGTACATTTCACTATAAGGGCAACAGGACTAATGAAACAATATATTTTGTCTTTTTGTTGCCAAGCTTGTGTTTTTAAAATTTAATATATAATTGAGCGAATTAGGGCACCTTCCAATAAAGTTGTATTTGTTTTTGCTTTGATCTTAAGCTGCATAATGAAGCTCTAGGTCCCTAGCATATTAGTAAAGTGTCTAGTTTCTCTTTAACTAGAGAAAAATGCATGTTGTGCTATATATGATGATGTGCCACACCATATGCACCCCCATTTCAAAATCCTAGATCTGCCCATGCCAGTATAAATGTGGAATGGACAAACAATGTATCATCCTCCACAAGTGTAAGTCACTTTACTCTGAGATTAAGCAACCTGAAAAAGTCAGGAGTAACTATACACCAGTGTAAATGTGGTGAATATGCAGATGCTGAATGTGCAGGGAGTAAAGCTCTGTAAATACTTACCCCATCCTGATATCAGAACCTCTGGTAGCAGGCAGCAGTTGCCACCACCAAGTCACCACAGCGTATGTACATCCATGTACTTCTGGCAGCTGTAGTACCAGCTGTGGCATCCAGGAGATGTAGCAGAAGTATATATATGTACCCATTCTGACAGCTGCTGGGTGGTAGCAGTAGCCATCTTCTGCTTGGTAGTGTGTTCTGCCACCACAAAGCTACTTTGGAAATATTAAGAGTTTCACTGTCAGAACAAAGAAGTCAAAGGTAAGAAAAAGGAAGGCAAAGGTAAAAAGTAAGCTGCACCCAGTGAGGAAGATTAAAGAAGAGGTTCTATAAGTATGTTGGACAGAAACAAAAAAACAAGGAAGCTGTGGGTTCACTGTTAAATAGCCAAGGTGAACAGCAGCAGGTGCTAAGAAGGCAGAGCTACTCATCAGCTACTTTGCTTGAGACTTCACAAAAAAAAAGAAAAAAGAAAGAAGCTGCAACCAGACACCTAATAAGAATTATTTACATAATTAACAGGACAAGCTGAGGGATAAGGTAACAAAAGATACAGTCAGAGAGCATTTGATAGGTCTGAATGTATTCAAGTCAACAGGGCCAGATGAACTTCATCCTAGAGTACTTCCAGAACTGGCAGAGAGGTCTTGGAACCCTTGGCAATAATGTTTATGAAACAACTGGGAGACAGGGTAGGTCTCAGAGGACTGAAAAAGGGCCAACATGGTACCCCTCTTTCAAAAAAGCAGAAAGGAGACCTGAGGAGCTACAGACCAGTTAGCCTCACTTCAGTACTCAGGAAGTTACTGGAGCATATCATAAGGAAGTTAATTTGCAAGCATCTGGAGAAGGAAAGGTTGATCACAAGCAGCCAGCACAGATTTACTAAAAATAAATTGTGCCAAAGAAACTTGATCTCCTTCTTTGACAAAGTAACTAATTGGGTGGATGAAGAGCATGCTGTGGATATAAGTGTATCTGAACTTAGCCAGGCTTTTTGACAAAGTCTCACATGACCTTCTCATAAACAAGTTGCAGAAATGTAGGCTGGACAAAATTATAACAAGGTGGATAGACATCTGGCTCAACAGCTGCAAGAAAAGGGCAATTACAAATAGATCCATGTCAAAATGGCAGGTTTCCAGTGGAGTTCCACAGGGGCCTGTCCTGGGCTCAGTGCTGTTCAGAGTGTGTGGTAATGACTCGGATGCTGGAATTGAGAGCTTCCTGACCAAGTTTGCAGGTGACTCAAAACTGGGAACGACTGTAAACACACTGGAGGATGGGAGATCAATTCAGAAGGATCTTGACAGATTGGAAAGCTAGGCTGGAGCAAACAGGATGAAGTTGAATGTTGACAAATGCAAGGTGTTACAGCAGGGAAGAATAGTCAAAATTACAAATACAAAATGGGTGATACCTGGCTGGATGGCAGCACTATGGAAAAGGATCTGGGAGCCTTGGTAGATTACAAACTCAATAGGAATCTGCCATGTGGTGCAGCAGCACAAACACCATGTGGTATTTTTGGGATAAACCAATAGAAGTATAGGTACAAGACACAAGAAGTGGTATGGCCTCTTTACTTGGCATTAGTTAGGCCTCATCCAGAATACTGTGTGCAGTTTTGGGTTCCACATTTTAAATACAACATGGAGAAGTTAAGAGAAGGTAAAGAGGCACTGAGAAACATGATAAAGGGCTTGGAACGCCAGTCATACAGGGATAGGTTGAAGAAAAAAGGAATGTTCAGCTTATGGAAAAGTCACTTAAAAGGGGACATGATAGCCATCTTCAAATACCTGAAGATCTGACATAAAGAAGAGGGAAAACACTTTTTCTCTCTCACTGAGGAGAGTAGGAGGTATACCAATGACCTGAAATTGCAGCAAAGTAGGTTTCGATTGGCTATCAGGAAAAACTTCACTGTTAGAACAGTGGAGCAGTGGAACAGACTGCTAGGGAAGTTGAGGAATCCCCATCACTGGAAGTGTTCAAGATGCTGGATAAGCACTGGTCAGGGATGATCTTGGACTAGCTATGACTATGTTCTACTGTGGGTATTTCCCATGTTTCTGGGCTTTCCTGGTTTCCACCTGGGGCTGAAAAGGAATTTTCCCCCTCTCTTGCTGCTACCTGTCAGGGTTTTGTTCCTTCTCTGCCCCGCCCCCCCGAAACATTGGATGTTGGCTGCAGCCAACGTTGGGGACTTTGACTGAGGCATGCCAAAGCTCCTGCCGGAATATAAACCCAGAGATTCTTGGGTAGAAAGTCTTGCCCCTCTGCTCAGGGTCAGATTGGTCACCACATTTGGGGTCCGGAAAGAATTTTACTCCATGGTCATATTGGTATGGACTGCTGAGGTTTTTTGTCTTCCTCTGTAGGTGGGGTTGTTGCTCTCTTCCTTGGATCTCTCAAGTGTATTTTAATAACCTTTGTGGCAGAAGGACATTGGCCACAGTGGTCCCCCTGTTTTACTTGTCTTATGGTTGCATCAGGGTTAACTGCATTGCTTTACTAGTAGGTTAGACAAGGATTTGTACAGGATAGTTTGGATAGGGATGATCCTGCCTCAGGGAGAGAGTTGGACTAGAACTAGATGACCTGTGGAGGTCCCTTCCAGCCCTACTTCGCCATGAGTCTATGAAGTCACAGTCTTGTTCTTGGTTCACTGCAAGGGTAGTGTAGTAACTTGCTGCTCTTTTTCATGGCTCTTGATAAAGACCTTGCTAAGTCCAGCACAATGCAAAAATAGCACTGCTTGTCTGAATGAATAGCAACTGTTTAATTGCCTGCCATTTTGTGGTAATTTAATACCAGGCATCTGAATTTCATGGGGATAATAATGGATACAATACACCATTGGAAAGTTGAGACTTCCAACTTTTGATTGTCTTGCAGGATTTATTTCTTAACTTGAAAACTTGCAAGAAGTAATACATATAAATCATATCAGTCTGATTACCATCATACCTCTTTCTTCTTTTCTGACCTGATTTTTAGAGGTTGCTATTATAAGAACCACTTGGAGCTGAAATCAGTGCTGTACAGCACTTAGAATCCAGCCTTCACATGGGAAAGTTTTTCTCTGCCCACCCGATAGGGTAGAGCAGCACTCAGTCCAGTGGTTGTGCTGCTGCCTAAGGTTACTCTTAAACAGGTAATTGTTTTACTCTATCCTTCAAACCATTGCTCTAAACCACTGTAATTTATAGCCACAGCATATACCAAAAGATCTGACATGTGGCCTACCTGCAGGAACTTCAGAGAGCTGGGGTGGAACGGCATTTATTATGGTTATACATTGCTGTACATACTACAGCAGTGTATTTTCCAGCAACTGTGGTTACTGGGACTTCAATCCTGAGTCATCGCTGGATTTATAGGCACAGAGCCGAAGCATTAATCTAACCCTCCAGAATAACCAAAAAGGAATCGTCTGTCAGCATTTATTGAACAAGTAAATATAAACAATTGCAGGACTTTCTCTTTTATTAAACAAAGACCTCCTCCAATGAGGGGCTTTTTCTAGTACAGAAAATGTCTCAGGCTTTTTGTCTTAGGACCTGAATAGTTGCCACTAGCTCTTTGTGCTTTTTAGGTCATTGTCACAAAAATGTTATGCCCTTACCAAGGGTAATGGATAGCTGCCTGGTCCTGTCCCCATTTCTCTATGTGCCCAAGTCTTGTCTCACTAAAATCAGCGTTGCTCCTGTGTAACTACTGACATAAATTACTCCATTACTATTCCACCTGATTTACAGCAATGAAAGCAAGAGGAAATCAACTTGCCTTATTTTCTTTGCCCGTTTGAAAGAAATCGGAGCCCACTCTACAGATCTCTTTTAGCTGGTGAAGTGGTGTGGTTTCTCACCTCACACAAGCTTTCTTTGTCAGCTTTGTTTTCTGATGTTTATAAACCTAGAGGGGCTTTCTTATGTGTGTTTGTTGTTTGATTTCTGGTTGTTTCTCATGCCCAGTCTGTCTGATGGTCTTTGCTTTCAGTAACTGGATTTCAACATGTCTCCCCATAAACCTCCTTTTTCCATTTCAGTGGCAAGGGACAATTGCATCATTGTAGGGAATGAATGCATTTTCTCATAGATTTAGTTGAATGGAGATTATCTTAAATACTTTGCTAATTGTAGAAGTGCAGTGCTATGGTTGGGAACCTTAGGAGCATTTATATTAAAAATTCCTAGCTGGAATGAATGGCTACTCAGCACTTTATTGTTTCTTGCAGGGTTAAACATTCTTCCATTCCAACAACCACAGTAAAATAGCATTGCTGCTGCTTTAAACCAAAAAAAAACCCCCAGGATATTATTTAGGGTCTTTAGTATCATGTGAAGGCCTCTTTTTTGGCAGAGGTCTGAGCAAAGAGAAGGCCAAATAGAGACCTGCTGACTACTGGGAGTAGCAGCAGTCTCCTACTGAAGGGACAATCCTTTAGCTGCTCATTACTGATTGCAGTCCTATGGGTATGCCTGCATTGAAACTACTTCGTAGCTCAGACTGCAGTGCAGCATAGGCACAAATTAGCTTGGGTAGTGGTAGCAGTCTAGCTGTAGCAACACAGATCTCAGCACAGGCCAGTTTACCCTGCTGAGAAGCAGAACATAACTGGATATCAGAACAGTCACTGCTCATTCAGTCCAGCAGTGCTATTTTTTATTTTTCTTTTCCACCAAAACGTACAGCTTTCTCCTGCCACAGCTAAACTTGTACTGGTTCACAGGCAACCTAGTTTGAAGTTAGCTTTAATGTATCTACACCAGTGGTGCTCAACCTACAGCCCATGAGCCAGATCCACCCCACAAAGTAACTGGATCCAGCCCGCCGCACAGGGAATTAGTGACAAGCAACTTGCCCCTGCATGTCCCCTTCCCAGGCTTGAGCGGTACCACTGATCTCCCCCACAGCCCTCCCTGCTCTGCTCTCTTCCTCTCTCCCTTGCCCCCTTTCTCTCTCTCCTCGCTCTGCCATTGGCAGCTGCCTCCCCTAGTGGCGGGGAGTAATGGCCCACAGTGCAGAGCAGTACAGTTGCAAGCACCCAGCCTTCTGCTCTAAAAGCTTGAGCTCCTTTGATCTATATTTTTGGCTGTTGCTTCTGTAACTGCACGGTAGGTGTGGCCTTAGTCCGAAATTCAGGAAGATTTGTCATTGCGCACTTAGCTTTACATTCAAAAAGTTGTGAACATAGTTATAGGACATTCATTGAAAACTTTAAACAAAATCATTTCAGAATATTTCACAGCAATCATCCTCACCAAGACCAACTAAAGCTAGCTGAAGACCAATTGGTCTTGGTAAGAATTATAGATGCTGACAGAATCCAGCATCACCTTTTTTAAGCCTAATCTATGCTAAATTTCAAGATCCTCAATTTCCAGTGAGGACTAAGGGTTGCAATTCTGTTCCCTGGGGGTGCTGCCACTGTTACTGCCATGGGGGTACAGGCCAGTGCTGCTGTTGTGGCAGTACTGGGAATGGCTGGTCCCCAGGGCAGCAGCAGGCTCTCCTTGCTGCCTTCTTGTGGCAGGCTGTCAAAAGCCTACTGCTGTTTTTGGAGACCAAGGTGCCTATAGCTCTGCGGAGCAGCAGACTGCTTTTGAGCCTGGTACAGCCCCCTGTCCAGGAGCTGCAGCTCTGCTCAGGGGCAATGGTAGGAATCAGGGATCATGGAGGGGGCAAGTAGGTAATGTTTTGTAGGGGAGGCGAGGACTTCTGAGGATGATATCTTTTATTGGACTAACTGCCTGGTTGGGATAGACTTAGACAAGCTTCCAAATGTAGTTCATTCTTTTTCAGGTAGTACCTCAAATTGCTGGGGCACTTCTAGCACTACAAAAGCACATTTGATCATGGCCAGAGAGTGTCAGAACAGCTGCACTGAAAAATCAGTGTCACAGATACAACCTGAATGTTGGGGCGGGGGGGCAGAATTTAGAAACAAAGGGTTAACAATATCAGAAGTCCAGAAGCCAACATTGAGATTCCCAAATACCGGGCATCAGTCTGAGTCCAAGGAATCACGCCGGGGGTCAAGACATGGTTGAAGCCAGGCCAGAAGTCAGGAGCTGGAGAGTTCAGAAGACACAACAGAGGAAACAGGAACAAGATGAGACAGGGGGTGAGGCAGGAACAAGGCTCAAGGGTCAAAGGCTGGAGCAAGGCAGGAGGGTCCCAAATAGCAAGACTACAAACCCTGTTGCCAGGACAGGGCCCCAAGGGAAGCAGGAGATGAAGGGAGTGCTGTTATAGTCCTCCCATGAAGGGCTTGTGACTTCCAGTGGTTCCCTTGAGTTAGATGGTCCCTCCTTGGGAACCACCCATGAGGTCAGAAGACCTGAATTTCAGCTCCAGGGGTCCTGACAGTTAGGTCCTGCTCCTTGTGAATGGCCCATCACTTATGAATATTATTTTTACCATTTACATTTATCACAACTGCACTCTCAAAAACAGGCTGGAGTGTTCACTGCCTCAGCCCCTACTGCTGCAACTCAGTTCAACCTGCAGTACCTGATAGATGACCTTATAATCCAGTTTGCAGCAATCTAACTATCATGTTAGATCAATCTTCTCTCACAATCCTAGTTTCTGTTTATCATGTTTGTATTTTCACTACTTGATCATTTAGCTAAGAAGTCCTCAAGCTTTTCAGGCGTGGTGGCCTATGCTAGCTTTTGCCTCCTTTGCGGCTGGGTTTTAATTAACTTTGTTTTGTTTCTGTAAAATGGACTTTCATTTACTGGGCTTTTGGCTCAATACAAAACCCACAGTCAATGGAAAGACCCCAGGAATATGAACGATCTGTGAAACAGCTCCTTTCTTTGTAAATGCTTTATTAGGCAAAGGTCAAGGGTACAGATTTAGTACATTTTTATTTCTTTACTAATAGCTATGGCTACTGATATTCAGACATACACATTTATGCACTGTATCAACAAAGTAAATATTATCTGTACTACAGTAGAGTACCCTGGGGTGTTGGGAGAGTCTTTTAATCACCAGGTACCAGTGGGTGCTGTGCAATATTAGTGCTGTTATGTATGCAGACACCTACACAATTCATAGGATAAACCCAGAGACCTCAAATAAGAACCGATAATGTTAAATACATTCTGACCTACTGTGGTCATTGCTGATATCGTCACAACAGAAAAATTGCTGTTTCTGTAGTAAAAAAATAAGTGAGTGAAAGCCAAGAGCTGAAATTTTCTGATGGGGTGTCTAGACTCTAATGGGGAGTGCCATGAGTCTAATGAGGAATGCCTTCAGTCTAAAAAGGTTGAAAACCCCTGGAGTAAAGCTTAGAAACACAAAACAAAATTAAGCACCCATTAATCTAGACCCTGTATATCTTTTCAGTGAGACAGAAATGCAGGGGATGTCTGTGGCAGAAGTGGGAATTAAACCCAGATGTCCTGAGTCCAAGTTCAGTGTCTTGACCCCAAATTCTCCTCCCTTTTCGTGGTAACACTGCAACGTCACCACTGTGCCATACAAATAAATACTCTTCTCTAATGATGTCAGCACCAGCGGGACCATCCCTTCTTCTCTGACAAAAGAATCATCAAGAAAGAAGACCTGAGTTTTGGATTTCTAGGTTAGCTTTAATTCCATGTGTCTAATGATAATTATAGGGCCTGCCACTGAAAAGGAAGAGCAAAGCCTTTGGAGAATCCCTTGATAAGAGAGGGAACTCTCTGGAAAAGATTATGTACACATGTTCTACTAAGGTCTGTCTAGGCTTCGTAATCCTCTTGGCATTCCACTTCTCAAATGAATGACAAGCATCATTGTGCAAGACCTTGTAGAAGAAGCTTTTGCTATAAAGTTCATGTATGCTCATGGGAAAGCAGCCAGCTTGGTCAAATACAGTAAAAGCAAGCACATTCCAAATCAGATTAGAGCAAAGCCTTATTCCCATGAATTACTCTAAACAAAGGACCAGAGGTAATGTTTTGCCCATGTTAGAAATTTCTTCTGCCATGGTTTCTTGCAAGAGTAAGGGCTTGTCTCTACTGCTAAAAGATGCTTTTTTTTCCGTGGGGATAAATGCCATGTTGAGTTACTCTAAGGTAAGAATACAGTAAGGAGTAGGCACTTCATCCTTACCAGGGGGGCAATTTACTTCATCCTTACCAGGGGGGCAATTTACCAAGTGTAAAACTACACAGATGTATACTGCTATGTTTGAGAAGTTTACCTCATGGTGAAGTCAAACCGCTGTTTCTTCATTGTGGTTTTCCCCAGTGCAGGCTAATAATCGAAAGGTAAAAAAAAATACCCCCCCCCCCTTTTTTTTAGCAGTGAAGACAAGCTCTAAAGCTCTGATTTTGGCTTCTCAGACATTCGTAATTCTCCTTTCATTGATTTAAATTGAGATTCAGATGCTGATAGTGGCTTTATTGTCCATTATATGTTGTTTTCCGTTGGCCCTGACTCAAAGTCTAGGTGAACTTTAGCAATGAACAAAGCTTCCTTTGTGCAAAACAGGAAAAAAGATAAAACTGTCAGATGCAAAAATGTGCAGGAGAGCATATCAAATTAAAACTAATAATGTGTGTGTCTTTATGGGTGTGGATTCTCCCTTTATTCAATTCTTGTCTTTCTTACCCACTGGAAGAAGGATATGAGAAAGCCAAGAGTCTTGCACAAGGGTCAACCATGTTCAGGATTTCTTATGTAAGACAGGAAAACTCAATAAGAGGGCATCCTCCAAGTACTCCTAACAAGACAGAAAAATCATTGTATTTTAATTCAAAGTTCACAGAGCTGGAAAGAGTCTGGATTTCTCTGACAAACTATGCCAAGTATCACTCTGTGAAAAGGTGACTACCATAGTCCTGTGAAAGCGGATTCATGGAATCTTGGTACTTCTAAGCTCCCCAATGTCTGACCAGGCTCTAGTCCAGTGCTTCTTAAACTTTTCCTCAGCATGACCCCATTTATGGCCCCATTTCCTCAGCACAACCCCTCACTCCCAACCCACAGCCCCCCACTCTCACAACCCCATCCACTGACGTTGGGGCCCCATTTGGGGTCACAACCCACAATTTGGGACCCACTGCTCTAAGCAGTCTCTTCCTCTTCACACATGGGCACGTTCCCTGGGCAAAGACTCTCTATTGCTTCCACAGAATGGCACCATATGGGATAGCTGCACTGGGATCCCCAGGATCAGTGTTAACCTCTCAATATTCTTCAGCTGCCCAATCACAACACCCCTCCCCCTGCCCATAGCTCCAGACTTCTGCATAATAAAGTTTAGTTTAATATTTCAAATATGCTTGACAGTTGAAGCATGTGATATGCTTGGCCTTGCAAAGGAATTTCTAAATCAATTCTGCTCTACTCAGTCTGTATGACAATGAATTATGGTCAGTGCCTTCCTACATCTCCTCCAATAGACCCCACGCATCCATCTTAGTGCTGAGTCTTTTTTCCTGATCATAGACTCATCTGATGCCTATGATAAGCTCTCCTCTTTTTCCGTCCACCTTAGCTCAGAGAGTGCAACCCTTCTGAACAGTAGCTTCCAAACCTGTTTCTTTCTGTTCCTTTTTTCCTGTTGGAGATTTTCCATTACTGCAAGCTCTTCTGATTCAAACCAAAGACCAGCAGCTTGGGTTGAAAAACCAACTGGGGGATTTATCCCTTCTTCTACTCCAACTCACAGAATGTTGTCTTGGAGTCTGTGACTAAGATCCCAGCTCTTCAAAGAATATAAGTAATGTCAGCTGATTTGTAGGCCTGTAGCCCCTCCATACAGATATTTTCAAAATATCTGTAGATAGAGACAATTGTAATAGTGCATAACAGTGTCAGTTGAAGCAGTTTCAGTGACCTGGCACTATGCTTATTAAGATCATGCTTTTCTCCAATATCAGGTCAGTAGTAGGAATCTGGAAATCTGATTTACTATTTTCCTAGTCATATTCTGTTTTCCTTTGGCTCTCTCAAGAGATGGGTGATAGTTGTACCCAAATACGCGAAGTCATTGAGTGCTAAACAACATGGATAGCAGGCTAAACAAAATGGATAGTTGGCCAGTAAGTATAATGAGTAACTTCACAGAACAATAATTTCAAAACCCAAAGAGCATAAAAACAAATGCATTATTCATTCAGTCACTGGGGATGCTCATTTCAGTCACCGGGGATGCTCATTTCTGGTTGCATCATAAAGAAAATATGATCAGCATCAATGTTATGCTCTCCAATTTTTGTCAAACATTTTACACTTCAGAAGAAGACAAGAGTTGTAACTTGCTCAATAGAAATAGGTCAGATCTATATTATCGCAGTTTCTATCTCTGTTATTTCCTGCCTCTCCCAGTCCTGGAGGATAATGAGATTTACTTAGAGGTTGCAACCAGGGCCATTAAAAAAGTCATAAAAAACTTGCAAAGAAAGGGCAGCTAAAGGTACTCAATATGACATGATGGTAGAGTATCACTCCGATTGCATCCACTGACTGCCTATGTGAGACCCTTGTTACATGGTAATTTTGGGTGGCTCCTGGAGTTCTTAAACCCTGGACTGTCTGCACATTAACAACCTAAAGTGGTTTTAAGCACTCATTGCGTAGCTCAAAGTTATGCTGCTCCAGGATAGGATTGTTTCTGATCTGTACTACCCAGGTCCTGTTCCATCAAGGTGTGGCCACTCCCCATGGATGTGCCACCCAAGCTGAAGTCCTCCAGTATCCCAAGATCTCTCAAACCCCTGCCTGTAGAAACCAGCCTTGACTCACCAGCCCTGTAGTGGCAACTCATAGCTACAGCTCCTACTCACAAGGTCTCTAGTGGCAAGTCACAGGTGTGCAGGCAGGGGACAATCAGAGAAGGTTTTTAGACTAAGGGTATGATTGCTCCAAACTCCAAACTAGCACCAACTCTGATCAACATTTGTACAACCTACAGCATAAGGTATAACAAAGCCCTGAGGAAATAATTTAATTGCTCTGGGCCTCACTTCCCCTTTTGTAAAATAAGTATAATAATTTTTCTTTTTGGTTTCTTATTGTGATGGAGTTTATACGTCCCACACAACAAGGAAGGGGTTAGATAGGAACCCAAGGATCATTAGGACCCAGGAGCAACCCAGGCAGGTTAGACAGTCAATCTATTCCATGCTTATCTACTTAAATAGTAAGATTTTCTTCGGTAAGTGTAGTCTTTACTAAGCATCTAGCTTAATGGAGACTTTCAGTGGTGTGTTTAAATATCAAGATCTAATCAATGGTAACTGGGAGGGCACCATGCTCAGTACAATGAAATGGTCCATTGCTAAGGAGCCACCTTGTCTTAGTTTCAGATTAACCCAGCTAACTACTTCTGGGATCTGATGAATGTTTATGATGCACCTTCAGATTCCCAAAAGTCAACCACCAAAAGTTTCAAGCTTAGGGGTCTAAAGTTAGACATTAAACCTGATCTTGACTAGTTATTCCATAGCCACTGAAAGAAAAGGAACTGTGTAAGAGGGAATCCCAATCCTGTTAACTATATGGGGTGGAGGAACAGGAGGGAAGAGTGGGGTCCACAGGGGAGAAAGACTTTGGTGGCCCATGGGGGCAGATTACTGCAGCAGCCAGCACCAGCTGGAACCCAAACCTTGCTGCCAGAGACAGCTAAGCTAAAGAAGGCTTCAGGGCAAGGGGAATCAAAATAGCTGGTTAGGGTGAACAGGAACCTCTGGGTACATCTCCAAGGGCAGCAGTCAGATGACCAGAAGGGGCAGGGATTAGCTGCATATAAACCCAGTCTCTGGGTTAGGGCAGACAGTTAGGGCCTGCAGGATGCAGGGGAAAGAGAGGAGGACAGAGGCCACTGGCAGGGAAAAGTGGGTAACCTGGGGCTGGGGGAATCAAGTTGGCTCCTTGGGATTGCTGCAACTGTTATGGCCCTGAAAGCATTGTGAATGAGTTGTAACTGGATGGTTAACCCTTTGTGTTCTGGTTATCTTTTCTGTATTTACATTTAACATCTGGGATGTGGCTGATGGGGCGGTTTGGAGGTCACAGAGTAGGGTGCTCTGTGTTTTGAGATTAGCTGTGTTCAAGGATGTATGGGGCTGAGGCCCAGGAAGCTTGGATCCAAGGTAGTGGACCTAGGCTGATGGGGCTCAGTCAGATAACAAGGGCTGAAGCTGGGAAGGCTGAAGCCAGGATAAGGGTTTTAGGGCCTGAGGGGCTCAGTGTTGGTTTGGGGCCCAGAGGTCCCATGCAAGCAGCACCCGAGTCACCTGTGAGACATAAGCTTGGCTATGGGGGTGGCAGGAGGCAACAATATAGTCCCTAAGGCACAACTAGGGCCATCTTAAAGGGGAAGTACTGCCTGGGAAGTTTGGGAGTACAGTAGCCACAAAGTAGGAGGGAGTAACCCCTAGGGCAGGGGTAGGCAATGTTTTTTGGCCAGAGTGCCAAAAAACCCACAATGTCTACCTTGGAAGGTGCCAGAGTGCCGGCATGCCAGAAAAACAAAATGGGGGGGACTTAGAGTGAGGGTGGGCTCCACAGCTCCGGTATCAGCTCCATGCTGGCGGTGACTGCACATGCACCTCAGAGTGGACAGTGGGAGGGCTGTGCTGCCCCACTGTCCGCTCAGGTGCATGCGCAGTTGCTGCCAGCATGGAGCTGATGCTGGAGCTGTGGAGCCCGGTGCAGCTGTTTGCAGCTGGCCCACTGCTTGCTGCAGCTGCCCAGAGCTTGGGCTGGCTACAACAGCTGCGCCAGGCTCCAGAGCCCAGTCAGCTCTGTGCCGGGAGTAGGGGAAAGACTGGGGTTGCGATGCCTCAGGCCCCTCCCCCACCGTCTGCTCCGAGGCGCGCAAGCACGCACTGGTACAGAGCTGATGCCGGAGCCTGGTGCAGCTGTTTGCATCCTCCCGGCTGCAGCCAGCCTCGGCTCTGCCTAGCTTCTGCCAACCATGAAGCCCAGGCTGCTTGCAGCAGGGCTTGCAGCCTCCCAGCCACCTGCTGGGATTAGCCCAGGCTCCATGGCTGGCAGCAGCTACCCAGAACCAGGGCTGGTGGTGGCGTGCTGAGCAAAATGGCCTTGCATGCCATACTTGGCACGTGTGCCATGGGTTGCTGACCCAAGATGAAAGCGAAAACATTAGAGGCAAAATGGGCAGTCAACTGACTGAAAGATTAACATAAGAAGTGCTGTTCTGGGTCAGACCAATTGTCCATCCAGCCCAGCAGCCTGTCTCTGACAGTGGCAAGAGCAAGTGCTAGAAGGAGACTATTGAACCAGATTGCTAAAGTGACCTATCCCATATTCAGTACTCTTCCTGGTGTCCACCATTATTGGTTTAGAGATGCCAGAGGAAACATCTCCAACCATCCTGTTCAACAGCTATTCATAGATCTACCATCCATGTAGGCTTTTTGAGCCCAGCTACACAATCTGACCCTACCACCCCGTGTGGCAATGAATCTCACAAGTTAACTATGTGTTGCACAAGAAAAAAGTACTTTCTCATTAGTTTTAAACCTGTCACTTACCAATTTCAGTGGGTGCCTGTGGCAGGTACCAGGGGAAAGCGGGTCCCTTTGTCTGTCATAGTCTATCTTGCCACCCCACCCCCTTAGAGTCCTCCCAGTCTCATTCACCTGCCATGCTTTGTTGGAAAAAGAGCTAATATGGGAGGTGTCTTATTGCTGCTGAAAGCAGAAGATGAGAAGACTCTTAAGGCCAGGTCCCACTGCTGGTGGGGCTCTTTGCCAGATGGTACCCTTAGTTTCCTGGTCAGGTTGTTGCCTTTCCAGCTTCCTCCATCTCTGTTTCTCAATCCAGTTGCCTTGGGCTCTGGGCTACTCCCAGTTTTCCACTTCTGTGGAGCCAGAAGCCAAGACCATGGGCTTTGCAGTCACCTTGCTCAATGCCTTATACTACTGCAGCAGGTCTATGGGCTATTGTGCAGCGGCTCCAGCCTTCCTCATGGGAAGTGGGTTAGGCAGGGTCCTAAAACATTGTTCCATGGTCTCCACATCTGCCCTTGCAGCTGCTTCTGGTCCAATGGGTGCCCATTGAAAAAAAAATATGGGGGGGAAGGGCAGGGTGAAATCTCAATTTAAAGTTCTTCCTCTGCTGCAGGATAACAGAGTCTTTACCTTGGGTGTTGCCCCACTGGCCTGAGGTCTAAAGAAACCAGAAAGAAAAGGGGAAACTACAACAAAACTCACTCCCCTTTCAGGATTACTTATTGTCCATCTGGGCCTTCTCTCCCTGTGGCAAAGACCATCCTGTTCTCTACAGTGGTCAGGGACCCAATGCACCTCTCTGTTTTCTGTTTCTCTTTTATCTGTATAGGCCACTCCTCCCTTCTAGTCATTTGGCTTACTGTGTTACATCTGGCCTTTGCTGGCCCAGAAGGTCCTGGTCTCCCTTTCCAGCTTTCTTTCTCCATTCTTCATAACAGGGATTCTGCTCCTTGTTACAGTGCCCCCTAGTTCTAGTATTCTGGGACTTGATGAAAAACAGTTCCTTCTTTACTTGGTCCACACCCATCATAATTTTATAGATGTCTCTATTATATCCCCCCTCAGCCTTCTACTTTTCAAACCAAAGAGTCCTGGTCTTCTTTTTAATCTTTCTTGGTATAGCAACTGGTCCATGCCCCTGACCATTTTCATTGCCTTTCTTTGTACCTTTTCTAGTTCTACTACACCGTGTTGAGATGCAGACCATAACTGCACACAGTATGCAAGAGGCAGGTGCACATTGGATTTGTATATGGCATGATGATGTACTCCATTTTGTTTTATATTCTATTCTTAATTATGCCCACCATTTCAATGGCTTTTTTGGTCTCTGCTGCACATTAAGCTGACATTTTTAGAAAACTGTTTATAATGATTCCAAGATTTCTTTTCTGAGTTGTAAAAGCTAGTTCAGAACCCAGCATATTGTACTTATAGTGGAGGTTATATATGCCTGTGTGTACTGCCTTGCACTTGTTGACATTGAAGTTCATCTGCCTTTTTTTTTTTTGCCTACTTGCTTAGGTTGGTGAGAATTTTCTTCAGCTCCTCTCTGTCAGTTTGGGACTTGATTACCCAGAGGAATGTAGACTACCTGGAATAATTCACGGTTTACAAGGGTTAAATTCCTTTGGGTAGCAGGAAGCAGGAAATGCAGCTCACTCTTTTTATTTAATGTTTCTTTTTCTGATGTATTAGGCTCTGCCTTCAGCACAACCCTTCTTACAGAGGGTTTGCTTTTGTGGTTTCAAAACTGAACTGGGAAGGAGATGTTATGATTCACTCCGGGGCTCTAGGGAAGGAGCTGGGGGTTACAGAGGACCATCAGCTGAATATGAGCCAGTGATATTCTTTTGGCCAAAAAAGCCAACAAATTCTGGGTTGTGTCAACAGGAGTGTCACTTGCAAATCAAGGGAAGTGATTCTTCCACTCTGTTCAGCAGTGGTGAGGCCTCATCTGGAGTAGTTGGGGCCCCACGCTTCAAGAAGAACATGGTCAGATTGAAAAGAGTCCATCAGAAAGTGACAAAAATGATTAAAGGCCTGGGAAGCATGATTTAAGAGGACAGACTGAAAGAGCTAGGGTTATTTTGTTTGGAGAAAAGGACTGAGGGTGGATTTGATAAGTCTTCAAATACCTGAAGGGCCATTACACAGAGGGACGGAGACAGACTATTCTCTGTGGCTATAGGGGACAGGACTAGGAGCAATGGACTCAGACTGCAGCAGAGGAAATTTAAGCTGGAGATTTGAGGAACATTGGAACAGGCTACACAGAGTTGTGCAATCTAAGTCCTTGGAAACATTCAAGAGCAGTTTGGATAGGGACTTGGCTGGGATGGTTTAGTCAGGGATGGTCCTGCCTTGAACAGGGGGCTGGACTGGATGACCTCATGAGGACCCTTCCAGCCCTACTTTTTTGTGATTGTATGATCTGAGCCACACTGAAATCTGTGGAATTATTTTTATTGATTTCCATAGAGAGGCATAACAGCCAGGGATGTGTCCTGAGTGAGGGCAGAAGCTTAAGGGGCTAGGTGAGTTGTGGTGGCTGCTGTTCATGCACTTTCTCGAAGTGCGCGCCTGGGGCTGGTGCCCTGGTCACCCACTGCTCATTACACTACTGCTTCCATGGGTCAGGTCCCATGTAAGCAAACAAAAGAAACATGTACATTAAATGATGTGCTATAGGTCACTCTCACGTCCTTCATTACAGTTCTGTCACAAAACAAAAGGGAGGATTCAGGGTGATATTTGTGCCTGTGAGGGAACTTGACCTACAGACAGAGATAGCTTAACCTTGCAGAAAATAGAGCTTGCTTATTCATGGTCCTCCACCTCAAAATAAGTCTATTCCATACAGAACTTAACATAGTTAATGACAGCATTAGACCAACAACCCTGGAGCATTTTTTTTTCAGAGATTCTGCCTCACTTCCTCTTTCTGTGGGTGATCCCTGTCTGAGTCCACTGAGTCTATGATCTAGCTGCTGACATTGGCTGCTTTCTGGAATTCAGTTTTCCTGACTCCTGAATTTCTAGATGTTAAGCCCAGATGAGCCATTAGGATTATTGAAACTAATCTCCTGGATATATTAAGCCACAGAATTTCACCCAGTGAGTTCTGCTTCAAGACAGTGCCATATAGAAGTGAAGCTGGCTGTTAGATGAGAATAGGAAAAGCTGGAAAGGGGAGTAGAGAGGGGAAATGGCATGCTGATGGAAGGAGCTATGATACTTGAATCAAAATGCAGAGGAAAGAATGGGAAGCAAAGCAGATCGGTAGAAAGGTAAGGAGAAGAGTGTGTGGAGCAGGGACATGAGAATACTAAATAGGAATTCAAGTGGAAGAAAGATATGGATACCCCAGCTAGGCCTAAATGAACAAGAACAGATGCTGGAAGCGCAATATAGTCATGACAGCTTGGTGCTTTGAACAAGCTAAGTGGCTCTGTTGAGAAGCAGGGTCTATAAGCTTGGGTGAACTTCCATGTTACTATGGTGAGGCTCCTTCTAGTACCTGAGCTTGCTTGGGTATCTTTGCGAGGTACCAGACTGTGCCAGAGAGGCATATTGTAAACTGACCTTCTTAGAAACATTTCCTTTCTGCTTCACACTCTCATTGAAGGCCCATCCATTTCCTGTTCCAGGCACTCTTGACTGCCCATTGGGCTTCCACTACTGCTGGAGGGTGCAAACTAGCATCTCTCTCTCTCTAGCATTGTGCCTCCTTCAGCCATAAGGGCCATTTGCTTTGTCCTGATAGCCAGCATAGTTGGCTCTCTATACCATCTCAGTTGTGGGCCAAGCAGGAGAGATGAAGTAATAAAACTATTTCTGTAAATCAGACCTGGTTTTGCTGGATAGAGGAGGGGTGACTTAGGAGGTGAGGAAGCATGAGTTGTTGGCTTTTTGTTCTGGGCTGGCTTACTGTACCCAAGTGAACTCTATTCATCTGTGCACAGAGTGAGCCTTGAGCTGTAGATTCAGAGAAACAGAGACAGAGTCAATTCCTTGGATGCCTAAGAGTGAGGAAGAAAAGCCCCTTTTGGTTATTCTAATTTTTGGGGGTTTTTTTGCTGGATTTAAATCAGACTCTTAAAGGGCCAGCTGTCAAATAAGCTTGTCACATACAGTCAGGAAAGCTAGACAGTATGCCCTGATGTATTCCTAAATCAAAAAAGCCTTTTAGCTATTGGTGACTACCTTGCCTGTTTTGCCTGTTTTGCTACATTCACTTCTGTCTTGGTGATACATAATGAAGTAATATGTAATAAAGTAACTTCCTTAGCAGTTATTTCAGTTCAACCTGTTTCAGACACATCCAGCAAAACTGGCATGCTGCTGGTCTGCTGTGTGTGAAATTTCTTTCTGCCAGCCTCTCACGTGGCAGGACATTCATGAAAGGACAGACTGCACAGTCTTTCTTTTACATTTTCAGTTCCCTGTAAGCTATTCTTGTAGGGGAGGAGAAGAGGGTTGGCAACTGAGGGCCTCTCCAGCTGACTTACGACTGACTTAATGCTGTATCTGCAAAGAAAACCTCTAAGTGTTCAGCTGTGGGTAGGCGACAAAAGGGAACCTGGTTTTAGTCACAGAGTAGAGTCCAGGACCCTCTGCACGAGACTTTCAGCTGTTCCCTTGGGAATGCTACAGTGGGAGAAAAAAACAAAGATGAGGTTTCGGTTTCAATTAATATTTTTTTGTATTCATGGCTTTTCACAAAGGCATTGGTTTCCGCACTAACAAGGAACTGTGGCACCACTGTAAATCTTGCATGAAGTACTGTTTCTGCATTACCCATTAATGTAAAAGCCTGTGCCAGCTCAGAACTGGAAGACACCTAGACTAGGTACGCACTTGTAAATGGAAATGGAGCTCTGCCTGAAAAATTTTAGGCACTTCTGGGTCCAGCTATTAACAAGCAATGAAATAATAGTGAAATGAGTCTTTCAGAATGATCCCAGGAAAATAAATGGGTTCAATTCTGTTCTAAATGGAGAAAGATTTAAATGTGAAGAGACCTTCCACTCAGATGCTAATTGGTTCACTTTTCCCTATTTCTTTCACTGTCCCCTGGTTTGCCAAGGATAAGACAACTATAGCATTTTAACACTCCAGCCCTGTAATAAAACTACCAGGAACCTCTGAGTCTTGGGCTATGTGTAGCTTTTCATTAATACGCTCAAACTTTCTATAAAAGAGAAGAAGCGGATGCATTGGATCATTACGATGCTCGTGAGCTTTTTCTACAGTTCTGTGTGTTATTCCCTTCATGAATAATTTCATCCCATAATATTGCCCTCCTGATAGCTTCCCCCTTTTTTCTGTTAGCCATTATATTTGCATATATTCTTTTGTTTAGTTTAGTTTATTATCAATAATGATCTAGTAGGGCCTGATCCAAACGTCTACAGAAATTAACAGGAGTCTTTCAAACCCCATAGTGCATAGGGCTTTACAGCAGATGGAGTTTTCCTGACAAAGACAGAATGCCTGCCTACAGGGCTTACAGACTAATGGCACTACTGGGTACATAAGAGTACACAACAATATCAAAATGAACAAGTATAGAACAAAAAAGTACCATGAATACGGCAGCATGTGGGCTGTACAGAATGGAGCATGATTATTCTGGAGCTTGTTAGTGCAGTGAAGGCAGAGAGATGTGGAAGAGCTTTCTAGGCCACTGAAAAATAGCACAAAGCAGTAACTAAGGGAAAAAAGAGAAAGAGAGATGACAATGACTTTCAGGAGTCAAGCTGATAAAAAGTTTTCTGTCAGATTTCAAGTATCTGGCATTTGCTTTTTGTGTAAACCTTTGATTATTTCTTGTCAGTTGCCACAAAACAAAAGATGGCACTCTTATGTATAATGTATTTATTAAAAGTTGACAATTTATGCAGAAAAGTTTTACAAAAAAATGTTTTTCCTGATTTTTCTTGACAATTTTTTGAAGAGATGAAAATTTCCAGAGAAATCATAATTAGCAATAAAACTGGCAGGATTTTCCATCCAACCCTGATGAGAACCTTGCTGCAAGAATAACCTTGCTGCCAGAATAATTATAAACAGAAAATCTGTAAAAACATATACAGTTATAATTAATGCTTAGCAGAAATCAAAGTGAGAAGTTTAGCTGTGAGTATGGAAAGGGTGCTGGAAGTAGCAGTTGTGCATGACTTCAAATGATTAAATGTTATTATTTCCTTCTGTGCAAGGACACTTTATCACTACCATGGCCAACAAGTGACTGGGGTCACATTTCTAGTAGTGCTCAAATCCCTAGAAAGATTCAAAAGCACCCTAGGCAGATCCAGGGGGGTGCAGTAGTGCACCTACACCATTGTCCTCTCTTTCCCCTGATTCTGGCTCCACCCAAACTGTAAAACCAGCTGCCTAGGAGGGGCAGCAGTATTTCTATTCAGCTAGTACTGAAAGAGTCAGTGGATTTAGTGACTCACTATAATCTGTTTAATTCCTGTTTCTCTCTCTTCACTTCACATGTATTAACAACGGTCTTTCCTTTTTAATGGTCTTGATGTTCCACTAGTCAAACTTCTCTTTACTTTTTGCATTTTTGCTGTCTCTCATCCATTCCTGGTAAGCCTCTCTCCTATTTCACAGCACTGTAAGCTGTTTTTAGCTACAGCCAAAGATCTCATCTCAGGTCTGGTAACATTAACCTGGGTGTAGAAATGACTGACAAAGAAGTATTGGAGGCACTGTCAAGACACTCACAAAAGCTAGATTTTGTTTTATGAATCTGAGTAAAAGATGGACATTTAACTATAATGATGACAGGACTAATGACGCAATACCTTTTTTTACTATTTTTACCTAGTTTGCTTTTAAAAAAAATAACAGATAACCTAGCAAATTAGTACACATTCCAGTAAAGTTGTATGTGTTTTTGCTTTGATCCTAAACCAAATAACAAAGCGGTAGGCCCCAACCATATTAGTAATGCTTTGAGTTTCTCTTTAACTGGAGAAAAATGTTGTGCTATATATGATGATGTACCACACCATTTGCACTCTCTCTTTCAAAATCCTAGGTCCACCCATGTGAAGCACTATTAATATTCTGTTAGGTACTAATGAAAATGTGTGTAGTAAATAGCCCCTAAAATCTTTGGAACTCTAGCCTAATCTAAAATCCATGTATTGGTTGTTGCTAGTGGTGTAGGAAGTCTAATATACTGATTATTTTTCCCCATGGAACAATTCATCTGAACTCAATAATGGCTCAGTTTGATATTATGTTGGTCTGAAAAACAGCTACTGCCCAAGTTCTAGGTTTTTAAAAAAAATGAGTGCCCCACTGCAAGGACTATCAAAGAGGCCAGATTTGCAGAACATGCTCTCTGAGAATCAAGCCCCTTTATGACATGTCATGTGGGACACAAAATGGCTAGTCACTTTTGAAAATCACAAACAAAGCACTACAGACTTCTGTCACTTAGACAACCAATGTATGACTTTCCAGTCTCAAGGCCTAACTCCCCTTCTAGTAGCTTGCAAGCTTCTCAGTTGGGAACTTTTAGAAGCTTTGTTTAAAGATGCACTTCCTTGATATACTCTCCATCATTGCAACTAGGTGCCTTTTCTCCCAAAGATTTAGCTACATTGTTAATGTCTGCCTAATTGTGAGCAGATTCACGGGGAGCCTGTGCCCCCTCTTTGTTTAGCACTATAACCATTCTTCTTCCCCTTTATTGGAGGGCTGCTTCCAGTCAAACTTACCCTTCACTTTTGACTATGTGCATTTTACCTGCGCAGTTGAGCAGCCACCAGCTGCCAGCTGAGTCATGCAAGAACTGAAATCCCTCAACTGTCCAGATAGTTCAGTACTATTACATGTAACTTTTTTCTGGGCTTTTTACTCAGGAAAAGTAGGCACATTTTTTTAAATTATAGTAAATTCAGCCTTAAAAATATAATTTCACTTGTCTGTGGAGGATCAGAGTTTTTATCTAGTGCAGCTTGGAGTTGATTTGTTTGTTTTAATGAAAAGATTATCTATCTGTCGTAATCTCCTTTGATTTGTCACATGCCTGTAGTTGATTTAGAAGGGTAATACACATGCACATTGTTTTAATACTATAGACCGTTGAGTCCCTTCCAGAATGGACATATGAAAAAAAGAATGCTAATTCTTCTCTCCTCTTTTTGGAAGACTTGTCTAAAGCAGGGCTGTCCAACTCCTAAATTTATAGGGGCCAAGTGCCTGTTGGCCATACCAGTAGGAGCTGCAATACCATGAGGGCCACACCAACATGAACCACAGGCAGTCCCCAGGCTGCATGCTGCTCAGACTCTACACCTTCAGGTTCCCATCTGCAGGCTGCCCTTCCTCGTGGCACCACACCTATGCATCAGGCTGCTGTCTCCCCACAGCCAGGTGCACAAGCGGAAGTTACAGGAGGGAGGGGAAGACCAGAGACCCTAGCTGCTCATGCAGCTGGAGTGATGGGGGGAGCAGCAGCAGGGTAGGAGCCCAGGGGATATATCTCAACTCCTTGCAGCCCATACAAGGCCTACAGCCCACCAAAGGAACAGCTACTAAACAACAAGCTAACAGTAACCAATTGGTGTCAAATACCAGCTCTTCAGGCTGGAATCAATTCGATCATATGCAGTGGGGTCTTCCTGGACTGGTGGGTAGGTATTGACATAACTGATGCCATTTAAGGCTTTGACAAAAACAATGCCATTAGCTGGATGTGGGGCAAGCAGTAGCAGTTCAGGATTGACTTACTTGGCAATAAGAATGACCTACTTAGCAATAAGAAAGTTGAAAGACAGACTATAGGTAACAAAGTAATAGGGGGATAGTTGCTGTGAAGGAATGATTGGCCAGAACCCGTGGCATAACCATATATAGAAGCTTGTCAATCATATAGGAAAAAAAATTGTAAAAACTTATAAACAGCCAAAGAAGAAACTTAACACGTAGGAAGCCAGATATGCAAACACCACCTAGGTACTGCAATTGCAATCCTCAGTGCTGTGACAGTGCCCAGTCAGCCAAGTCATCATGCAGTGTTTGGAAGCCCTACAAAAGGATGCTTTTATAGACCTCTGGGAATTTTGATATTGCTTAAGTGTTTAATAAATTGGATCTGAGACTGGAATAGCCTCATCAATCAGTTTATTCCATCTGTGCCACCCTTTAATCAAAATTAAGTACAACAGGTGGACAACCTGACAAACAGCCCTGGCAGCTGTAAGCTTGCACCATTCTGGTTTTGTACCATTTGAATCCAAAATACAGTACCCTTAAAAACATCAGTGCAAATTATTTTACTACAGATTGTTTTAACATATGGGATGGAGAAGAGGATTGGAGTGAAACTCCTGGGATACGAACGGGGGGGGGGGGGGGGGGGGAGA
>NW_005842015.1:510735-568377 GCF_000455745.1 Alligator sinensis
AGGGAAAGAAAAGGAATGTTCCAAGAGTAATCATATTTTCCCATTAAGCAATGCTGAATCAGGTGACCCCCAAAAAATAAAGATAACATCTAAGGTGCTGACTCAGTAATTGCCTGTCTGGAGCTCATTGCACAATCAGGGCCTAAATATTTCATTACTTCATAGGGTCATATGCTGTTGTAGGTCCTGTTCCCATTGTCATGATAGGAGTTCCATTGGGGTGAGCAGGATAACTTCTCTGGGCTTCAAAAAACCCTTGCCTCAGAAGAACTAGCTTAGAATTGCCCACCAGAAGGAAAAGGTCTGTATCAGAATAGTCTAGCTGGCAGCCTCCAAGCTGCACCAGGCCCCCAAAGGGTTAACACAGCCACTGGACTCCTGGTCCAGGTACCACTCTCTTGTTGCTGCCAGCAGGGCTTCCCCACCCTTCTCCAGCTTCTACTACCTGCCCCTGTCCCTTCCCTGAGGGTCAGGGTGGCACAGCACAGACTGGGGCTGAGGGAGTCATGGTTGGAGGGCTCAGGGAGGAGCTGGCATGGCATAAGGGCATGAATGTGATGCAGCATGAATTGCCCTTTCCACTGGATGGTGCGATACAGTGCAGGAGGGCAGCACATGTGGCGCAGGAGGGTCCCATGCAGCACAGCATGTGGCTCAGGGGCCATGTGGCCCATGTGGTGTGAGACCATGTGGCCCCTGACCACTCAGAAGTTGGACAGCACTGGTGGTCTGTATTACTTCACACAAATATATTATCAGGCGGAAGAGATCAGGAACAAACATACTGGTTGACATGCAAGCAGGGACAGAACCAAATGGGGTGCAGTGGCACAGATGCACCCCCCACCCCCTTTCAGTCAATGCTGCCATAGGAGCAGTAGCCAGGGACTTCTTTTAAGTCCCTGAATCAGGTAAGAATTCCATGCCCACCCCCTTTTCCCCTCCAAGTCATACCTCCCCAGCCCTCCCATCGTCCCATCCCTATGGTTACTGCTATCTCTGGCTGCCCCTGGGGCAGTGGTAGGGTAGAGACTCCAGAGCTGCTCTAGCTGAGCTCCACAGGGAGCCCAGCTTCATGGCAGTCACAGGCAGGTTTCCTCTCTGTGCCCAGTCCCCCTGGATGTTCCTTGCCAGCCTGAGAGCAGGGACAGGGGAAGGGAACCTGCCAGCTGCCATGGGGGCCACTGCCATCTCTGACTCAGCCTGGCTCCAAGTGCAGCCTAGCTGGAACAGGACAGGAACATATCTTGAGCCTCTCCCTGAGCCTCTGGGTGAGCTGGGGACAGTGGCAGTGGTGGCCAGAGGAGGCGTGGAATGGGAGGGAAGGGGGCATGCTGGAGTGCACAGCACAGAACGGAGTGGAGAGGGAAGTTATGTGGCTGAAGGACCTAAAACACAATCCCAGATGTTCCTAAGCATGGTCTGCCCACCTGGAGCGGGGAGGCAAGGAGGAGCAGGGATATACAGCCACCACTGCAGCGCTGGTCACTGCTCCCACACACCCCTTTACAAAAACCCGGATCCACCCTATATGCAAATCCAAAAGAACATTACTGGACTCAGGTGGAAACAGGAGTAATTGAAATAACCATTTTTCTAGAACATTACCTTGGATAAGTCCCTCAGGCCCTATGATATGAGTATAGGCTGGGGATGAGTAACAAAATGCTCTGAATAACTGAACAGTGAAGCCAGGAAGGGGCAGACTGAGGAAGGTCAGACTGGGAAGATTATTTAAGTAAAACATTTCCAGTACTCAGCAGAAAACAGATGTGTGATCTAGTTTCTCAATGGTTTCATTCCCAGGCACTTTAGTATTAATAATAGATCTGAAACTTTGAAGCAAAATGTACACCCCTGGCTACAACATCAGAAAGCATAACTTGCTCTAGCAAATCTGTTGGCTACACAATGGGAAAATGACATATGGAATTACCATGTGCTTAGATGCACCTAGAGATCTGAAGTCTTTTGCTACCACATAGGCCTGTGGGTAAGAAAAACCTAGAAAATAAATAGATTTAAGGTCATCCTGTAGATTTCCTGGATGTAGCCTCTTGGATTTCAATTGCTGAGCCCTTTTAGCTGCAAAGGTAGCCATTCTAGCATGAAAGCTATTTTGAGATAGGGACTGCTTTTTGTGATAAGTTTGTACAGAGTTTAGTGGGGATGTGTGTTTTGGAGTAAGGCTTCTAGACACTACAACAATGCAAATGATAATCATGGACTCCTGAAAATTGACATGCATGATTCCAGGATTTTATTTAAGAGTACTGAAGAGTTGCCATTGATTTCTAAGGGCTTTGGGTAGGGCCCTACGTGCATATAATAAAAGAACACACTCAAATACTTAGCAAAGAAAATCTAGATCTAAGTCCCATTTAAGGGAAGTTAGGTACTTAGGATTTTCATCAACTTCCTTGGGGCTAGATCTGACCTTCATTATACAGGCATGTATATGGGAAGGGCATTTCTTGCTTATCAACATCTCTACTTTAGCTGATGTCCTGAAAGAGGCTTGATGGCATATATCATAATATGCATAGCAAAAGTATTATTAATGATCATAGCACTGAGCAATTAAAAGCTTAGCTACATTTTTCAGCTCCCAGATCATGAAGTGCAACTTTGTGATGTATGAAGCAGTAGTCCTGTCTATTTTCCTGATGCTTACCTGTCCCTAATATAACTACAGTGACTATTTGTTTGCATACACCAGATTTCCAGTGAAGCTTCTGCACTGGCAGAACACATCTCTGATTGGTGGTAGTCAGTGCCAAGTGAGTTCACAACCCCCCCCATGATCACGTGCAAAAGAATCAAAATATTACTGTTATTTCAGTTGGTACTTGATCAAATGCTGCTGTCACTTTATTTGCACTTTTGCATCACGTGACATCGACTGAGTTGCAAGGGTGTGGCTGAGAACAGAACCTGGCCTTTCAACAGCTAATTCTAACCTGCTCCCATTCTGCCCTCACAAATAGCTCCACAAACCTATTGCAGTTTCTGTGAAGATGCTTTTGCCTCCACTCCCAATGAAGTGAGTTAGATAATAAAAACAAAACTTGTACAGGCCCCAAATTGCAAAGCACTTAATCATCTGCTCAATTTAAGTATGCAAGTAATCCTATCTCTATTAAACAAAATGCTTGAGCAGGTGTGCTTTGCATATAAAATACCTTTGTGCAGCCGCACACATCGGCCTCTACAAAACCTCAGTCCTCAGTTGGTGAAATTACGTGTGAGCAGAATCTCTCTCTATGGACGTATGCCTGACCTTTGGAAAGTGAACACCAAAAAAGGAGAACCCACAAGAATGGCTGGCCAAATAGTTTTACTCACACACTTAGCAGGAAATAAAACCCTTTCCTTTTTTTATGTAATGAAGATAGTGGGAAAAATGGGGTTGGTTGTTAGATGAGACTAGAAGCTGGAAAGGGGAACAGAGCGGGGAAATGGCATGCTGATGGAGGGGCTATGATACTTGAATTCAAACGCAGAGGAAAGAATAGAAAGCTGTCAAGCAGATCTGTAGAAGGGTAAGGAGAACAGTGTGTAGAACAGGGACATGGGAATGGCAAGTAGGTATTTAGGTGGAAGAAATATATATGAGTAAGGAAAGGAGAGGTCCTAAAGATTTAGAGGCCACTGGCTGCAGGTGATTAACCCAGAGAAGGGTTGAGAAAAGAGAGTATGAAGAGGAGAAAGTGAGGACAGAGAAAAGGATATTTTTCAAGGAGAAGAAACATCGGGCCTTGTTCCTTATTGCCCTGAATCTGGCCTTGTCACTTAGACCTGTGTTGAGTGGGGAAAAAGCAGCAGCACAGTGTCTCTGTACATAAACTTTGCATAAGTGTGACAGCACAAGATTCAGGACAGAAGATAAATCAGGCCCAGTGAAATTTAATGGGAAGGCAGAATTAAAGTCAAGTAATACCTGGGACTTGGGATACCAAATGAAAGCTTGTTCTAGAAACCTCAGGAGGGCCAGAGCCAGAAGTGTGAATGGCAAACCTGAAAGTACTGAAAGTCAATGATAAAGAGATAGGGAGAACCATAGATGAGCAAAGGAATGTCTTTAGATTTCAAACTTTTTGGCAAATTTGTCTTGTGGCTGAAGTCCAAGCCAGTCATCTATCTCATTCTTAGTCATTCAAAACACTCAATCTGCCAATCATTTACTATTTTCCAATTTGGGCTCTGCTAAATCTGTTTCTATTGTTGAAGCTTTTTGGCTATAGCCAAACCAACACCTTTCTAGCCAAAAGTAAATTATTTTCAGAGAAATCACATGCTATTTCTGTTAACAAGTACCAGAGATTATGTCACTTTTCTGACCTGCTTGTGGCAGAGTAAGAAGGAAACTGATATATACAGGAGAACAGACCGTCTATGAAGATAATTAATATTACAGTGACTGTGATGCTACAGTAAAATCTCTGTTATACATTTAACTAACCGAAATACTTAATTAGCCAGAATTTCAGCGACGGGACGTACATGGCGCTGCGCTGCTTTGCTGGCTGCTGCGCAGCTCTGAGGGTACCCGCAGAGGGTATCTGAGTGTGCATGCTGGGCTGCCCTGGCATTTGGGGTGGCTGACTATTGTGGCATTTTTATCTGTATACTATGTTATTCTTTATACAGTATGTTATTCTGTAACATATTGAACACTAATTCTTTGAAAATTTGCACTACATGTATGGCAGTCTTCCTTGAGTATAACTCTCAGATAACTGGAATTTTTAGATAACTGGCACCCCCCATTGCCCACTCACGCCAGATAACAGAGATTTTACTGTACCTCGGAACATGTCCAATGACCTCTGACTGAATAGATGTTTGCAGGCAGCGTAGATATGCACCTTGATTGACTAAATAAGATAAATATGGAACACAAGCTTTTGTGAACCCAAGTTGACTTCATCAGATGCTGTTTGAATGTTAATGGATGTTTGGCAGCATCAAGGATTGTATCTTAAACTATCAAGGACTAGGGACTTCAGTTCTCCAACTCTTTATTTTCCTCATCTTGGAATATGGGACACAGCATCCTGAATATAATAAATAAGGGGAAAAAAGGATTGACATGAGCCTATTGGTCATGCTTAATGGGCATCTAATGTATGTGTAATTCAGTTGGCAGTCAACAAAATGATTAGAGACACATTAATTATCACTTTTTCTTATTATGGCTTAAGTCAGCAGGGGCTAACCTTTTTGCCAGGCATGCCACAAGTTAGCCCATCACCCACTTCGATTGCCACTCTGATCCCCTTCCCCTGCTTTCTGTGCCATCCTGTTCTCAGCCTGAACTGCTGCTCTTTCTGCTTCCTTCCCTGTGCTCCCTGCCCAATGTACTGCTTTGCTTTCTGCTTCCTGCCCTATCTGCTGCCCATCCCCTTCCCAATCTGCTGTGCCACACAGAGACTGCTATCACCTGCAAGTTATCTGGGTTCTGGCCCCACTCTGAATTACCAGCCATCAGTCATTGGGAGGCCAACACACACAAATGGACAGAACTGGGATCTTTCCCCTGGCCTTTCAGCACCGATGCCCAGGGTTCAGATTACACTTTGACTGTTGGTGGGGGGGAATCTGCAAAAAAAATTAAACCCCTTCATTGATTAACAAGTCCACCTAGGTGAAGGAGCAATCCAGTTGGAGACCCCCCCTTTATGATTTTCAAATCTTATGGGGGGGGCTCTCGTTTCTTATGGGGGGGGGGGGGGAGGGAGAGACTCAGTGGCCCCAGCTCCTCCTGAATTCACACCCTGCTGATGACATATTCTGGAATTACTTGCCACCCTTGGAAAAGCTGAATCTCTTCTTTCTGAAAATGAGTGGGTTTGGAGAGCCTGGGTGCCAGGGGTCTCTGATCGGATTGCTCCTTCACTTAGGTAGACTTGTAAATCAATGAGCCCGTTTAATATTTTTTTTGTGCACCCCTGGACGCTGAGTAGAGAGTTCTGGGATCGGCCAGATCAGGTGCAGTTTGACGTTCAGTTATGGGGGAAACTGGGGGGACTCGGGTCCTAATTCTCTGGTAGGCTCTGATGTCATGCCTAGGCGCCAGTGGCCCCAGAGGTACAGGTACCCGTGCTGGTGGCACGCGTGCTGCCACCTAGGCTTGTGTATTCAACTGAGCCGGGGGCGATCTAGGCGGGCTAGCAACCCCTTCCCCTTCCCCTTCCCCTTCCCTTCCCCGTGCCAAGCTGCAGGTTGCGCTCTGCTGCGGGGAGGGCTAAACAGGCGGGAGGCTGGAATGGGGGCGGGGTAGGGTCCCGCCCCCCCTCCTCTCTCCCACAGCGCATTCGCTGCGGCCTTGTGACGTCACGGCGTTCTAAAAAAGAACACACAAAACAATCGGCATTGAGAAAAATAGATACATTTCCCACCCCCCTGTTTTGTTTTGATCCTATTTAAAGGGAACCCGGCAGGCACACGGACGGGAACGGCGCTTCGGACCGAAGCCTGCCCAGGCTGAAGACATGGTGTCCCCGGTCACTGTGGTGAGTGCACGGGGGGCTCTGCGGGCACGGCACGAGCCAGCTGGGGAAAGCACCCTTGTCCCCACTGCCGGCAGTGATCTGGACCTGCATGGATGGGTGGCGGGCAGGTCCTGCCTGGGCTGGGGGCATGCGATCCTCTGCCCCGGCAAAGCACTGCTGCCTAGGCTGGGTCGAGCCGATTCTCCATCAGCTTGCTGCTTCGGCGAGAGGGGGCGGGGGGTAATAACAAGGGGGCAGAGTCTGATTCCTGTCTGCTACCAGCTTCCCCTCGCCGGGCTGGGCTGGGGACCGCACTAGCAGCAGCAGCAGGATGGGATTGGGGAGGCGGGGGGAGACAAGCCGCCGGGATGAAAACATTGGGCACGTGACTGGGAAGCGTGACTGTGTTGCTTGCCCTGCTGGGGTCCAGCCGGGTGCGGAGCGCTGGGGGAGGCGAGCTCAGCCCTGCCCGGCCCTGCTGGCCCAGGGGCACCGGCCTGGTGCTGCTGGGTCCTGCGCTTGCCTGGGCATTGCGGGGCTGTGCTTTGGTGCATCTGCCCCTGGCCTGATGCGGCGGATGTGCAGGGATGTGGGACAGCTGCTGGGGCAGGGAGGGGAGGTTGTAACGCAGCCTTGGCCGCTCACCGGAATCCCCACCCCCAGCCAGGTGAGATCCCGCAGTCCAGCCAGGATCGCCCTTCTCTCTCCCTAATCAGATTTGTTTGGAAGGGGAGGGGGAAAGAGAGCCTGTCCAATCCGGCTCAGGTACTGCAACAGTTTTACCAGAGCACTGCAGTGGTGGTGCCCATCTGTCCCTTTCTAGTGCCCAGCTACTAAAAAGATAGTCCTAGCCTCTGTCCAGTTAGAAGAGATAAGAAAATCCTTGGTACAACCAGCTCGGCTGACAGCGATTTTAAAAAAAAAAAAAAAAAAAAAAATTTCTGTGCCTGTCCCCTAAACACCCTGTTGTTATCCATGCAATATTCAGAGTGAAGTGAAAGACAAGGTGCTTCGTGTACCACCACTTCAAGTGGTATGGATAGCAGTAGAAAAATGGCAGTGCAACAACAAGAACTGGAAACTGTCTTGCATCGCCCTTTCTTAACAAGGTTATCAAGAATGCGCTCAAGTGCTTATGTTGCCTAAGAAGAAAAGCTTTCCCTTAGGCAGGCTCTGTTCTTTTTAAAAATCCACTGTTAAATGTTAATATATTAACGTAGCACAATTACTCATAAGATTGATTACTGCATCACAGTACCAGTGATCTAGGATGAGCGTCAAATAATAGTCTAGTTTTGGAGGCAGACAGGAAGAGAGAGATTATAGCCCTATCTTAAGTTCAGAGGAGCAAGAAAAATATTTTTATAAATGGAACAAAGCAGCTTACTAATAAAAGGACAAAAAATTACACCCATGAAATGCAGCAAGATTTGACCTAAAGAATCGGGAGTCTGAAAAACATCTAAAGGTTTTCAGGTATATCTTTGTATCATCCATCTTCTTCATTAGTACTAGCAGAAGCTAGTGTGATGCCTCACTAGCTTATTTTCCTTTATCTCTTTTCTCTTGGTAGAAGGGAAAATTCCCTCCCCAAATTATGGCAGCAGTTTTGCCAGTAGGAGAATTGAGGTGTCGGCTCCTTCTTTTACAATATTAATTTCAGGAGTGAAAACTCCCCTCTGCTGAATATAACACATTAAGATTCTGACCAAAAGTAAAGGGGTGAGGGAGATAATGTTGCAACTCTTGCATTGTTGTCACTTTTATTTAGAAATACTTTCCTGTGTACTCCAGCAGGCAGGGCTGCTACAATAGACTGGATACTATTTTCCTGCTTTGTTAGATCTTTTCTCTGGGATTCTCCAGTCCCTTTCCAATGTCAGGACAATCGTAAGTTATAACAAATGACAGTTTCAGGAATCGGAGCCTCTGAATGCTGTATAATCTGTTCTGATTTTCTTTGCTTAAAGCCTCTAACTCTCCTCTCCTTTAGCTTTCCTGGTTCCCAGGATAAAAATTGTTTGGTAAACTCTTTCAAAACCAGACTACTGTGTTTGTAATCTTTGTGTGGCCTTTTCATCGTATCAGTGGCTCTGTGCTGTTCTCACCTGAAGACTTCATCTCCTAGTTTCTCCAACTTCCTTGATTTGACGGATTCCCCTGCCTCTCCCTCCTTGACTGGCATTAGTGACAGCTGAATTGCCGCAGTCATATCAGAGAAATTTCAGGGGCCTGAAGCCTCTCCTTGAGGCCTGCAGACAGAATGGTGCCAGCTCTTGGTTCTGCAGCCCAGATTAAGGAAGTTGATGCTCTGTATTTTTTTTTTTTTTTTTGGCTTTGGCCATTACCAAACTCTTCAATTGTACAGTGCTGTAGTTTCCACAGTGATTATCATGGTGAGAACAGATTTTTTTATAGTGATTGCTCTCAGCTCTTTCCTAGACAATTTTTTTGAATCCTAAGTGTTTTAACTCTTTAGTCCCATCTGTTCAGTAGACTATTTCCTCCTCCTCAAGTTCTCATGTAACATTATGGAACAGCTGCTGTTGAGAGAGCAAATCTCCTGGACCAATGTAAATAACTTTTTTCCCCACACTAACCCAGCAGTAGAACAACCATTTACTAGTTAAGCTTTCATTATTTAAATATCTCAGTGTCTGTCTTTGGGACCCTATGACCCTCTCCTCCTGCTGTGAAAAGGAGTCTCTGGACATCATACATGGACACCTTACTGGTACCCCCTGCTGTCCCAAGATCATAGGAAAATTAGGGTTGGAAAGGACCTCATGAGATCAGCTAGTCCAGCCCCAAGCTTAAGGTAGGATCATCCTGGACTAAACCATCCCAGTCCAAACGACTGTCCAACCTGCTTTAAAAGTTTCCAGGGATAGAGATTTTTCAATGTCTCTAAGTAGTTTGCTCCAGTACTTGGCCACCCTCATAGTCAGAAAGATCTTCCTGATCTCCAGGCTAAATTTCCTCTGCAGTTTGAGGCCATTGCTTCTAGTTCTGACCATGGCAGCTGTAGAGAAAAGTCTGTGCATCTCTACCCTCTCTATAATCATCCTTCAGGAATTTGAAGACTTACTCAATCCCCACTCAGGGGGTGCGTCTACATGTGTGCCTGACTGCGCAGTTGTTACTTGCTAAAGCAAATAGTAAATGACTGTGCAGTAACTGCTGTTACTGCGTAGTCCCAGCAGTGTATGGGTCGTTTCCAACCCTACTGCACAGTGGCCACAAGCTTGTGTGGACGCACCCTGTCTTCTCTTCTCCATACTAAATAACCTTAGCTCTTTCAGCCTTTTCTCAGAAGTTATGCTTCGCAGGCCTCCAACCATTTTTTGTCTTGTCCTGCTGGACTCTGTAATCTGCCCACATCTTTCTTGGAAGTATGGACCCCAAAACTGGATACAGTACTCCAGGTGAGGCCTCACCAATGCTGAATAGAGTTGGAAAAATCACTTCCCTGTTCAGGCAACTAAATGGGCATGTCTACGTGAGGCATTTATTTACTAATTAGCTGCACAGTAAACAGCTTAGTTTATATATGCGCCCCTACTAGGCTGGCATAAACAAATTTACTCCGCAGCAGGATAATATTTGTAAATACAAATAGTTTCAAGTACTACTCTGCTGCAGAGTAAAAAAAACTCCAAAGCAGTGGATGTGTAGACACTGGGGGTCTGGCTGGGGCACAAGTGTGCTTCAGTTTGGGGGCAGCTTGCTGGCTAGCCCTGGACTGGAGCACCCTCCTTCCCCAGCCAGGTCCTCCACAGCATGTTGAGCAGGGGGAGCAGCCCTGGGCTGGCAGGCTGACCCTCCTTGCCCCAGCAGGCCCTCTGCCAGCTGGGGCAGCTCCATCCTGGCTCAACTTGTGCAGTCCCGGGTGCATGTGCAGATGCACACCTGGCAGCAATAAGCTCCAGAGCTTAGTGCTGTGCATTAATAGGCAAGTGTAGATGTGCCCAGGATGTTGTTGGCTTTCTTTTTTCCTCAGAAAGAATATACTTTTTATTCAGATTCAGCTTATGGTCCCCCAAGTACTTCTCTGTAGTGCTGCAGCCTAGCCAGTCTGTACTCATGTATACAATGGTTCTGTCCCAAATGCAGGACTTTGCACTTATCCTTGTTGACATTCTGAAGTCCCCATAAGTCTTGCAGCATCCTATAATTGGCTGTTGGCAAGAGTTGTCATCTGTCACCTATTATACTCTTGTAATATTTGACACATGCTCCCTCTGTGATGGTCTTGCATAATTTGTTGTAACACAGTCTGACTAGTTTTCTGGTTCTTGAGGCAGCTTGGGCTAGTGTTGAGCTTGGGCACCAGAAGCCAGGACACTCCAGTTTTGCAGATTTGCTGCAGATTCATAGAACTGGAAGGGACCTCCTGAGTCTCCAAGCCTATTCTGCTCTGATCACAAGCCAGCATGTCATATAATACTCCTCATGGCCTGTTCAAGCTCCATCTTAACAACTAGACTCCTTAGATAAGCCATTATTTCTCTTTCACTGTTTCTCTCTGTGGAACAAGGATAATGTTGCTTGATTCTCACAGGGCACTTGTGAAGCTCTGTTAAGATAATCCATGTCAAGCAGTGACTCCTTTAGCAGAAAAAATGTACAAGTTTACACATTCATGAGCTATAAGAGCTGGACCATTAGCTGACGTGGCAGTAGCTCATGCCTCTGAAGTTCAGTCTATGCATATAGGCTGATGCAATGTATTATCTTTAATGTACAGAAGAGAACTTTGCTGTCCCAGGATGAAAGAATCTATTTTTTATATATTACTGGATATCTTCATGTTCTGTACAGTTTTCAAGACAGAAAAGGCACCTATACAGGTACATAGAGGTTGCTCTGATGCGCTGTAATTACAACGCATCAGAGGAGACTCAATCAAGTCTGCTGGAGTGTGGTAAGTACAGTGCTCCAGCAGACCCCAGTGTTGCATGCATCAATGTGCCTGCACTGAAAAATGATGGTGGGGGCTCATTAACTAAAGCTCACTTGACAAGCTTTAGTTAAAAGTGCCCCCACTGCCGTTTTTCAGTGTAGGGATGCATGTGGCACTCTGGGTGCTTTAATTACAGCAGCTCTGAGCTGCTGTAATTTAAAGGGCCCCTCACCTTCCAGAGCATGTGCGTAAACGCCCAAAAGGTTTAGCTGAATACATTTAAAAAATGAAATAAAATAACCTATCAATAGTTGCACCAGAAATAAGCAAGCATTACTCTGCAAATTTAAATGAGTCCCTTCACTGGGCACTTACCATCTATTGATGATAACAACCACGCCTGTGCTGATCCACTACCTTCCTGTTTTGAAAAGGCTTGGCCAATAGCCAAGCCACTCTGAGCATTTCCATTGTGCTTTACATCAGAGGTAGATATTCTGAAGAAATCACCAAGACAAATAGATGAAAGGATTTTTAAATATTGTTTTCTACCCAGGAGTAGTTTGCATTGTTAGACACATTTTAGAGACTCCCTGCTCCCTCTTCCCCACCTGCCACCAAATCATTATGATGCACCTGGCAGGCTCAGTCACCCCTTAGCTATAGATGCATTGTTACATCCTGAATCAAGATAGGTTGCAAGGTTCATGCAGTCCTCGAGCATGAATTCTGCTCTTTTGTTTCTTGAGGGGAATCTTTGAGTTTCAATATCTCAGTGCATTTGTAATGTGCCTACGAAAACAGGATAACTTCCCAGATTATAATACAATTGCACATGGTATAAGTTTGTCTCCAACAGCATAAGTGAAATCTTACACTTTTGGGGAAAAATCTTAACTCGGTAAATAATCAATATATTCCATTCCAGAATCCCAAGGACTTTGCTTTTAAAGGCTAATGAATCAGAGTGGTCCTCCCAGTTACAAGCTCACTAAAGCCTGAGCAATTAATAGGTAGAGCTGTAATTCAGAAAGGACATACTTCAGTTAGGAGGGCAATGGAATGAGTCCAAACAACACCATCCTGTCCAATTATCATTGTTCCATGACACCCATAGAACACGGAGCATTTTAAAGTTTTCCAAGCAACATACATAGACTTACATCTTAAAAGGTAAATTGCAAAGCAAAAAAAAAAAAAAAAGTGTTCTGCAGTTTTTCTTTATGATGCATAATGAAACCTACGTAGATTTCTGCTTGAAATATCAGATCCTCAACTCCTTACATTGGATAGATCACTGGTAAAACCTGAGGAGAACTAGAGTGGTGATGGGCCAAGAAGCTGTAACCAGAGGTGCAGCACTTTTCTCTCTACAGCAGTGGTTCCCAACCTTTCCACCCCCCCCCCCCCCCCCCCCCCCGCTCCGGTGGGTGGGTGGTGCCCACCCTGACCCCCCCCCCCCCCCTGCAACTCGCTGCTGGGAGTGGAGTGTGGCGGCAGCACTGGTGGCCCAGTGGTGGGGGAGCTCCTGGCACACAGCATGGCTCGTTTTTTTTGCGTGCGGCACTGCTGGCATTGCCCTGCGACCCTTGTTTGGGTCATGACCCGGGAATGGGACCTGCTGCTCTACAGTGAAGAAGGTATTAAGTTTAGGCAGTCACCATTCTAGTCCTTCAACAAGCTTGTACACAAAAAAACTCAGCAGTCTTTTACCTTCCCTTCATGTTGTATATTTATATAAGCAGTTCACTATTAGTCATAGTTTTTTATATTCATGTGTAGGTTGTAATATGCTAAGCTAGCTGACTAGTAGGCTGAATGATGTATATGTCAAGGAGGTACATCCTTCACTAACCACAAAGTATGGGGACCTGTTGCAAAATCAGATTAGCTTGAAGTAGTTTCAAAACACCTTGCAATGCTGGTCAGGTCAGGGAAAAGGATTATACAAGAACCAGGTTTTCCTCCTGCTTAAGATAATGATCTTTGTGCTAGAGGTACACCAATATAATTGGTCGCATATCATATCAGCACCGATTAACAGGAAAATTAACATTAATTGGCTTTTTTTTTTTGCTGATAATGTCACTGATAAATGCTGCATGGATGTGCACAGCCGCAGCATGCACATGGCCAGGAATGCAGCCTGGCAGCTTGGAAAGCAGTGTCTTGCCAGTAAGTCTGTGGGTAGTGTGGGAAGGGTCCGGGGGAGGGAAGGGGCCTGCGGAGGCAGTTTGAGGCTCCCATGGTGGGAGGGAGGGAGGGAGTGGGGCAGGTGCTGCCGAGCTAGGGAAGTGAATGAACTGTGGTACTGGGAGTTGGAGGGAGCTGCGGGCGGCTTGTTCAGGGAGCACAGGGGATGAGTGCAGGCGGGCAGTGCAGCTCCCCACCACTGTGTGCATCCCCAAGGGAGGCATGAGGGGCAAGTACCCCCCTGGATTTGTGCGCAGGGTGAGGGTGGGCTGCCTGCTGCAGGCTCAGGGCCAGGGGTTGTGCCAACCACTTCCTGGTGGGGGGCCTGGGCCAGGGCTGCACTTGGAGTGGGTGAAGACAGGCTGGGCTCACCTGTGTGGTGCATGAGGTAGCAGTGGCTACAGGGAATTTTGGGGTGGCTATAGCCCCCCAAGCTCTTCCAGTGCCACCCCTGCTTGGGGCACCAGGCCTCCCAAGGGAAAGGCAGCAGGGGCAACACTAGGGAGGGCCATCACTGGGAAGAGGTTTATGCAATCCCTGGCCCTGTGCCCACAGCAGACAGCTCACCCTTGCCCCACACACCAATCCAGGGGGGCACATGGCCCTCATGCCTCCCCTGGGAATGTGTGTAGTGGCAGGGAGCCACTCCACCTCTTCTGCCCCCCTGGACAAGCTACCTGCAGCTCCCTCCTGCTCCTGGCCCTGGCATCCCATTCACTGCCATGGTTGGGAAGTGGCTGCTCCTGCCCCAGCCCCACTCTCTCCCTCACCGCCGGGGCCTCCACCTGTGTCCCCCATGCCTCTTCCCTCCCATAAACTTAGAAGCAGGAGGCTTTTCTCCAAGCTGCTGAGCTGCATTCCTGTAAATCGGCTATCCAATTGGTATTGGCCAATATGGCTGGTTAATAATCGGCTATCGGTATTCGCCAAGAAACTCTTTATTGGTGCACCCTTTGGGCAGAATATACCAGATGCAGCCATTGATGATCTGCATAAATAGCAAAGCTACCTGACATTTCTCACTCCCCACCTTTCTTGAAGTCTCCTAAATGCAGCAGCCTGCTGATGAGGAATGAGTTTCCTCAGGCAAAGCTGGACAACTCGAAGTCTGATTTGCAACTACGAACATTACCACAAAAAACGTATTACTCAGCAGAAGAAATAACCCACGGAAGCCTGGCACTGTAAATAGGAAGTGCTTCTCCACACATACTATAGGCTCTTCTCATCTAAGTGATGCTCCTAGACCATGTAAGAAATGTGTAAGCTGCACAAAAGCATATTGTGCTGTACCTCAATATGCACCATACCACATATTGCATTCAGAAATGACCCTAGCAGCAGTCAGTTACCCAGTGCTGAACCCCATACTGCTGGTACAGTTTACTGAACTACACTCCCTGCAGTGACCACAGATGCATTATAAACCACCTGCAGTAGAATCACCTTGTAAAGAATTAGATCCTCAGAATTGATATAAATCAAAGCAAAGCTCCACTGAATGGAAAAGGAGTTGCAGATTTAGACCAATGGAGAAGCTGACCCAGAAATGGTACATGGTCATCTTATCCAAGTCTCTTGCCAGATATACTTCCAATGGATTCCTCAGTACTATTCATTCCATTCAAAGTGACCCTAGTTAGGGGGCTTCCACTATTTGCTCCAAAACAGTCACAGCACGCTGAGAGCAGTTACTCTGCTATTTCTAAACAGTTCCAATTCTAAGTTTTACCACCTTCTAGTCTTGTAGGCCCTCATACAGTTTTGGAGTCTCATCACGCCCAAACCTTCTCTTATCTATTGTGCAGTATTAAAATTCCTTAACTAAATGTGACCAGGCTAGGTTTTTGCACAGTTTTTAGCTTTTTCCTCCAAAGGCAGCTGGCAGTTAGAGACGTACCACAGAACTGGACTACTGGGCTCTGGGTCAGGGAAGGGAAAGCAGGATGCCAACTGCTCTATGTCCAGATTAGCAGCAGAGCACATGTGCCCAGGGGAGGCACAGCACACTTCCTTTCCATGCCATCCAAAAGGAAATGGTGCAGTTGTGAGGAACAGCAAGACCCATAAAGAGTAAGGATGTGAAGAGAAAAACAAGAAGACCCACTGAGGAGGCTTTTTCTTTGCCATGGGCTGCGATGGCTTGAGAGTCTTTTTGGTGACAAATAGAAAACAAGACGACTAAACATAATGGGTTAGACGGGGAGTACATTTGCTTACTAGATATTGGCTATTTACATCTCTTCTTATTCTGTAGCCACTGGCACCAGCCTTAAGAGCAATACTTTCTAGAAGAACAGCATTGGTTTTATCCCATCTTTCCTAACACTTACAGTTTGACATGGGATCCATTACTGGAGGCTATGTTTAGCTCATGCTTGCTGGTTATGTCAAGCCCCCTTGCTGTCTCTGTGGCTTGGGTATTTTTTGGCTTTCATCTCCTCCACCCAGGAGAGGCTTCTAGGACTACCTCAACACTAGCTAAGCTTGGAAATCCCACCCCAAGAGTTTAGTGAAAGCTAGACACCCAACTCCCTTCAATGCCTTTGAAATCATGAAGAGCAATTCTGTAGGGGAGACGGGGCAGCATGGGTAGCAACTGCAGTAGAGAAGGCTCAAGTAACTACTCTCTGTGCTGACATTTCTGCCATTACTACTGTTCACAGAGGCTCTGCTTTCCTTTTCTCCACCACATGTGTTGAGGAGATAAAATGAGGTTTGGAAGCATTTTTAAGCCCATTTATAATGCGATGTGATGGGATGTTTGCGTCAGGGCAGTTTAGTTTGGCAACGTTTTGAACCACGTTACAACTGTATTTGAAGCCATGCAATAGGTTATACAGTGGAGCTGGTCTATAAAGTATATTGGTGATAGCATTCAAGTTGTGTTAAACAGTAGTGGAAAACACAGTTATCAGTACCATTTGTGCCCTAATACAGCCTTTCGGGGATGCCCACTAAACCGCTCAACCTGAACTCACAAGAGCTTCTGGTTCTGTTGATACAGCAACCACTGCTGCGGTATCAAAGAGCTTTCTAACAATGAGCTAAGCATCCCTCCCCCCCAACAGTTTCTTCTGCCCTTCCAAAAAGGGCTTACAGCTCTACTGGCTCTCTGGAAAAGAAAATCCTGAGCTATAACCCTTCAGCAGTATTACTACTACTGTATTTTCTCATTTACCACACACATCTTGTTTTTCAGAGGCAGAATGTATGAAAAAGGATTTTTCCAGACTTATGGCCTAGAGCAGTGAGGCTCAGGGTTTTGGCCATGTGGGCCAGAAGAGTGGCACAGGGCCGGTCCATGGGCTCGATCAAGACCTACACAGCAGGACTGGGCTCTGGGGCCTGACACCACCCCCTTTGCCCCAAACACTGGGATTGGGCCCTGGGATCATCCACACCCAGCTCTGAGGGCTGGGATCAGGTCCCTTGGGTTTGGAAGTTTTGCAGCAGGGGAATGGTGTCACTGTTCCCCCCTTTTACCTCCTTCCCCCCATCAAATTTCCAGACTTTTGGGGAGTGTTGTGGGCCAGAAGACATTGCACCATGGGCCAGATCTGGCCCACAGGCTGGGGGTTGAACCCCTGGCCTAGAGCACCCACCACAGTACTACATATCCACCATACCATTGTTATGGGGTCAAACTTGCCAAAAACTGGTGCCCATTTGAGAGTGGTTGTGAAAGGGTTAACACAGGCTGTGCCCCCTCCTGTTTCCTGTCCGGGAGAAAACTGGCAGTCACCTTGTAGCGCAGGGTCTTTTATCCTTCGCAACTCCATGCAGGAAGTTATGATGAAGAAAACCAGTTTCCCCATTTTTATAACACCCCCCATCCTCATTTTGGAGTACTGATTTTTGAGGGAAGGGGTGCGTGTAGCATGCAAGTAAGGAAAGGGTGTGTGTAGCATGCAAGTAAATATAGCAAGAATGAATTTGACTGGTGGTGAACATATGTCCCAATTTTCCCTGGCAATGACAAGAACATAGCATATGTCAATTGTACTGTATATGCCTAGCCTAGGTGATGATGTCCTGACTCATGAAAATCATGCCATTCTCCAATACCTGCTACTTTTGGACAAGTCTATAAGAAGAGTGCCACTGGCTCTGAGAGTTATAAACTTCCACTGAAGTAGGAAGCTGGTATCTTCTGAACAAGGCTTTTGTAGATCGCAGGATCACATGAAGAACACTCATTCAGTTGTACCTGAACAACTTCCGAATTCTCATACAGCACTTTGAGCCCATATCCTGATGGTGTGGATTATGGGAAGTATTCTGTGGGTTTTGTTGCAACTGGGAAACATGAAGGACAAGGCAAACTCAGGAAAAGTGACTCCGTATTACTGAAAAGGCATTGTGCTACATGTTTAAAGAGGCTCTCTCTTAGTTAGGCTTCACATCAGGATTGCTAAAGGGGTTTTCAAAATATTTCCCTTTCTGGTAAGTGGCTTCTCGCCCTTTAAAATCCACCCCCCCCAGTTCATGATCTAGTGATTCCATGCTAGTAGTTGTAGGTCAAGTCACAGCTGGGCATGCATGCAGGTGTAAAACGTGCACTTATATATAGCACTGGACAACTTTCTCATGAGAAATAGGAAATAGGCTACTGAGCAGGTGAAAAGATGGCCGGACAACAATTGTCACAGAAAGCAGGTCTCTGATCTCTCTCCACTGATGAACTGGGTGTGCACTTTTTTTTTGGAGAAGCAAGATGAATCAAATACTTTTTTCCCCCTCTCTTAAATATTTGATAAATCAGAAGCAGTTAAATTCCTTCCATAATGTATCAAGCCTAGCTCAATATAATACCTGAGGGAAGAGCACATTCTCTCTCTCACTGTCTCATAACCCAGGTTGTGTTTTGATCGAGTCAAATGTCCTTGACACTGCCCCTTGGATAAGTCCTCAGCTCCTCTTCCTTACAGGAGGGAAGCCATCAATGAAATGTTCGTACAGGAAGCATTACAAGTCAGCAATGATAAACACTATTGCCATGCAGACTGCACCTTACTACAACTGCATTTTTGTAAGTTAATTACAAAAAATATAAGCAACCGCAAAGAGAAGGAACCACTAAATGAGACAGTGGCAAGTGTGCTGGTTACAGTCACTAGAACAGAGCTAGAAAAGCCATATGGGTTATGTAAATGCCTAGCTTCCCAGATCCTTCAAGCAAATGCCACTGAACAAAGCCAAATATATTCCCTTTGTCCTGAAGGAGGAAAAAATGTCTATTAGTTTTGCTGCTTAGATTTTCCACATGGAAAGATCCTAGTTATGGTGCTTGGTTGTGGTTTTCAGGCTACGGGTCATGGCCAGCATGAGAAGAAAGAGGACAAATTGTGTGGTTTTGGAAGCCCCAGCAGGTGATGGCCAAGTACGTTGTCCTCTCTCTGCAGAAAATCAGCTCTGCCAATCCACACTGGGATTTGGGTAGGGCATTCTGAAGGAGGATGCCAGTGCTATTGGCAATTCTGATTAGGGACTCTGCCGTCATTCCTTAAGAGGACCAGGGAGGTGTGCAAGAAGGTGTAGGTGTGGATAATGAGGTTCAACAGGCGGAGATGACTCAGTTCTGGTTTACATGCTGCAGCAGGAGATAGATATAGTGAGATACTGCTCTATTGCATTCACTGATGCGGAGACAGGGGTGCTAATCTGGCTTTAAAAAGATGTAAACAAAAGCAGAATTAGCACTTGGGTCATGCTTTGCATATGGACTGCCTTTCAGCTCTTCCTGGTCTTCGTTTTCAAAGTACCTCAGAGTAAAGGCAACAAATGCTTGTCTCTGGGCTTTGGTCTCAGACAGGAATGACCTCAGAAGGTTTCAACACTGGTAGATCTCGAGCTGTTGCACGAGGGGGCAGGCACAGGCATCGGCGGACAAGGAACAGGGGCTCCTTATCCCCTGCTGCTGCTTTGAAAATTCTAACAAATTAATACATTTCTAAGTATAGATTCTAAGTATTGTGGGGTGGGGGGCATCTTAAATTCCACGTTGTCTTGGATTCAGGTAAATACAACAGTTTCCACAGAAACTTTGCTACAGGAAGGATGAGGCAGATCTTCACAATGCACCCATCCAATACTTGTTTCACATGTGGCAAACAAGCAGAAGCCACTGGGGATAGTGGCATAGTTGGAAACAGGGCTGGATTCTTCTTGCTGGTGGTGCAGGGTCAGTAATAACAGCACTGAAACCAGATCAGAAATCAGACCCCCTTTGAAAATGTGGCATATGGTAATCATCTCCTGTTCCCATGTGCATACTCACTAACAGTAAAAAGCTGCTGCAAATGTTGATTAACTACAAAAAAGAACCAAGATATAAATGGACAATATGTTTACATCCACAGTGACTTCATCGTGAAAAAAGGTCTAATTTCCATAATCCCTGGTCCTGGTATTCTGTTGTGACAGTTACTGCTTCATCTGTCCTATGTGTCTTTTCTTCTACTCATTGTTTAGGCAGCCATTATCTATAAAGCATTTCACTAGAGGTAGACTTCTAGTCAAATCCAATTGTTTAAATAGAAAGTCTCACTGCATCCACTCCTCTGTATGAGCAAGTATCCAGGGAGCCATGAAAAAAGCTGCTTCTGGGGAGGTGGTGAAGAGGAGGAAAAAGATAATTAGTTGCTATAACAATTTAGAGGTGACAAGACAGATGACGGTTTTCCCTCATCTTCACAGGACACCTCCATTGGTCCCTTTCAGGCATGTTCAGATGAAAGGGATTTGTGATCCTTGTAGAGAGTTACCAGACTCGCACAGTGGAATACTACTGAGGGAGGAAAGAAACTAGCTCCATTTAACTGGAGGAACTGCACACTCTTACATTACTTTAAGACCATGAAACCAGATCCTGAGCTGGTATAAACTGGAATCACCCTATTAAGTCAATGCAGTCATTCCAGATTTAAGATAATTAGGAATGATGTTGGCGAGTAAGTCTCAGTACTCGTGTATAGCAAATGTATGTTAAAAATAAAAGGTATAAGAATCAATATGGCTCCATTAGCTGACAGATGATGTTTCCTTCTGTGGGAAGTATTCACATGGGAACAGGAAGCAGGCACCTAGACCACATTTTCAAAGAGAGGCAGTGATGTTCTTACTGAAACTGCATAAGAGAGGAATCCAGCCCTATTTCCAACTATGCCACTATTTCCTATGACCTGGCTTTCTGTTTCTTTCTTTCCATTAAACATTTTTCATCAATAATATTCCTGTAGGTTCTTCAGATGGATTTGGAAAGACACCATAGCACTGAAGAATAAAGGGAAGCCAGGGAAGCCCACACCTTTAAACAATAAGAACTTGCAAAACTCTTGAGAGTTTCCATAGTCTAAACATAGAAGTTTTTCCTGTCTTTCAGATCCCAGCACTTTATAAAGAGAACTTTAAGATATAATGCCTGATGCAGAGTTATTTCCAAAGCACTAAGATAACCCCGCTCCTACCCTCCCCCCACATCTTTACTAGTAGAGGAAACCCATTGCCAAAGATTTAGAGTACCTCTGAAGTCAGGAGCTACCACTGAACATATCTCCATATAGATCATGGAGAAAGGTCAGATCCTTGGCTGAAGTCAGTTCAGCTCCAATAACTTCAGTACAGCCGCGCAGATTTATATTACCCAAGGGTCAGGGCTGATCTTTATCAGACAACATCTATCTATCTATCTATCTCCTTCTGTTTTGCAACAGCAGCACAGTAAAGAGTATGGTTTAAGTAGAGAAAAGCTCCCAGCTTTTTATTCTATGACCATTGCTTCATTCAGCTGCACAATCTCAAGCATGTTGCTCAACTTCTATCACTGTTCTCCATCTGTGTAATGAGCAGGGCGGCATACATCCTATGAGGAAGATCAGCTAGTTGATGTCTGTGAAGTGCTGAGAATTATCCATTTAGTAATCATGCTTGGCACATACACCCTCATATTGAAAGTACCAACCCCCATCTATTTTTTCAGCTGAACTCCCAGGCATGCAGAATCAAGATTACTTGCCCTGCAACATCTCCTGGATTTTAAAGGATCCAGAATTTGCCTATTAGAGCCCTTAGCCTGCTGGAAGTGCACAGGAGCCTGAACCTGTGGCTGAATTTGCAAGGGTGCACATGAAGTTAGAGGCAATTGCTACTGACATCAGTAGGAGAGTCTCCATTAACTTCACTGGTGAGGTATTGGACCCATATTGAGGCTAGTATCTGAAATAGGCTTCCCCAGGTCACAGAGGTCTGCAGCAGACCCTGGAAATAATATGTTTATCTCCAGTGTTCTGCTCCAACCCTTCCTAAAACCATCCATTCTCCCAAAAACATGTTAAAGTATGTTTGAAAAAACAAAGGATAGTTATTACTGCTTCATATTACATGCTGGTGGGAACTCTGTGTATATGGCTATCCTCATCTTCATCATTAGCAATTCAAGACTGGGTGTGAAGAATATGATATGAAACTAAAGTATTTATGCCTGTATCTATTCAGTTCTAAATTGGGAACCATACAATCTGCACTACCTCTTACATGCTTTTTCTTAGTGATGGATACCTGCACCCAACTGCTATAGATCCAGAGTCCAATCAGCACCACAGTGCCCATAGAGCAAAGCTCCCTGCTGTGTCGAGTTGCTGACCGGCTGGCTCACATTTCCATTGAAATCCATGATTTTCTGTCCATGAACATCATGCATTTCCTTTAACTTGCAAAATGCAGAGTTGCCAGGAAGAGTGAGAGAGAATTTACTGTATCCACAGAGCATGAGAAGCATTCCCCTAACGGGACTTTGCAACTGCCTTCAGTAGCCCTAAAGATAAGAAACCCCCTCCTGTTGCTTTCTTGCCAAAGGAAAGCAGTTTTCTTGGAATCTTAAGCAGGGCCATTACATTATATTATTATTATGTTATATTAGCATATAGCCCAGCTGGGTTTTTTTCCAGTATTAGTGGCTGTTTAGTTATTGTCATAATGTAAATGGCTGCTGAGGCCCATAGAAATCCAGGTCACTCCCCACAGGTTGTACCCAGAAAGCTAGTTCCCCACTGTGCATGCATCCATGCTATACAGAGAGGTCTGCCTGCCCTCCTTCCTCTGCAGGGGAGCAGCTCTGTCTTATACCAGTCAAAGGCAGGAATTAAGGGAATTGTAAACAAAACAAAGAGTATCATTATGTACCTTATAAGCCTATGGCACATCCACACCTTGAATACTTGTAATTTTGGCCCACACACCTCAGCAAGGATATAGAAAAGCTAGAAAAGGTACAGAGGAGGACAACAGGATGATTAAGGGCATAGCTTTACCTTGTCTTTCCAATTTCTACCTATTTACCTTCTCGTTGACATCCTGCCGCACTTAGATTCTCTCATTTCTTGGAGTCTCAGAACAGCAGAGACTCCCTATGCCTGAAGAAGGGTGACTGCGCTTGAAAGCTTGCCAAGAACTTTTTTTCCAACTACTTAGTTGGTCTAATAAAAGATCACATCTACCCAAAGAACCTTGTCTGCCTAGGGACGTGGAGGGGTTTTCATGTGAAGAGAGACTAAATAAGCTAGAACTTACCACCTTAGAAAAGAGTCATTTGGTGGGGATGTGATAGAAGTTTACAATACATTAAGTGCTGCAGAGAAAGTAAGTAGGGATTTATTATTTAAACCTCTCACAATACTAGCGCTAAGGGACACAAAATGAAACTATTAGATAGTAGGTTTAAAACTAACAAGAAGAAGGATGTAGTAGAGTTCTGCTGGTCTACAGTGTTTCCTTTTTGTCCCTAAATACCTGCTCAGTACTACAGCCAGGGCTGGAAGGCTGCTGGTACAGAAGACTTCTCTTGCACAGTGCAGGAATTGTTTCTCGACTTTCCCTAGCTGTTTTAAATTAGTTCTGTATGGCTTCTGCAGTACAAATACAACCAGAGAGTTTGGCCATGTGGTATTAAAGCTAAAGTCGAAGGTCCACAAAAGCCAAGCAACCCATCAGACAAGCTCATTTGGGAGAGCAGTTTTGAAAGCCAGTTGCACCCAAGGGACTGATGCACCTAGCATCAGCTCCAGCTGTATTGGACTCTCCAGCCTGAATGATTGGTACACGTTTAGAGCCTTCAGCACAAGTTCAGTACAGGTCTTTTGGATCCAGAGCAAGATGTTCCAACTTCTTTCCCCTAATGTGTAAGGCAGGGGTGGGCAATATGCGGCCCGCTGGCCAGGTGCAGCCCACCAGCCCGTTCTATCTGGCCCGTGGGGACCCTAAAAAATTTAGAAAAGTAATATTTATCTGCCTCTGGCTGCCTGTCATCTGGCCCTCGATGGCTTGCCAAAACTCAGTAAGCAGTCCTCCCCACAATATGGGCCACTACTGCTTGTCCCTGGGGGTAGGTGGGGTGGGGGCCAGCACTTGGACTGGTCCCAGCAGCCTTGCCTGGGATCCTGGGGGCCTCCAGGGCCTGCAGCCGTAGCAAGCTGTCAGCAGGGAGCCTGGCTGGCAGTTGGAGTGTGGCTGTAGCTGGCTGGGCTCCAGTTTTGGGCAGCACATACTGCCACCCAATGTGCCATCTCACATTTTTTTAGGTGCAGGGTTTGTTTGTTTTTTTGACACCAGGATCTCCCAGCGCCAAAAGGCCCCTCGCTGCAAATTAGCAGTGCAGGGAATGGATGCGCCCTACCCGAGTGGATTTGAGCCAACATAGAATCAGAAGTACCATTCTGGCTGTGTAAAAGGGCCATAAAAAAGGACAGAATTTCCTCCTTGGGAATAGTGATACACAAAGGCTCTTCCTTAGCTCTATCACACCTAGGTAACACACTACACATTAGTTCTGGCCATAGTCCCTGGCAGTAGAATACTATCCATAATGCACTGCATTTCAGCTAATCCAGTTTCCATGTAGCTGGCTGGGCTCCAGTTTTGGGCAGCACATACTGCCACCCAATGTGCCATCTCACATTTTTTTAGGTGCAGGGTTTGTTTGTTTTTTTGACACCAGGATCTCCCAGCGCCAAAAGGCCCCTCGCTGCAAATTAGCAGTGCAGGGAATGGATGCGCCCTACCCGAGTGGATTTGAGCCAACATAGAATCAGAAGTACCATTCTGGCTGTGTAAAAGGGCCATAAAAAAGGACAGAATTTCCTCCTTGGGAATAGTGATACACAAAGGCTCTTCCTTAGCTCTATCACACCTAGGTAACACACTACACATTAGTTCTGGCCATAGTCCCTGGCAGTAGAATACTATCCATAATGCACTGCATTTCAGCTAATCCAGTTTCCAGGGTGGGAAGGAAGCAGAAGACATGGGATTTGCTGTGGACCAACTGAGCCAGCCCCATCACAGCTCTAGATTACAAACACAGAAGGAAATTAACACTATCTTGAGGCATCTGTGCCTGAAGTGTAAGATCAGAGTAAGTAAGAATCAGGCCTTGAAACTCTGTGTCCTGTTGCTAGTTTCTTGAGCTCTCCACTTCCCAGCATGGCAACCTTTAGGCTGACATGAAGCCTAGCTATACAACCCTGCTTCTTTGACTTGGTAATGTAAAATCTGTGCCAGTTTCTCCCCTGCAGTAGGATGCGATATAAATGATAAAGAGTCTTGGAAAAACCTGGAAACCATCACCAGGATCAGCCACCAAGGTTTTTCTGTAAAGCAGCACAATGTTCTTGTACTGGCAAGCCAAAGCATTTCTTCTGCAAATGCCATTCATTTGGGGAGTCCAGTGCCTCCTCTGCAATTGTTCCAGAAATTGTGTCTTGCAGAAGGCCGTTTCTGTTTCAACCAGAAAAACTATCCTTTGTATTACATGAGCCCCTTAAAGCTCCAGAACAGGAGTACAAAACATGTGATGCACAAATCCAAGAATCAGCCCATGCCCTAAACATCTTACAACAGTATGATGAAAAAGGGATGGAAACAGAAGCAGATACAGTCTAGAAAAGGTAACAGGAAGAGTTAGGAATAGTGTTGTAAGAACAATGTACAAGCACTTAAATCTTCAACTGAATGGGGGTTGGGGAAGTTGGGTGTCATAGCAGACATGAGGTGCAAGATGACATTTGAAAGACTAATGAAAAGGTTTTGTGTCCGTTGGGTTGTTTTAATCAAATTCCTCTCATGCAGAAAGAAAAGTGTGGTGAAAAAGGAGAAGCATTTGCTCCCATACAGCATACTGATACTGCTTCAATGGCATCTAAGGTATATGATGCTATCTTGAGAGCAAGACTTTTTTGCCCTGGTTTCCAACAGCTGTTTGACCATGATGAAAGTGCTAGTTGATGTTGAGCTCTGCACCTTCCTTTCCATCTCCAAGACCGTAGAATCTCCAGCTGTTCATAGTAATGACTATTGGCAATAGCTTCTACCTTGAAAACCACCAGCACTTGCTAGGGAATGAGGAGTTATGGTCAGCCATCCCTCACCCCTTCATTCCAATCACATGCCTGTCTTCTTAAAGAAAGGTTCACAGATAACCTTGTTTACAACAGTCCAGTGAACAGCCCCAAATGACCTTTGGTGCAGAAAACCAGATCTTGGGTACAGAGCAAAATGTATTTGTCTCTAATCTGACTTAATGAGTCAGCCACAAAATGAAGGCTGTAGAGTCAAGTCCTGCTGTGAATTACTCAAAATTTTTCCATCACCTGTATAAAGTCCAGGACAAATACGTTAATGACTCTGACATGCAAGAACTGAGCTGTGCTTTTTATGCTCGCCTCACCCAAACTTATGGGATTAATAGCTCCTGTGCTGTGTAAGGTATTAGGTACATTGGTCACCTATACACAACCAGTTGTTGTCAAAAATACTTGCACAATGCTAGTGGAACACCAGTTCCCTCCTATTCTCAGGATAGACCATATCTATGTGTATTTGCATACCATGTGCTTCCCTCCCCCCAAGACAGCATGCACCTTGTTTTGGGATCATGAATGAAGAAAGATTTTTCAGAGTCATCTCTACCACAGCACCTGCTCACCGGGGGCTGAACCTTCCCTTTACCCTGCTGCTCAGTTATTTGCTACTGCCAATTCAGCAGCAGCGATGAGAGAGTTAAATCTGCAGCTTTGGTTCTGCAACAGGGAGAGGTTGAGTGATTCGGATTATAGGGCTTCACCCAGGCTCCATGAGACCAGAGCAATCAGCCCTGGACAAGCCAGTGTGAAGCATAGCCACCTGTCACCATTCCAACAGCTTCCTTGTGTAAGACATGACCCAGTTGAAGGGAAAAGGTGCATGCAGTATGTACATAAATACAAATAAAACACTGACATCTGTGATCTGGTGTAACGGTACCTACTAGATAATTACATGCAGTACCACTGCTGTGTCTCAATACAGCTGCAGGCAACAAACTGATTAATGCTAAATGCTAGTGCTGCTAATGCTGGCCATGCAGGTGTATAGCACAATGCTGCATCAAACTGTAGTAGGTTTTATTTGCTTGGGGCCAAAGTGCAGTGATCTGCACTTGAAGGTTGATACATACTTATGGGGTGAATTTGAGTTTCTGGGAGATGTGAAGAGCGCCCTCCAATTTTACCAGCAATTCTGAACCTGAAAGCAGTAACAGGCACTGTTGTACCCCCCAAAATAAGTGCAGAGGCGTTTTCTGACTCTTATCAAGAAGAAACTGTCCAATTACACCCACAGCTAAGACTCAGACATCTGCTCTATCCAATGTGTCCTATTTTTCTAGCTACAGATCTGTAGGGACCAAAAAAAGTTGTAAATTGAGTTGAGCCTCTTAAATAATCCAGTTCCCTCTCCCCCTTCCCCCCTCCATCCTTCCTGAGAATGAATCCTCATCCAACCCCTTTATTTGAATGTTCTACTAAGAAATTAGAGAGCCCACCTGGCACCATCATTTTAGTTTATTGTGCTGGTGCTAACAAAAGCACTTTGTTTGCTGCTTTGTGCAATCAAACTACTTCTCCTTGATTACCAGCTTCTGTTACTACCAGCACCCTATCCTTATTCACCATACCTGTTAGTTGCCACACTCCCATATTTTATTTAAATATCTTACTTGGCTATAATTCCGTGAGACACTCTCTCCCCCTTCCCCGTAATATTCTGAATGGCTGTTCATTAAAGAGATGGACTGAAACTTACACTGGACAAGGCCTTCCAGAGATGTAGTTTCTGTCTAATAGGTAGATAGTTCCATAGTACACCTGCTATAGTAGGCTGAATCAGGGGATGATGACAGAGACACCGGTCTCCTGAGAAACTGGAAAACAAGTGAAAGCAGGAAAGAGACTTTCACAACCATCTTGCCCTTGACTTTACAGGGAAATTGCAAGGGCAGATTCTCCCTTTGGTATCACCAGTGGGGTGAATGATGCTCCTTTGATTTTAAAGGGAATTGCACTTCCACACTCAAGACCTGAATTTATTCAATTTTTGGACATCAGCTCCTTCTTGCCTTACCCATACCATGTTTAACCTTTACCATGCTTAGCTTTGTTTTTGACAAGGTAGGTGAGAGAGGGGGCCTTGGCAGTGCAAGTGAAAAGGGAGGTAGATGCTGCTGCTGTGTTTTATTAGCTTCTAATAGTGGGAGGATGGTGCTCACTCCTGTGGGCAGACACTGCACCACCCTAGAACAGTGGTGCTCTTCCTCCAGCCTGTGGAACAAATCTGACCCACTGGATTCCCACAGGTCTGAAAATTTGGTGGCAGGGGAACAGTGGCAGTTAACACTGCAACTGCTCCTCCTGCTACCAAATTTCCAGGCTCTGCAGCCAGAGGACATAGCCCCATGCATCAGATGAGGCCCAAGCTGGATGTGTGGGACTGGGGGAAGCAGGCCCACTCTAGCACTTGCATTGAACCCATGCTTGGATTGGGTCCACAGACCAATCCTGTGCACCTGATCCAGCCCACAGCCCAGAAAGGTCAGGCACCACTGTCCTAAAACAATAGGCACGTTAACAAGCACTGGTCTGTTAGTTTCATGGTTTCTCCCAAGTTCTGCAGCTATGGAATTACTCCTTTCACAGTATGTCTGAGTGGGGCAAGATGTTTGACTGGGAAAAAAACCTAACTCTTGGTTTTTAGTTTTCAGCCACAATGTCCTTATCTTGGGAAAAGGTTAAGCTGAAGTTAACATAACTGCAGGTTGCACAGAATTCATTTTGCCTTGTAAAATGAAACCAATTGTCGCAACTTCCAATTCGGGATACAGCTGTGTAGGACTTCACATCCCCTCAGAAGGGCCCTTTGTTAATGCCAACGTGATTAATTCTCTCCCACCCTTTGCTCTCTCTGCACCTCCACTGAGGTGCCAGGAAGGGAGATTTTTCTGATGACAACAGTTAATGCAGCAGTACATTTGAGTTCAGCACCCAACAATTTTGAGGGCCGTTGCCAAGGGTTTAATTGTGTTCTCTGGCAAATTGCCACCATCTGTTCAGAAAAAGAGTAGCTTTTCTTGCTGTCGGCTCTACTGTTCCAGTAAGAACAAAGCTTTGAAGCGCAGCAAAATCAGTTCTTTGCATTGCTGGAGGCATCACTCTAAGCCTCTTGTAGGAAGGGAACACAAAGCCCATTGGGCTTCAGCAAGTGAAAGTGTTAAGCTAATGAAGTCTGTACTAGTAGTCCCATAGGCAGAGATCCTCAGTTACTGGCTGGAGCTGCAAGACAGCTTTCTGCAGCAGGTGTGCTTTGCAGAAGAGGTTGGAGGTGTTGTGCTCTAGACGGTCTTTGGCTTTTAATGTCTACCATCCATAGCATGTCATCTCTGTCTCCAGTTCAGGCCTATGCCAAATGAAGCCTCATGTTACTCTTCTACCAAACAAAACAAAGTTTTTCCACGCTGCAACTATTCCTAGCACTGAATGCCATAGAAAGTAATTTAGCAGGGATTCTCTTACTGCATCTAGAGGTCACAAGACACTAATAGCTGCCCAAATCCTCTAACATGCACCAGATATAATGGAAACATCTCAAGAACTTCCTCAAAGAGAACCTGTTTGACCAACCTCTTCCCATCATGCCATAGGAGGTGACAGACTTCTGGGCCACAGACATAAAGGATAGGGACAGATGTTACACATAAACTGGTTTAAGTGATCAGGAATTGGTTTAAACCTGTAACAGAAGAGAAGCTCAGAGCACATAAACCAGTTTCAAAATGGCCCAAATTGGTTTAAGATAAACCTGGTTGAATGTAGTATCAGAGTTAACTCATTTGGGCCAAACCACTTTATGGAACTTCTGTCCCAGACCCCTTCCTGGTTCAAGTTAGAGTCCCCCAGCATGCTTTTCAGCCCTGGGCTGGGCTGGGCTGGGCTGTCTGCTCCAGACAGCAGGGCTGGCCCCACCCCTCTGCTCCCTTGCTGGAGCAGTGAGGGCTGGCTCACTGACCCCCTCAGGCAAACCCTGGCTAGGATCTGGGGCCACGGAGGGGGGTTAAACACCCCTTCTCCTGCTCAGACTTACTGTAGGCTGTGACTGTGGACTACAAATCCCAGAGGCACCTGGAAGCAGGAAGAAGTGATGAGCAACCCTGCAGAGTCTTGCTGCTGTAATTTTGGATTGCAAATCCCGGAGATCTCAGGAGTAGCAGGAAGAAGGAGCAAACACACAGCTCATGCTGGCCACATAGCAGAGAGCCGTGCTCTAGAATCATCTGGCTTCTGGCCTGAGCCACAGCAGGCATGTGCCTGTATTTGCTGAATCAAAAGTCAATGTCTGTTCATTTGTTTATTGGTTCAAGCTTTGCAGTTTACACTAACCTGCAAAGACAGAATCCATTCAGCTTCAAGCTTTTTGACTGTCTGTACTTAGCCCAAGAGGTAACATGACTGCTGCTCTTCCCAAAGCATGCTCAGCCTGCTGAGACTGTTTAAACATCCCTTGTAGGTGCCTGTTTGGGTTTACCAATACATCTGGTCATGTAGTCTTGCTTTAGAAACACGTTTTGAGCATTTTGTATTTAAAGGCATAACAAACTTGGGGGAGAGCTAGTGTTAAAAGAAGATTTCAGGAAAGTCCTTGTGAACTGAGGGAATGAATCATCTGGTTCTACGGCAAAAATAGTCAGAGAAGTCTCTTCCTCAAGGATTTGTGCGCAGTGTTAGAGAGCAGACTGGATTATGAACCAGCCCTCTATTCTGAGCAGTGGTGTGCTTTCAAAAGCCTTCTTATGAGGAAGTGAGCATTTTTGTTGGGGCATATTCATTCCTGCCATAGAGAGTGGATGGAAGGTGGGTGGGGGAAGTGGCTTGCAGTTCATCTATTCTGGGATTGTTGGTCTGGCCCCACAGCACTATTTAGAACTGTTCTAACTAGCACCTCCATTGCCATGGCTTATTAGTTTACAGCAGAGACAGAACTGCCAAGCTGCAGGATTGTTGGATACCCCGTCTCAAACCTGGAGCCTGCCCATTTTGGAATGCCACCTTGTGCTATTTGAATACAGGTTCTGCAATAGCAACGCAGAACTGGGGCAAACAGAAATGCCTACATTCACGTTAGCACCTAAAAAAGTAGGCTGTCACTTCTGAAAGCTTTTGCCTCTCTGAACCAGTTAATCTCCAAGGTATCAACCCACCTTACCTTCTGCCTACCTTCAAACTAGCATGGCTAACTCTCTTTACATTTTCCTGGAGAGCCCAATTCTGCCTCTTCAGTCCATAGCCATGCTTTTCTATTGCAAGGTCTAAGCAAGGACATTAGTCCCATAGGTCAGTGATTCTCAACCAGAGTGCTGGAACCTCCTGGGGTGCCACCAGATCTTTTGAAGGGTGCCACAAGGAGATAAGCAGATAAGCTAAGCAAAGAAACACAGGCTCAGGCTTGACCCTTCCTGGACAGTCTTCCACCTGTAGTGCCTGGCCTCTGCAAGGAGGTAAACAGTGTAATACATCAATTAGTTTTTTAAACTGAATGCCACTCAATTCCTGAAAGTTATGAAGGGGTGCCTTGAGTCCAAAAATGTTGAGAACCACTGCTGTAGGTAGTGGAGAACAGGCAAGGCTTTTGTACTTTGCAATTCTTTTACTCTATCAGTAGCGATTCTCACTTATCTAACAAGTTTGTTAGTCCATAGAGTAATGAGCCAGTAAGTGACTGTGGGATGGAAACTCAGAGGAGCTGGAAGAAGCAAATCTTCAACTCCTCTTTCAGGACAGAATAGGGGATCATAGCGAGCTGGCACCTATGAGAGGTCGTAGGTCCCTGTCACTCTACTGCTGTGCACTAGATGTTAAAACTGATCCTGTACAATTTGTGAGATTATCAATTAAAAACACTATAGTGGTCACTCTACTTTGAGGAACACTGACCAATGCTGACCAGCAGGGAAATGATCTCCAACATAGGCGACTGGTAGGGGGTGCACAGGGGTGCACATGCCCCCCCGATGGCTGACACTGATGCTGTCGGTAGGGCTGGTGCCCCCCCCAACAGGGCTGCTGCCATTGGCGGCTTCTGTAGGCACCCCCCCAGGTTCAGGAGGCACCAGTCACGTGATCTCCAACCTCCCTCCATGGTCTAGGTCAGGGGTGTAAAACATATGGCTTGTGAGCCAGATCTGGCCTGTAAAGCTGTTTCATCTGGCCTGTCAATAGTCCAGCAAGTTACCCAAAGTTGGGGGGCATGGCTGGTGGAGCATGACCTTCTGCAAAATTCAGGGTCCCTGGCCCCAGTGAAAATTATTATCAGTGACAGAGGGGTGAGTGAGGGCTGTTCAGATACAGCCCTTGCTTGCCTCGCTGCCATCTGCCCCCTACTGGCACTGCCATCCTCTCCCCACCTGTGCAGCTGCCCAGTTCGCACTGCCATTCACCCTTGGATCCATATCACTGGCCCCAGACCTAGACCCACCACAGCTGCTGTGAGGTCCACAGATCTGGCCATGGAGGAGCCCCCCTGCCAGTCTGGATCCAGCCCAGGGCCTTGGGGTGAGTTTGATATCCCTGCTTTAAGTTTGTTCCCCTTCTGAAGTATCAGTGTTGGCTATGCACAGAGGTACTTAGTGGACCAATGGTCTAATCTGTTAGGATTGCATTCCTCTGTGTATGACTAGGCTATTTGCTGCACTTACCCATGGAAAGTCTAAGCCATCACCTTCTCATGCAGTTCAAATTTAAGACCTGCTATTCTAAATGCCTCATGAGCTTATGGACACCAGGGAAAAAAAAGAAAGACAAGCCATGGCTTGCATCAACATAATCTACTACAGCAAAATTGCTGACCGCTTTAAATATTTAGCGACACACAAGTGGAAGTGAAAGCAGTTATTCGAATAGGGCAGAATCAGTGTGAGACTTGCAATGCAGGGTGCCAAGAGCCAAAAAAACCAGCTCTTCTTTGAAGAGACAATGGAACGCATAAAATTCTACTTAAGTCAGGCTCCTGAGGAGTGGGCGGGGAAGGAGTCTCTGCGTTTGCTGGCTTGCACAGAACATCGTGCTAAGACTCTGCTAAATGGAAGTATTGGTATATTATTTTTAAATACATTTCCTGGAAAGCAGTGTTTTTTCAACCTAATGGGAGTCATCAGCCTCAGCAGGTTGTGACCGCTATTGGCAGGAGAAGGTTGCAACCTAATTCCCTGCTCTGGAGCATTTTAGAAAAAAAAAGTTCAAGGTGGAAGAGAGAATCATTTTATTTCTTTGGGGTCACTGAAAGACTGTTTTCCATGATGTTTTCCAGTTTCATGTCCAGTTCTACCACTTCCCTTACATCTCATGATTAGGGAATTTTTCCTGCCTTGTTCTCCAAATTAGTTTCCCACCTACAATCCTAATTTCAACCTATTACTCCTATTTATGCCCCTTTGTACCTCATCACATTTTAAGAGACAGTGGGCACATCTACACAAGATGTTTACTACAGACAGAGCCATCCCTAGGGTACAGTGAATCGGGGCAACTGCCCTGGGCTTCACACTTGGGGGTTGGCCCTCGTGGAGCCAGGTAGAGCAGCTGTGGTTCCTTCTGTGGGGCCCGCCTACAGCTGGTAGCTCAGCCCCATGCTTCAGAAGAAGCCCAGAGATCCCCCCACCCCCTCTTTGCGGAGGTACCATGACCCACGCACAGTGTTATAGGGGCCCCTGCACAGGCTGATATGCCCCAGGCCCTGCACTTCCCTAGGGTCAGCTCTGACTGCAGAGCTGCCTAATTAGCTCCACAGTAAAGTCTCCACATCCACAGATGTAGCCTTATTAGGCTGCAGTAAACTAATGAACTCTGCTATAGGTTAGTACTTGTAAAAATAAGTATTATCTTATGGCAGAATTATTTACTGCACCAGAACGTGTGTGTAGATGCTGACGAGGCTGGCTGGGGTACTAGGGTGCTGCAATGCAGGGGCTGCTTGCCAGCTGGCCCTGCACTAGAGCACCCTTGTGCCCCAGCCAGCCTCTCCACAGCATGTTGGGATGGGCTGGAGCAGCTCTGGACTGGCAGGCTGATCCCTGAGCCTGACCCGGCTCAACTTGCTGTAGTCCCATGTGCACATGTAAACGTGGCTCCCAGGAGCAATAAGTTCTGGCATGATGTGTGCTGGAGTTTATTGTTTCACATTAATTGCATGTGTAGACACACCTGCATGAGTATTAAGCATTCAAAAACACCTGCATGATTTGGGAACCCAAGTACCCTTTTCAAAATGGATTTAAGCATTTGATGTCTGAGCTGGAATGAAAGTCAATGACTAAGGACAAATCTGTTTTTCAGTCACAGCATTTACTTCAGTGTAGAGGTGACAGAGTTTGATTTATACCAAGTGGCTGTCTCTCATGCTGAGTTCTGTGCTGCTCTAGCTTCATCTACCCTTCCAAAGAAGCAGGGTACAGGCATCCCAAGTCATACCTTGCCCGTGATTGTTTACTTACATGGAAAACAATAAACTTTAAATCCTGTTAATACTAGTTAGCAGCTGGAAACCAGAAAAAGAGCTTGTAATATGGGACCAGCCTCCTCTCTAGGAAGCTCCAGCAAATACAGATAATAGTTTGGGAACCAATGCAGTAAATACTTCTTTATCTATGGTTTCTATACCATAATCTTGAAGAGAATGACACATGTTTGACTTCCCACACATACAATCCTCTTTACATCACTGCAATTTCTTACATGCATGCCTTTATAGGATAGAGGATCCTAGTTTTGACTTCCTGTTAGTCTGCCAAAGTCTCGGAATATTTCTTTAGATATGGGAAAATTGCTATAATTATATCTGTGTTATTATAGTGTAAATATCATGGAAGTGGTTTTATAGTAATTTAAAACAATTTTAAAGGCACATAAATCAAAGTCACTTTGAAACAACAGGAACTTAGAGAGCATCCAGCTAATACACGCATATGAAATTCAGGGCTTGCAAATGCAATTTCTCCACAATTGTTTGTTAATGTTTATGTACTGTGTTTCAGTCCTGTGTAAACTTAGCAGATGAGTTCAGACACCTTGGGAGGAAACAGCATTTATAAGTGTAGGAAAGATAATAGTTTCTTATTCAAAACACATGACAGAAAGGGTAGCATATGGGAGGCTACCTGTAGCATACCCTTATCTTTCTGGCATCAAAGCATAGCCATGTCTGTCTGCCCTCTCTCTTGGGCAATTTCATGATTTGCTACAGTTTAGCCATCCAGCCAGACTACAAAGGCTTCCCTGCTTCTATTTTGTACTCAGGATACATTCAAGGCCCTTCTCAAACCACAGCCTTCAGTTGTGTTGATATACAGTTAATCAATAGCACAAGTAACTTGCAGTCAATGGGCAGAATAACCTGCCCTGCCTTACAGACTGCACAAAGGGAGATTTCTCCTGTTTTCTCTGAAAGTCCCAGCTATGTATCCAAACAGAAATCACCCCTCAATTTATAGTTCAAGCCCTCTGTGCCTCATTTGCCCACAACCTCTTTCTTTACTTACTTCATCCCTTTCTCCAGGGGTCATTAAGAGCTTACTTGTCTTTACGCCTCATGCCCAGAACATTCCCAGCTTCCATAACAAACCCCTGGCATGGAGGGGTTTGTTATATATGCCCTGCCATTTCTTCCCAGCATGCTCTGCTGTTCCAGCCCACAGGTGCAGGGGACTTGCACTACCCCTTCCAATCCTTGCCAACTTCATCCACTAGCATGCACCGGTATGAGACTGAATCAGACCCAGGGCTGTGCTGGGCCAGTAGGGTTCCTTAAAAAGGCCACTGCACACTCTGTTAGAATCACAATACTTTACAAGATATAAAAAAAAGCAATATTAAAAATGGGATTTTTGCCTTTCTATGGCCAGAGGGTTCTTTTCATAGAAGGGCCATCTGACTGCAACTTCCATTTTCACAAGTAGCTCACTGACTTCAGAATCTAAACCAACACATCTGTAAACTTCCTAAATTTCCAGGGCTGAACTCAGACCAGGCAAGCTAAGCAGAGACTTCTACTGTTTGAACTGTAAACCTAACTGCATTAGTTCACAGAAAGCTGTCCTCTCAAAATGGGAGATGGACCAGGCAATGGGTCTGCTCCCCTCAGCCCATCAGTAGAGAGTACTTCTGACCTATTTCCTGCTCCAGAGAACCAAGGCAGGCTACTGGGCCACATGCCAAATTTGAAAAGATAGTCAAGAGAATCCTGGCTTGGCTTTTTCTTTCTCATCCTTTCTTCCTTCCTTCCAACCTACAGATGCTTGGTAGCTCCCAGTCATTTCCATTACAGCATCTGCAGCTTTAGTGGCAGGGTGGGGCTTAGTCTGAGAATATTTTTGCCCATTCATTATGTGCTGGCAAAATTTTCCCAAGGAAGACAAGCCAAAGAGGAAAAATGATGATTTGCAACTGGTTAGGGAAACTAGATAGGGGAGTCATTACCAACATGGTATATAAATATAAGGTGGCTATGGTTTATCAATGTGCTGTTTGTGAGTGAGGTATATAGTTTGGCTGCTAACAGAGTGTTTAAAATTTATGTTGACACTAGCCTACTAATAATATATTCGGAAACAGTAAAATATCTCACTGCTACAGGGGGACCCTCCCTCCAATAAGACAGTAGCTTTGAAAGCTCTGTCTGCTGTGGCAAGCTCCGACTTCTCCGTGATGCTCATTTTCCATGGTCTTGCTGCTTCATACGTTACCTCTTACAGTTATTGCATGTGAAGAAACCCTCCATTTTTTTCACCTTAATCTTCAAAACTCACCCAAACTACATTTGCTTGTTGAAGCCTGTGTATTATGTCACATTCAGGCTCCATTAATTTGGCATTGCGGCATGTAGATTTGCAGTGCTAGATCAGATTGGTGTTTTGAACCCAATGTACACTGAACCAATGGGAACATTTCCACTGAATTCATTGGTTTTTGTATCAGGCCTTGGCTTCTTATTTCTAAGATGTCAGAAGCAGCAAAGGGCCAAGTGACTGGAAAAGAGGGAAGTACCTTCCAGACTACAAGATTTAGGAGGGGCCTGAACAAACGTGCAGATTAGTGTTTTGTAAATTCCCTTTGAGATCTCTGATCTCTCAGTTCTAATCGTCAAAGGGAACTTACAAAACATCTTTTGCAGATGAGGCTATGAACGTCACTTAATAAATCTACTGGATACAAAAAATCATGGACTACATATAGACATTAGATTTATGACACATTACAATCTGCCTGACATCTGATTCACCAGGTACCTGCCTGACCTGACCTCTTACATTCTTCTTTCCCCACACCTTTTCTCCCCTCCCATACTTTTATGCCCTTTGTCTTTCTGATTTCCAACTATTTCCTTTTTTTACCTTGTATTATTACCACTGTAGTGTTTCCATTTGGCTTTTTCCCTCCCCCCGTTTTCTTTCCCCTCCCTTTCCTGCTTCACCTCTTGTTTTTCTAATTTCTACCTATTTACATTCTCACTGACACCCTGCCACACTTTTAGCTTCTCTCATTCCTTGGAGTCTCAGAACAGCAGAGACTCCCTATGCCTGAAGAAGGCGACTACGCCTGAAAGCTTGCCACAAACTTTTTTCCAACTACTCATCTTTTATTAGACCAACTTTCACATCTACTCAAAGAACCTTCCCTGCCAACACAGCTACAACCAGAAACCCGTGAAATAAATGAAAATACTAACAGAAATTATAGAGAGATCAGGCCCTGTATGTTTTTTTTTCCCAATGAGAGAAATAAATCATTTAATGCTACCTTAGAAAACAGAAGGAAATCGGCTTTTTCCCTCTCTTCTCCATCCCAACTCACCAACCAACCAGACTCTGTATCTCTATTTGGCAGAGAGCTCAGGAAAGCTCCAAGACAACTGGAAAAAGCAACTGGAAAGTATGTTCAAGTTCAAGGACATTTGGGTTCAGTGTGTGGGTGCTGCTAGAGAGAATGCTTTTAACTAGAAAGGAAGGAGCCTCTCAGAATCAAGACAGCAGTTTTACTCTGTGGTTTATGGTGCTGTAGGCTTTAACAGACCTAGTGATTTTCCTTGTTTTGATTGTTTTTTTCCAGGTGAAGAGTGAAGGCCCAAAGCTGGTGCCTTTTTTTAAAGCCACTTGTGTCTATTTTGTCCTCTGGCATCCAACTTCCAGCCCTTCCTGGTTCAGTGCCCTCATCAAGTGTCTGCCCATCTTCTGCTTATGGGTTTTTCTGCTGGCACATGGGATCAATTTCCTAATTGCACATCGAAGTGCCAACAGGATTTTGGCTGGATTAATATTTTCATCAGTAGGGGATGCCTTCCTCATCTGGCAGGAGCAAGGTTACTTCATTCATGGTAAGCAATGTGCCAGTCCTAAAGGGATGAAATGGTAACTGGGCCATCACATTATTGAGTTCTGGATTGCTGGGTCTTATACAGTGTTTATACATGTGCTCCAGGATGCCAGGGGTGGGGAAAGAGGGGCAGTGCTTTAATTAGAGTGGCTCAGAGAGCTAATTAAAGTGCCCAGAGCATCATGTGTATCAGTGTCCCTGCAGTGAAAAATGGCAGTGGGGGAGCGTTAACTAACATTCAAATGAGCGCTTTAACTAAAGCTCATCAGTTAATAGAGTCTGCTCCAATGCATTGGAATTACAGTGCATCAGAGCAGCCTCAACATACATGTATAGGCACCCACAGTTTTATTCTTCATCCAGTATTAACTTAAGCAAGGTGAGGGACTTATCCCTTGCATGAAGCCATTGCAATTACAAGAGTCTTGTCATGGATGACTGCCCCTAAACTCTTCTGCATTCACATTCTGAGATCTGACAGTAAATTGGTGTCCATGCCAGGCAGATAACCTGCGAGTGATCCCTGGCATATGTAGTCATCACCTGGACTGGCAGGAGCAACATTCAGGGAAAAAGAAAAGGAAGCTCCCCATGACATTCAGCCATGGGCATCTAGCTGGTCTGTGAAGGGTATTTGGTCAGTTTTCCTATTCAGAGATCACAGCTGAACTGTACATCATAAGGCTCCCACCATAATGAAGAGAAGAGGAGTCCCATGCTTTGAGGTGAAGGTGGGTGCTAGAAACCATGACATCAAAAGCTTAGCCCTAGTTGCAGGTGAGCTGATGCGAATCAGTCAGCCGAAGATGATTTTGCAAGACAATTATGAGGCCAACAAGCAGGAGTGTCTTGAGGGTGACTATGAGACCCCCTGGCAGCAAAAAAGGAAAGAAAGAAATCAATCCTGTCCCACTTGAGCACCTCAGGGTAGCCTCCTCACAGGCTTATCTTGGTGGAAATTGTATTGCATGTTGGGAAGCTGTTCCCCAGAGTCCAAGTGTGCCCACTAGACCTATACTTTTGCTAGCTCCACCGGACCCCTAGTCCTACTCATAACAATGGACACAAAAGTTACTCCATGTTTTGCCCCACTGGCACCTGTCTCACTAACTGGCCCTATCTGTGCTTCCAGGCACTAGCTCACCTTAGGGGTATTAATCATGGCCTCCAGCCACCCCGTGCCTTACAGGTCTCAATCTGGATTAATTCATTATGTCCTCTGGCCCCATCTGTCTGCATCACTCAGCCTACAAGGTCCTATTTATTTCTCTGGGCTTCTGAACCCATCTTAGCGCCATCCCTTCTACCCAAGCCTTGGCTATGAGCCTCTTGACCTAAGCCTAGCCTTTCTCTCTCTTTCCCCACCTCAGCTCAGGCCTAGGTCCTCTTGAGATACAGACATGCTGTGGCTAACTCAGGCTTTGGCATCTTGGCCTTACTCTAAGCTGGCATCCAGGCTTCAGGCCCTTCCTCTTGCAGGCCTGGAGACACAGAGGGCCCCAGGTACACCACCACATGATCTTCTGTCCACTCCTATAGCCCCAAGCTGGTTTTTTGGTCACAAGCAGACATCAGCCACCTGTTTCCAACCAATATGCTTGAAGCCCTTCTGGGTCACTGTGCTGCTACAAGATCCTCATCCCTACTCATTAGATCCCTACCAACCCCTTGCATACCTCTTCTAGCCTGCAGCTTGCTCCCAGAAGCCTAAGCTAGCAGAGACATCTCTTCTCACAGCATTCAAGACCCTATTGCCTCAGGAACCCAGATTTATATCCCCTGAGTGCTACCTTCTCCAGGTAGGTGTGCTCCTGACTGGCCACAGGTGTGCTCTCTCCACTTAATGAGCAGCAGGCTGCTGTTTTCCTAGCTGTGTTGTCTTTGTTTCCCTCCTACCTAGCTTGAGCTCCTGCCTGTTGCCCTGCATCTAGCTCCTGAGTCATTACTTGCACCCATATAGCTCTCTAGCTAGCTACTCTCCCAGAGGGAGCCCTTACTGATCTGCCTGCAGACCTTCCTGCTTCACTTCCCTTCTTACACTAACAAGAGTCTCTGACTCCGTTATCCTGCCTATATTCTATAAAGAGAATGCCACATGGCAAAAAACCCCTCCAAAAAACCCAAAAACTACATGCCAAGAATGTTTTAAGAAACTTAGCTCAGTATCAAGGGGGGCACAACAAAATTGTGGGTAGTTAGGACCTAATAATTGAGATCCCAATCCTTCTCACCTTCAGCAATGCTCCCTTTAGCTTCAGAAAGCCAGGGCAAATCATGAGTTTTTGATTCCTTCATTTAATTGGACTGATAGAATTCCTGAAATCAATGTCCACCAGCCCAGTTGCTCCAAACACTCCATTGCCTGCAGCTGCTGACAATTGCACTGGAAAAATGCAGAGATGAGGCAGCCTCTCCTATTCAGGATGTTTTCAGGCTTAAATGGTGAAAACTTCTGCCCCCACCCTCCCAAACAGGTCAATGTTTTATCTTCTCTGGAATACCCCCGAGCTCGGATTCTTTTGGGAAGGGGAAGAATTTGAGGTGCCAGCCATGAAAAAACCAAATGCTGTGAAGCTGGCTTTAACGCTGCTCTTCAAGGGCTTATCCACAGCCCATTAAAACTCAACAAAAAGATGCTCACTCATTTTAGTGGGCTTTGGATTAGGTCCCAACTGCACAGTTTTGTTGTGCCTCCTTGATACTGAGCTGAGTTTCTCAAAACATTCTTGGCATGTGGTTCTCTATTATTTTAGAGCTTTGATCTGATCTGGGGGTTCACCTCATCTAGTTAGGATATACCCGAGAGCTCTCTCCCAGTTAGCAAAATGGAAAGGGCAGTGTCATCAACCCCCCCAAACCTGCCTGCTGGTTGAGAACTGCTGCTTTGGGGGATTTAGACACATTTTTTTCCATTAAGTTATATACACATTTTATGTAATATTCCTATGAAGTATTATATACTATGAAAATCTCAGCTTTCATATTGGTTTTTTTTTCATAGTCTGATGTTAAACATTTCACCTTTTGAGTTACCTTAGCAATCTTGAATACTAGTGAAGGATACAACTGACAGATCTGAGCTTCAGGCCCTTGCCGACAAGATATACACCAGAATCTTTGACCTCCACTAAAATATATATATAAAAAAAAGCTTTAAACAAGGAGAAAATGTGTTAGAGCTGGCTGAAACTGTCACAATTTGGACACTGTTCTTTAAGGAAATTTCAAATTTAAGTATCAAATAAAAAGAAACTTTAACCAAATTTTGTTTCCAACCCCATTAATATAGCTTTCAGTCTGAACAAAGAGTTTTGGAGATGGTCTTCTATGAATAATTTTGAGAAGAGTTTACTAAAGGGCATTTGTTTGTGATTTTTATAGGGAAGTGAAAGCCCTGATGACTTATTTTTGATCTGATATCTTTTTCCCCTGCTTCTGCTCTTTCAGTCAGCTAATAGAAAAGAGCATTGCAGGTAGCTTCCTCTTATATGTAGCAGACATTTGGTAAAGTTCATCTTACTTGAAGACAGACATTTTAAAACAACTCAAACAGTGTAGGCAGGGAATGACAAAATAAGCAGACTTAAGTCACTTGAGATGAGGTTGGAGCCTCCTCCAGTGGGAAAGGTCAGGCAAGGTAGCCAAGTCAGTTGCTTGTGCAGCAAGTGGTCCATAACAAAATGGGGAGAAGAATAAAAATTGCAGAGGGAAAAGGCTGAATTCGCTGGAAATTTGTATTTGCAGAGCTTGGTTGGGAAGGCTTGTCTGAGTAAGGGCTGTATCTGAGTATTGAGCATGTAATCTGCAAGTCTCTCAATTGCAGAATTAATGTATCCATTTTCCAGTAGTTAAGATTTTCTTCTTTTATCTATTTTCTGGCCTTTAGCCACTCCCACTCCAAAATGAGCTTTTTTGGAAGCAGCTTATCTCCTGTCTATGGAGAACTCAGAATGCATCAGAAACCTCTTCCTCTCTCTGATTCTCCTTTTATTGTTCTCCTTTTTTCTTGTTTCCTCTTCCATTATTTACTTTAGCCCAGTAGGATTATACCAGGGATACATTTGACATATTGTCTTATCCTTTACTTTTACTGACGCATGGCTTTTTCCTCCCCCAGCACTTCATAGGTGTCTGTCTCCTTTCCATGGCTCTTCCTCTGCTGCCTGTGTCAGAAAGCTGCCCGTGTCAAAGGGTTTTGGAGCTAGTATTCTAGGAATAGCCATCATGGGCGGGGTCCTACCGGAGGGCCGTGATCTCCTTAAGGTCCCCTTCCTCTGTGCCAAGTCGGCCCAAGGGCACCCTCCAATTCTCGCCCGCCACGTCTTTGATGTTCCAGTGTATTAGGGAGGCTGCCTTACGTCTCCTTGGACACAGTTACTTCTGGCCCCGTGAACTCCCGGACTGTTCGTGAGTCTCACCCTACAATGGGTACTTCCCAGGCACCTTAGCCTTATAAGGGGTGGTTGGAGCCATGCATAGCCCATACCATGGCCCAAGCCTTGCAGGTGGAATAGACGTTGGTCTGTCAAATATATACTCGCCCTCTCTAGGGTCCTCTCCCTAACGCTGCCCTCTCTCAGGGATCCTCTGCAGCGCCACCCTCTCTCTAGGGCCTTCTCCACAATGCTGCCCCCTTCTCTAGGGCTCGCCACACCCACACTGGGGCTTCTTAATAGTGCCCCCTCTCTAGGGCTCGCCATACCCGCACTGGTACTGGGGTCCCCACGCTACTGTGGGTCCCCTATGAGGCCTCCTCCAACCCCTAATAACCTCACCCAAACCCCTGGTGTAACAACAACAAAACAAAACACAAGCCCCTAGGCTGTAATATAACTTAAAGCCACCTGGCTAAAACCATGTTGCTCAGACATCTTAGAGCTGCCATCCTTTACTCAGCTTAAGCTATACCTGCAGTCAGGCTTCTTCTTGCATCCTGGCCTAGGAGCTCCTGCCCCTCTGGCTGCTGGCAGAGAACTGCCTCTGGCCTCCTGCCTGTGATTTATATAGGAGCCAGGCCCTGCCCCTTTTAGTCAGCTGACCTCCTGGTTGCCCTGGCAATCCACAGCTGGGCTCCTTATACCCTGCTAGGGCTCTTTCCCCAGCAGTTTCCCCTCTTTAGGAACAGGGCACTGTGACAATAGCTAAAGGCCATTTGTTTGTGATTTTTATGGGAAAATATGTTCAGTTTCATTGAGTTCTCCCTCAGCCCCCCGCAACTTTCCATGAACAATACCTTGTACCCATCTAGTCCTTCCTTGCCTTTCCCACAGGTTTGTTTTCTAACTTGGTATTTTCAGCTTGATGTTATTTTCTTTAATTCCTACCCCTGGCTTTTCTACATAATGCCAGTGAACCCTTTGGAGAAGAAACTTCTCCTGACATCTGCTTGGAAGTATTCTCACCGTCACGGCACAGTCCTTCAAGGAGGGCTGTGATCTCCTTACGGCCCCCTCACCGTGCCAAGTCGGCCCAAGGGCACCCTCAAATTCTCGCCCGCCACGTCTTTGATGTTGAGGTAAAGTTGGGAGGCTGCCTTACGACTCCCGGGGCACGGTAAGCTGGGACCTCTGTCCCCGTGTGTTCCCGGACCCCCTGGGGGTCTCCTGGTATGATGGGTGCTCCCCAGGCACCCTAGCCTTATCGGCTAGGTGTGGCTCCTACCACCCCTAATACCACGCCCCAAGCCTTGCTGATGTACCGGATGTTGGTCCATCAAAATACGGACCCGCTCTCCCGGGCCTCCTCTGTGATCTAGCCCACTCCAGGCTCTCTCCTCAGGGACAACCGCAGCACCACGCCCTTGTCACTCTCTCCCCAGGTCTAAATTCCCTGGGCCTTCTCCAAAACCAACTGGGCCCGCGACAGGACTTCCGGCCGAGCCTCCGGTTCCTTAGGCCCACCACATGGCTACCTTCTCTGGCCCAGGCTCACCGCACTGCTATCCCCTCTCCTCAGGGACAACCGCAGCACCTTGCCTCTGCCTGAGGTCTATTGCCGTACTAGCCTATGGCCGGGCTCGCTACGCCCGTCCCGGGCTTCGCAGTAAGGCACTCCCCCTCTTCGGGGCTCGCCGTGCCCACCTTGGGCTTCTCAGTAGTCCCCCCCTTTTCTCTGGGACTCATTATGCCCACGCTGGGCTTCTCTAAAGTGCCGCCCGCTCTCTGGGGCTCGCCACGCCCACACTGGGCTTCTCTAAAGTGCGCTCCCCCTTCCTGGGGCTCGCCACACCCACGCTCGGGCTTCCTGGTAGTGCCCCCTCCTGGGGCTCATCGTGCCCACGCTGGGGCTTCTCAAAACACCCCTCTCCAGGGCTGGGGTCTACACACCCCGTAAGTTGCACCCTTACTGGCGCTAGGGTCCCACCCCCTGTGGGTCCCTCAGGTTGCGCCCTCACTGGCACTAGGGTCCCACCCCCTGTGGGTCCCTATGAGGTTCAGCCGCTCCTCTCTGAGCTTAACTGACCCCACAACTTTGCCCTGCAACTCTCAGGGCTTAGTGCACCCTCACTGGCACCAGGGGCCCCACTTTACCGTGAGCCCCCCTATGAGGCCTCCTCCAACCCCTACAGCCTCGCCCAAACCACCCATGTAATATCTAAGCTGAATGTAAACTCAAGCCTCCTGGCTACAACTCAAACACAACCCAAAGCCACCTGGCTACAATTCAACATCACCACTCCAGCCTCTGGAGCTCTTGCAAGCTATACTTGCTGTTAGGCTTCACCTCACATCCTAACTGCCAGAGCTCCTGCCCCTCTGACTGCTGGCAGGGAACTACCAGCCTGGCTTCAGCCCTGGGCTTTATAAGGGCCAGGCCCTGCCTCCTACAGGCAGCTGGCTCTCCTTAGTTGTCCCGGCAACCCGCAGCTGTGCTCGTTACCCTGGCAACCCTCAGCTGGGCTCATTATGTCCTGCCAGGGCTCGCTCTCTCTCTCCCTGGCAGTTTCCACTCCCTAGGAGCAGAGCACTGAGGTGCCCTGCGACACTCACATTCCTTAATTTCACATAGGCCTTCACGGTATTTTCTCATTTGATGTAGAATAAATAATTTTTCTTCCAGCTTCTTGGTAGTTTCTCTGGTCCCTACATTTAACTTCTGGAATTTTTTTTTGCTTCCTGTTCCCCAAATTACTTCGGTTACTCTCCTCTGCACTTGTCTTTTACCTCCTTCGCCTTTCCCGTATCATTCATCTTCTTTAGTGCCTTGCTTTCTGCATGTGGTCTCTGACCTACCTCTCTGTGTACATCTTCCATTCTGTGTATGGCAGTGCTGCAGTGGATTGGTAGGACATAGAAACACTCATGGTGGAACTTCATTCTGATGTTCACCAAAGATGAAGACACCTCCCTCTGACTGAGGTGCTTCAGTACAGTGTTTTGGCTTATGGTTGTGATAAACATGTACAGTAAACCTCTCACTGGTGTTTTTAGTGACTACACAGCTCCCACTCCCCTGGTACCAGAACATCGCGATCTGCTTTTAGTCTGCTGCATTAGATTGCAGCTAATTCAGATTCTTTTCACTGTTCAATTTTTTGTGTACAGGCCTAAGATTTCATGTCTGAAAGACTAGCTTTGTTTCTTCTCTGTAGATAATTGCAGAGGTGTAATGACCAGGACCTATACCTGGAGTGGCAGCAGGGGTGGTGGTAGGGGCTAGACTGATTGCAGAGGTGGCTGCCAGTCTTGCACCTCCTCTAAAAGGGCACCTGAGTCTGATGTCTTGGTATCTGGTGTCTTGGTCACCCACTGCTCATTTTGCTACTGGATAATTCACGTATAGGGATTACAAAGGTGGTTATCAAAGAGAGGATTTCACTCCCTGTGACTGTAGGTGCTCAGGTAATTTCTTAAGGAAGCATTTTGCCTGGTAAGGATGGCCTCCTCTACAGGCAACTCTATATTAAGATTATTCTTTTGAAGAAAAGGGTTCAGATTTTCAAAGCATTACAGTGGGAATTTTACTGCTAGGAGCCAACTGAGCCTTCATCATAAATAGTGAACCCTGTACATTCACAGTTTTCCTCCATTGGGTTCCTGATTGTGCTGGGGTAATGTTTGCTTGTCACTCTGATTAAAGCTCTCAGTCACTGTGACAATGTCTCTTTCCAGGTTTGCTGATGTTTGCCATTACACACATCCTGTACTCCTCAGCCTTCGGGATGAAGCCTTTGGACCTGAAAGCTGGCATTGTGATGGTCCTCATCTCCTGTTCCTGTTATACCTTCCTTTATTCCTACCTCTCAGGCCCATTCACCTACCTGGTGGCTGTCTACGTTGCACTGATCGGCTTCATGGGCTGGCGGGCCATTGCTGGGGTGCAACTGTGCAATGACCTTTGGACTTGGACCAAGCTTTCAGCCTGCATCGGTGCAATGCTTTTCATGGTGTCAGATCTGACCATTGCAGTTAACAAGTTCTGTTTTCCTGTGCCCTACTCACATGTCATCATCATGGCCACTTACTACGCAGCCCAGATGCTCATTGCACTTTCAGCTGTGGAGAGCAGGGATGAAGAGGACTTCAAAAAGAGGAACTAGATGGAATGCCGGCAGGTTCATGAACTCCTTGGGTATCACTGGGGTGCTGAAGCTGCGTTCATCTCTGAGAGAGAACAACTCCTTTTCTCTAGGTGCATTGGTGATATAGTTTTGCTTCTTTGAAGCGCTATCTTTGGGGCTTCTTTCTAGCTGGCTCTCCCTAAATGCAGCTTACTTCACTGTGGAGTCCACATCAGAAATGCTTAGACTGTTCCTGCAGTAGCTACTCATAGATCTTTTCATCCTTAGAAGCTTCAGGAATCCTCTCTAATGCTACATTGTATTTGTTAAGCATGAAGCTGGTGCTGAATGCTGTGGAAGGAGAGGGCTAATTTAAAGAGACCATAAAAAGAGGCTGCATGGTGCACTGGGTTGAGACTTACTTTAAACTCTGGACATACAGCTCCAAATCCCATCTGAAGTGATAAGTGAAAAGGAGTTTAATCTAGTTTCTAAGCTAGTCCCCATTTACGTGCATTACAAAACCACTACATTGTGTGAGGCAGTTGATAGTCTCTGCTCAAAGGATGTCCATGATTAAATAGGCAAGAGGGTCTTGCAGGTCAGGACTGAGATGCATTAGCAAAACATGTGGCAGGAAATTCTCACTCTACTTGGTTCGAACCAAGGTTCTTTCATTGTTCCAGATTCATTCAAGCTTTTCCTAAAAGGCCATTTCAGGCTTTTTCTGGCTAATGTGAATGCTACCAAGCATTTAAAACATGGCAGACTTAACAGTGACAACAGCAGAATGCAATGACATTCAGAGACTGTGAAAACAGGAAATGAGAAGGTTTCTTTAAGTGGATAGATTACAATCCAGGGATAAGTGCCTAAAGGTAGGTGGCAGTTTTAGCAGTCAGTTTTCAGCATGTGTCATCTTGGTTTAAGATAATCCTGTAGAGCAGTTCCAAAGTGTGATGGAGCAATGGCTCTACCTTTCAATATCAGACTTCCACCTGTGTCACCAGCGGCCTTGTTGGCTCAGTTTGTCACCCAGGAAATCCCATGAACATCCACTCTGCCTTCAGCTATAGGTGTTTTGGAGCCCCCAAATCAGTGACAATGTTTGGGCCAACCACAGAAGAATTCAAAATCAAGGTAAAGTATTCAAACAGGAAGCATTTCACACAATCCAATCTGGAACATAGCACTTTGATCACTGTGACAGTTATTCCAGACAGAGGTCTCTGGATCCCTCATTAGAGTGAACAAGCAACTGTTGTACCTATGAGCTTGGCAGAATTCAGCAGCATCTATTTATTTAAATAAGGTCAGTGGGCTTTTCTCTATTGCCACATGTGTACACTCATATGTACATGCACAGTTGTACAGTGTTAGCAACCATCATATGCAAACAGAGGAATTAACAGGACCAAGGGTGCATTGTACTAAACATAATACAGTAGGGCTTTGGGGGGGCGGGGGGGTCAGTCTCAGTAATTAATCAGAATTGTGTTTTTCCCCTGCGTTCAATTTTTGTTGAAACTGGAATCTGACAAGCCAACCTTTAAGCTAATAATTGATAATACTTGGCATTACTTATGCATAGTCTTTGCTTTCTGAGGTATAACTAGGAAGCTTGGCAGCCTGAGCAGCACCTGTTGGCAAGCTGGCAGCAGTGGCGGCTACCGTTCTTATGCCTCTTGTAAGTCAATGCCTGGGGCTTATGTCCTGCTCTCTTGTTCATCCACCCCCTAGTTATGCTACTGTATGTTATGCTGCTGCTTGGAATACTATCCATCTTATCTGTCTGCTGTGTAGTTCCTTTCTTATGAAACTGGCTCTTATAGACCAAATGTCTTTTTTCTTTTTTGCTTTCTTTTTTCCCCCTAGCCAATGGCAAAGAACCAACTTGATGTCCACTTGCCTTTGTAAAACCCCCACTTTAGATACAGCTTCCTGAAAAGAACTGTTCTATGTATTCAAACCGGCATATCCCTTATAATGTCATCACATTTTCCTTGATGCCGTGGATTTCATTACAGAATCAGAGACATTAGAGATAGAGATGGGAAAACCCATTCCATTCCATTCCATTCCATTCCATTCCTGGCTCTTTGGTCATTTGTCAGAGTAGGATTTTTCTCTTTAAAGCTTAAAAAATGCTTCAAAGTGTTTCATGCGGATCACCACTTATAAGGAATCCAGCTGGATTTCCAAATGGATATGAAGGGGAAACAAGTAAATCATATATTTTTGTTCCCTTTGTTGAATCCCAGTAGGGTCCCTTTAACATTTATCTTGTGATTAAGCGCTGAGAGACCCTTGCTCCCATTGCTTAGGGAAGTTACTTATGAGTAGGCTCATTGCTTCCAGTGAGGCTACTTGGGTGAATAACTACTCCTGAATGCGAGTGAGGTGTTCACGGTCAGGCCCTGTGTTGGGCACACTTCATATCTGTGCCTGGCATTTCTGATCCTGAGTGTTCCTTCTGCCAATGGTAATGCTCTCACCGAGTCTCTGCTGCAGCCCTGCTTCCTGTAGCCCCTGGGGACTTACCAGTGTTCAGCTTAGTCCAGATACAGCTGGAGCTTTTGCTCTTTGTAGCTTCACTGTTTTCTCTCAGGAAGGTCACTCCCATTTTTCCCTGTTATTAAATATTGAAGGGAAATGGAAAGGTTTTCCTGGAGGAACTTTAGCACTTAGAAGAGACACTAGCAGATCTAACATAGTCCCAAATATCAAGTTGGAAGTATCCACAATTGGTGTAAATAGGTTACTTTGAAATGCTTTTCAATGGTTATGCTGATTTACATCATCTGTATTATGCTAGTCAGGGTTTGCTCAACCCCCAGCTTGAGGGCCAGATGCAGCCTGCAGAGCCATGGCATCTGGCCTGTGGAGCTCTCCACATGTTGGGAAATTTGGTGGCTGAGGATCGGTACCGATTAACACTGCTGCTCCTCCCCCACTGCCAGATTTTCACACCCCACATAACTGGATCAGCCCCAGGCCAGGCTGTTGCCATGTGGCTGGATAGGGCTCTGGCAGCACTTGCCCCGAGTGCGAGCCTGGGCCCCCACTGTGCCAGGGTGGGTCCACTGGCTAGATCCAGCCTGCAGATGGACTTGGCACCTAACACTGTGCATGTTTCAGCTAACATAACTAACGTTACAAAAGTGTGCTGACTGTGCTGACCCTCTGGAGTCATCTCCTGTTGGAGAACGCAAGAGGAAGTAGTATAACTCAAACAGGCTCGTATAATCTCCGCCTGCTAATGCTGTTGCATAATATTGGCACCAGAGGAATTCTGTGCCTGCCTGAAATCAACTGCTATAAGAGGTTTATACCATGCAGCATCTTCATTCATCAGTTTTGCTTACCTCGTGGCCCCAGCTTGAACCCTGCCTTGCTGCTCTTTGCAGATGTCACCTGCTGTTATATGGCCAGACTGATTGCAAACTTTTCCTGTCATAAAAAAGCCAGCTGGAGAAAATATGTGTGGTCAGTGCTAAAACTGCTTGCTGGGTAGAGTGACCAGAATCCAATGAATGGTGAGTTGAAGTATTTAACTATTCCTTATTGCTTTGGCATATCTATTCTTCACTGTCTTTTCCAAGGCTCCCTGCCCTCCTTTTGCAAAAAACAAGGATCCCATTAGTACCTTTATTTAAATGTTGTAAGCTCCCACACTTACAGTATTGTCTTCTTCAGCTGTAGAGATCAGTATTCTTCAGTGTCCAGAAGATCCCATTAGTTTTCTCCAAAATTTTCATTTGACCTGATTTCACTAATTTTGTGGGCAATATCAGGCCTTGAGCCTGATGATAGGAACTAATTAGTGGCAATAGGAATAACTAGTGTTAATATATTGCCAGTTCAGTATACGGCAACTAATGCAAATAGAGTATGATTCCTGTAAAATGTGCTGTCACTTCCAGGGGCTCTGTGAAGACAGTGAGAGTTGGGCTGTGTCCCAGGCCCTTGCTCTTAATCTCCCAGATCAGTTTCCCTTCCCCCATCCAGCTCTGTGTGTGGTTTAATCTGTACTACTTGAACAAAACCATTTTCCCAGAGAGTGTCTTGCTGGGAAAATGCCAGCTGCTATGGACACAGAAACAGGGAGCAGTTCATGACAAGGGTCTGTGTTTGACCCTCTCTCCTGGGATGATAACAGTTGTTGTGACACTAGTGAAGGCCAAATAAGAATGGAGAGCACATAAATGACTGGTTCTTTTCCAATCCTTTCCTGCCTCTCCTACAGTTTTTCTTTGCCTTTTAAATTTGAGGGTTTTGTTCCATTTTTCTGACTTTACTTCCCCTTTAGAAGCAAAATCTTTGAGGAGTGCTCTTGGCACAACAGCCTTATAGGAAGGGAGGACAAGCAACGTACATACAGTACATTGTATTCTTGGGCCTTGGTCTTAGCTTCCTAAGATAAGAGGCATCCAGTAGTTACGCTCAGTACACTGTTCTCAGAGTCCCCCAAAAATTCCTGTGTGAGGTTGTGTAATATAGTATAGGCCACCTGTTTCAGTAGTGTGTTAATCCTTAAGTGCCAGCAGATCCACTATTCAGAGGGACACTAAGATTGTCTTGAGTCTATCTGATATATCTGTTACTGTATGCAAGATCCAGTACTAAACTCCTTTATTTACACAAACCTCTTTTGAGGACAGTGAACTTGACTCTGACCGTACTCTGTTTTTAAACTCTTGTTGCTGGATTCTTGTTACTGGGGTTACACGGGGGAGGAGAAGAAGGCCCATAGACTTCAACAGATCCACTGCTTACAGATCAAAATGGAATTATATGGGAATTTTGCCCAGGCTGAAGATCTTAATATGTGACTTGATGTCTTTCGTTCCCTGGTCCTTACTTCGTGATATTGAGGCAGTGATGAACATTGATTGGGCTAAGACTTATTTAAAAGCAGTATTGAAATAGGATGGCTGAAGAAATCACATAATTATCTGATGGTGATACCATTAAAAACTTTTAGAATTCCTCTCTGAAAATAATAGTTTCTTTCCATTTTTTATTTCCCGTATATTTTCATATTCATTTTTCCATACCCTCTTGTGTTGGTACCATGGTTATTTCTAAGGTAGCTCTTTAGTGACCTTGAGGAGAAAAAGGTCAAAGCTAGGAGCAGATGTAAAACTCATTGTTGTGTGTTGCTTTCTATATTGTGGACATATGGAAGGGGGGAATTGCTTGGTTTGGACATGGAGAGCACAGCACAGCACATGAGACAGCACAGTTAGTGGTTTGAGCGCAGGACGGAATCAACAACTCCTGAGTGCTTATCCTGGCGTTGAGACTCACTCCTTTTGTGACCTTGGGTAAGTCACATAACCTCTCTGAGCCAGTTCCTTAGTGAGTGTAAATGGGTGTGATTCCATTAAAGTCAGTGGAGATACACTAGTTTACTTCTGCTGCAAGAGTGGCTCTCTGTGTCTGTCTTTAACCCCAGCTGTAAAATGGGGATAATACTACTTACCTACCTCACAGGGGTGGTGTGAGGATTAATTAATATTTATGCACTGCTTTGAAGACAAGATGTGCTGTAAAAGTGCTTAGTTTTTATATAAATGCTTCTAGGAGACTGTAGAAATTCTCCACAAATGTGATGTAGCTGCCTTGTCTTACGTTCTGCATTGGATAGAAAAAATAAATGCAAACTATTTATCTCTGGTATCTACTAGGGCAGGGCCCAAACCAAAGCTCTGGACCCAGGCACACCTGAACTTTGAGGAAAGAGGGTCTTTAAAAGTCTGAAATCCCATCCCAAATTTTGCAGCTGGCCTTAGCTAATCTAAAGGCCTAAACCGAAACCTCAGATGTGACCGCATCTGCAGCTCGGGCCCATTTCCGCTGATTCAGCTAAAACAAAGTGTGTTTCTTCTCACATGATTGTTTTTGAAAACACTGGAGTTGAAAATGCAGTGGTTCTGTTCAACTTTCCCCTTGCATAAAGTCAACTGGGATTTACTTATAAAAGGGAAGTTTGATTTCTGTGATTGTCAACTTTATTGGCTTTAAAACAAATGGAGAGGAAAATCTGTAAGGCCCTTAGGAAATCAGTAAGGCCATGATGTCCTTTTTGGAATGATTTCTTTTCTGTCTACATGAAGGATGTAAAAGATTCTCCAGGTGAAGATGTGCTTGTGTATACAGCCACCAGGCCCCAGAGCAAACTTACAAACAGAATTATGACTCCAGATCCTCAGCCAGTATAAATTGCTGTAGCTCACTGATTGCAGATCTGGCCTCCAGACTATACAAGATTTGTTCCTGATTGCTAGGAACAAATGTTTCAGGTGATGTACAAACACAGCTGAAGTCTGAAAAGCTGCACTCGAAAAATGGATGTGTACATGTAAAATGGACCATAATTCTGAAGCAGCTGAAGTAAAACTTATGTTAATATGAACTCAGAAGCAAGTACAATGCAAATGTTTATTGTTTCTTTCAGTGTCTCATAGGTTTCGTTTTCTTTCTGTTGATGTTTGTATTTTTCTTGTAATGTAAGAAAAATAAAATGGATTTCTATAAAACTAGACAGACTAAAAATGCACAAGGTAGCTAAGTTGGCTGGAATGCCAACACTTCAGGTGATCTCTAATGTTTCTGTGATGACACCCTATTGATATTGAAAGAAAAATGAACTACAAGTAGGTGAAGTACCAGTTGGGTGTGTTGTGGCTAATAATCGTTTGCTACTTTTGAATCTTTACAGCTAGCTCTGTGAAAGATGGGTTTAGAGTATGACCCTACTCCAGTGACATGAGGTGGAGCGAGATCATGTCCTTGCTATATATTCCTGTTGGCAGTAAAATAGAAAAAAAAAAACCATCAGGAATTTTAGCATTAGTTAGAAAACTAAATACCTGGGTACTTAATTAAAACAAAACAAAGCAATCAAACAAACAAAAAGAACCAAACACACACATGTGATAAGTTTATCAGATCAGGATAGCTGATAAATCCCATGCCTATTCCTGTAGTCCTTACTTGGACCAGGTTCTGTACCCTCTCTTGCAGGAGATGGGTACAGAACAAGTTTTTTCTCCATACGGGCTGTTCAGTATGGCAGTATTCAAAGTGAGGGAGGTTCACAGCTTCTGGCCCTCCACAAAGAAAACTCCATGGGATAAGTGATAGTAAGCAATGCAGGATTGGGCCAGGAGTTTTGACATCTTAATATGGATGATTCCTATTTGAACTGTATCTCCTCCATTCCCAGGACTCACAGGCAGTGCCTAGTGAAAGATATAATATACAAACTAAACAACTGCCTTCCTCCATGGTGTCAGCACTTAGCCATGTTTTCCAGTTACTGGTAGTTGTCTATCTTGCCATGATTGTAAAAGGTCACCATGCTGTTGTACAGCCACTTGATCGAGGATCTTTCACTACTGTATTTTTATGTTGATTTTACTATTGTTCTTTATTTGGGATGTATTTCCCGTCCCTCATTTATTATCTGTGTAAAATAATTAAAATGATAATTTGCTGAATATTTTCCTGAGTTCCTGGAACTGTTGTTTGCTAGTTTTCCATTTCCATGAGGCTTTCAGCTCAAAATGTACGTCCTGATTCACTGCTGTGGAACTTCAGAGCAAGTGAGCTCCCATAAGAGGAGCAGGTCTTCAGCAGAGGCAAGGAGCTGTAGCGCCTTCTCAGGAAGCTGTGTCATTTTATTTTTGACACTGGACTCAGTATTTTTACCTGTTTGGTGCAGCAAAATAGCTACTTTGGCTTCATTAAGCCCGAATCATCTTGCTATCACTAATGACAAGGCCACATTTGATGGGCCAATTTTTTATTTGTGCATTATGGACATGATGTTGCGAAGAGTTATGCATAGAAACTTAAAAGTCTGTGAGAAGTCCTCTTAATTCAGTGGGAATCACAGGCATAAATCTTTGCAGCATTAGGATCTAAAGCAGTGGTTCTCAACCTTTTTAGACTCATTGATCCTTTTTTAGACTTGTTAATGCTAATATTGCATGACATTCTTGTTGAGAATCACTGATCTAAACTATCATTCGTATTAACCCAAGTGAAAATTCCCTGTCTGATGGAGAGCAGGCCAGGGGAAGTAGCAGATTCTGAGAATGGGACTTTGCTGGGGAGGGTACAGCAGTCCTACCCATGCCAGGAAGTCCTAACTTGTCCCTGGCTGAGGTGCTGCTGCTGCCATCATCTTCTCTGCCCACCCCAGCTGTTGCCCACCCCTGCTGCCACAGGGGACTATTTTGGAGTTCGGGACATGGGTAAGCTGTAGGGCAGCTTTTGCAGCTGGGGCTGGGACTCTGCAAGGGTGTGGGGGTAATTCCAGTGCCCTTCCTAATTTAGTGCTTGGGGCAGATGTCCCTCTTTCTGTCTCATAAATTAAAAGCAGCAGGCAAACTTTAAACACTGAAACTTCTTTCAACTCACTCTTTTTGGTAAGAGAAATCAAACCTTTCCCTGCGCTAATGTGTGCCCTTCTCAGAGCAAGTGGTCCATCATTTCAGAATGAGTCAGTGTCCTGCGAGTACTTTGCTTAACTCTTCAAAGTAGCCCTGATGTCATTTGACAGTAGGAGAATATATTTGCCTTTTCAAATTTCTCCCTTTTTGTGATCTACTGTAAATAATTCCAGCCCTGCCTTAATCTCTTATGTGATATATGGAATGCAAGATACATTCAACCAGCAATGCAAGCTAGCCTATGTGACTGTGATTATTAAATCTTTATCTCACAACGAGTTCCTGGAAGGAATAATATGAAAATGGAAGAAGAGGCATAGAAAACCAGTATCCTTCAAGCAGTTGATAGATACAATAATTCTTAATCTGGCCTTGGCCTGACCAAGAACAGCAAGCAGCTGGGTATAATGAAACAAAAATGTTGCCTGACTAAAGTCATTGTGGTTTTTACTGTGTGCATCTACACATGTGCTTTAATGTACACTAGACTACAGCGCATTAAAGCGTCCCATAAAAAAACATGACATTACACTAATGCACAGTAAAATAGTTTACTGCACATTAAGTATCACTAAAAAAAAGTGCAAAGGTACTACTCTGCATTAGTGCCTCACATTGGAGGTACTAAATTTAATTAGCATTAGAAAAGATGCATTCATGCACATGTAGATGCTCATTGGATCTTAACACTCTGATCTCACAAACACTGAAGCCCATGAACAACTTGCACTGAAACTTGTGGGAGGATTCTCAGGAATAAAGTTAAGTATGCACCTAGGGCATGTGGAGATGAAATGGGGGCCTGAAATTGAAGCAGTGGGTTTTTAAAAACACTGCTTCAATTTAGGGCCCTTTAAACCCCTGTGTTGTGCACACACCCAAACTTAGCTGCCTCTCTGGCGGTGGGGAAGGGAAGGTGAGCTGCTGGCATGCGGAATGGTCTCTGGGCTGTGGAGGGGACTGGTGCTTCCCTCCATAGCAGCAGTGGCTCCCCCCGACTCCTCTCAAGCAGAACCCGCCCACAGGCACTTGGCATGGGCAGTCCCGGGGGCACTCCTGATGCGGAGGGAAGCACTGGGCCCCCATGCAGCACAGCCAGGCAGTCTCCAGGGGAAAAAAAAAAAAAAAATGATATTGGGCAGAGCCTGCCTTCCCAGGCTGCTGTCAGGGTGCCTGCATGGGCTTCCTGCAGAGCCCCTAAGCTGCACAGAGCCCAGTGCTTCACTCCATGGCTGTAGGGCAGCAAACTAAAACTCTTTGAAGAAGTTTTAGTTTGCTGCACCCCGAGTCATTTAAGGCACATGGCGCATTATGCTGCTGAATTTGCTACAGCAGCTGGAATTACTGCACAATACGCCGCCATGTGCAAACACCAACACCATTAAAGCGGTGCAACAGCATTTAATCTGCTTTAAAGTGTTGCACACACATGCCCCTTGTTTCATCTACACATCGCCATAGTTAACAGCTTGCTACTTGCTAAAGGCCTGCTCCTGCAAACAAAATTACTTTGTACTACAGGGAAAAGGGATAGTCAGGCCACTAGACTGAACTTCAGAAGGCCTGAGGTCTACTCCTGACTACCACTGTCTTCCTGTGTGGCGTTGCTTGAGTCACCCGATCACCATGCCTTAGTTTATCTATTAATTGGGGGCGATGATACTGCTCTTTTTTTTTTAATTATAAGAGTGTGTGCTCCATACAACGGGCATCATGTGTTAGGTTATATCTACGTGGCTCCCAGAATACTCTTGAGAACACTGTGGAGAAGCACGTCCCACTCATGCACTCTCAGTCTTTGGGGTGCTTGAGAACAGTTGTGGGAGGTGTCCCTTGGACAGTTTTGCTGCATGATTTCTGGGTCGTGCACTTGCAGTACAGGAGCAGGTAAGTGGGCACATTTCTTGGCAGTGTTCTGCAGAGTGCTGTGGAAGCAGTATCAACATGCACCTTAGCATATATGTTTACATGGTACCTGGCACAAGACTCCTACCACAGGTTGGGGCCTCTAAGCTCTTCAGTAACAAAAATGGGTAATGCAGACAGATCCCAGCTCAACTCCTGTTCAAGTTACAGACTGAATGATGTGGAGAAAACCAATGCAGTGAGGCAATCTTTGGCTCCTTTTATTTTAAAGATATATTTCCATCCTGTATTGGAAATAGTACCATTCCTACACACTGCCATTTGGAAACTTTCTCTCTGGGATAAGCACTGAAACATCAGAACTATCCCTGAATAGTAAAGGCCTCACATGTTAGCATCTGGCTTAATTAAATATTATAGAAGGCAATGCAGCTGCATTTTTGAGCCATGCACAGCTAAGTCAAACTAGACAGAACTACATGTATTATTCTGCATGCTGAAC